>NW_020940358.1:24583451-25160701 GCF_900497805.2 Vombatus ursinus
GTGTGTGTGTGTGTGTGTGTGTGTGTGTGTGTGTGTGTGTGTGTGTGAAGGGGGAAAATGCATATCTGGTTTGGGGGGATATGTTTCTACACTAACTGTCCTTGCCTTACCTTCTTAGTAAAGCTCTTTCTAAAAGCTAATTGTCTGACATATAATCAATGGGGAATATACTGGTGGGGGCTTATAAACAATAGGAAAATTCAAAACCCTCCAGGTTACCCCTAGACCCCTGAGGATAATAGTTGTAGTAGTAATAGTAATAGTAGTAGTAGTAGTAGTAGTAGTAGTAATAGTGATGGTGGTAGTGGTAGTGGTAGTGGTAGTGGTAGTGGTAGTAGAAGTGGTAGTAGGTAGCTAGGTGAGGATAAGAGGAGGAGGAGGAGGAGGAAGGGGCGGGGAGGCAGCTAGGTGGTAAAGTGGATACAGCTCCAGCATTACAGTCAGGAGGACCTGAGTTCAGACACTTTTTTTAAATTTAAATTTATGTATTTTTAGTTTTTGACATTAATTTCCATAAGATTTTGAGTTTTAAATTGTCTCCCTCTCCCATTTCTCCCCCCACCAAGATGGCATACTATCCCATATAGGCTGTACATATATATTCACGTTAAGCATATTGTCCCATTAGTCATGATGTAAAGAACAATTAGAACTAATGGGAGGAACCACAAGAATGAAGCAATAAAACAAAACAACAAAGGAAAAGGAAAGCAAATAGTATGCTTCCATTTGCATTCAGACTCTCATCATGAGTCTTTTGGAGTTGTCTCAGATTCTTGCATTGCTGTGAAGAGCAAACTCTATCAAAGTCAGTCATCTCATAATGTGACTGTTATTGTGTACAATGTTCTTCTGGTTCTGCTCATTTCATTCATCATCAGTTCATGTAAGTCTTTCCAAGTTTTTTCAAATTCTGCCTGCTCATCATTTCTGATAGCACAATAGTATTCCATTACATTCATATACCACAACTTGTTCAGCCATTCCTCAATTTCCAATTCTTTGCCACCACAAAAAGAGCTGTTATAAATATTTTTGTACATATGGGTCCTTTTCCCATTTTTATGATCTCTTTGGGATACAGACCAAGAAGTGGTATTGCTGGGTCAAAGGGTATGCACAATTTTATAGCCCTTTGGGCATAGTTCCAAATTGCTCTCAAAAATGGTTGGATCATTTCACAACTTCACTAACAATGTAATAGTGTTCCAATTTTCCCACATCTTCTACATTTATCATTGTCCTGTTTTGTCATGTTAGTCAATCTAATAGGTGTGACATGGTACCTCAGAGTTGTTTTGATTTGCATTTCTCTAATCAATAGTGATTTAGAGTATTTTTTCATATCACTATAGATAGCTTTAGTTTCTTCTTCTGAGAACTACCTGTTCACATCCTTTGACCGTTTATCAAATGGGGAATGACTTGTATTCTTATAAATTTGACTTAGTTCTCTATCTATTTTAGAAATGAGACCTTTTTGGAAGACACTGGTTGTAAAAATTCTTTCCCAGTTTTTTGTTTCCCTCCTAATCTTGGATGCATTGGCTTTATTTGTGCAAAAACTTTTCAATTTAATGTAATCAAAATTGTTCATTTGCATTTCATAATGTTCTCTATCTCTTGTTTGGTCCTAAATTCTTCCCTTCTCCATAATCTGAAAGGTCGACTATTCCTTGCTCTTCCAGTTTGCTTATAATATTGGTCTTTATATCTAAATCATGTATCCAATTTGACTTTATTTTGGTATAGGGTGTAAGATGTTGGTCTGTGTCCAGTTTCTGCCATACATTTTTCCAGTTTTCCCAGTAGTTTTTGCTAAATAGTGATTTCTTATCCCAGAAGCTGGCGTCTTTGGATTTATCAAATAATAGATTAGTATAGTCATTGACTGTTGTGTCTTGCATACTTAACCTATTCCACTGATCCACCACTCTATTTCTTAGTCAATACTAAGTAGTTTGGATGATTGCTGCTTTATCATACAATTTAAGATCAGTTACAGCTAGGCCACCTTTGCATTATTTCCTTTGATATTCTGGACTTTTTGTTCTTCCAAATGAATTTTGTTATTGCTTTTTTTAGCTCTATAAAATAATTTTTGGTAGTTTGATTGGTATGGCACCAAATAAGTAAATTATTTTAGGTAGAATTGTCATTTTTATTGTATTAGCTTGGCCTACCCATGAGCAACTGATATTTTTTCCAATTATTTAGATCTGACTTTATTTGTGTGAAAAGTATTTTGTAACTGTGTTCATATAGATTCTGGTTTCATTTTGGCGGGTAGACTCCCAAATATTTTATAGTGTCTACAGTAATTTTAAATGGAATTTCTATTTCTGTCTCTTGCTGCCAGACTTTGTTAGTAATACATAGAAATGCCAATGATTTGTATGGGTTTATTTTATATCCTGCAACTTCACTAAATTTGTTTATTATTTCAAGTAATTTTTACTTGATTCTCTAGGATTCTCTAGACATACCATCATATCATCTGCAAAGAGTGATAGCTTTGTTTTTCTTTGCTATTCTAATTCCTTCAATTTTTCTTTTTCTTCTCTAATTGCTACAGCTAACATTTCTAACACGATATTGAATAACAGTGGTGATAATGGACATCCTTGTTTCACCCCTGATCTTATTGGATATGCTTCTAGTTTATCCTCGTTGCATATAATGCTTGCTGACAGTTTTTGATAGGTGCTATCTATCATTTTAAGGAAGACTCCATTTTCCTATGCTCTCTAGTTTTTTAATAGAAATTGGTGTTATATTTTGTCAAATGCTTCTTCTGCATCTATTGAGATAATCATATGATTTCTGTTAGTTTTGTTGTTGAAATGGTCAACTATGCTGATAGTTTTCCTAATATTGAACCAGTCCTGCATTCCTGGTATAAATCCTACCTGGTCATAGTGTGTATTATCCTCAAGATAAGTTGTTGTAATCTCTTTGCTAATATTTTGTTTAAAATTTTTGCATCTATATTCATTAGGGAAATTGGTCTATAATTTTATTTCTCTGCTTTGGTTCTTCCTGGTTTAGGTATCAGCACCATATTTGTATCATAAAAAGAATTTGGTAGGACTCCTTCTTCACTTATTTTCCCAGATAGTTTATAGAGTAATGGAATTAGTTGTTCTTTAAATGTTTGATAGAATTCACTTGTAAATCCCTCTGAATCTGGCCTCAGACACTTACTAGCTGTGTGACCCTGGGCAAGTCACTTAACCCTGATTGCCTCACCAAAAAGAAAAAAAAAGTAGTACTGGTAGTAGCAGCAGCAGTAGTAGTAGTAGTGGTAGTAGGGCACCCTCTAGGGACCCAACCTATCAGTACAAGGATGAATTGGGAAAGTTGGAAAAGACAGGGGAAGGGAGCATATACATGATTTTCTCATCACTTCTTATAAGGCAGCATAATACTTGAGAGTCAGTGATGAAAAGTAGAAAAAACATTAAACTTAAAATGCCTGAGAAATGGATTTGAATCTCAGCTCCGACATCACATAGTAACTATGTGATTATCAGCAGGTCATTTTACTTCTCTGGGCCTTAGTTTCCTCATCTGTAAAATGGGAATAATATTTATACTACCTACCTCTCCAATAAGTAGAGAGAAAAATTCTTTGAACAATGTTAAGTATTATATAAATATGAGCTGTTTGGGGAGTGGAGTGAGAGATATAAAAACCATATGTAGGAATATGGCACGTGGAGCAAGCCAGGGGAAGGGGAAGAGGAGGATCTGGGCAGACATCATAAGCTTAACCTTGAGAAAGGAGCAAGGGTAAAGACAGGTTAGGGAGGAGCTCATCTAGGATTCCAAAGGACCTTGGGATCCCACTGGCCTTCACTTTCATTGTACTCTGGGTTGCTTTTCTGTAAGCCCTTCACGGTTGATCCAGGGGAGGGGCAGCCCCTCCCTTAGGGAGTCTAATCTGATCCTCCACTACTCTGCATACACCAATCCCACTGCCACTGATACGACTGCCTCCCCTAGAAAAGGCATCATGATCATCTCCCTTAACCCAAGAAGATGCAGCAGACAGAACAGGAGACAATGACAAGGGGGAGTAGGTGAGGGAGTCGAGACGGCTGTTTCTGACATAGGTCAACAGTACAGGAATAGGATGGCTAGGAAGACAAGTCCCTCCTTCGTGCCCTATGTCCTTAGCTTCCCCTCCCAGGGCTTCAGACCCTTTACCCTCCAACCCTTTAAGTTGCCGTGGTAATTCCCTCTCACTGAAGCGGCTTGGACAGTTCATTTTGAATCTCTTAAACCTCTGGCCTTGGCTGTAAGGTCTTAGCAGCAGAAATCATTGTCTGGCCCGAAGTTCGATAAAACAAAGGATTGTTTTGTTAAGATGCTAGCTTTTGTGAACCATCGTTCTTCTCTCCCACATGTATGATAGTCACTAGGACTGTGAACTTTGGAACAGAATCTTCAGAGAAGTTACCTACAATATAGATATGAATAACTATTTCTTAAATTGTTTTTCAATTTTCAACCATTTAAGTTTTCTCCCTCCTACCTGCCCACCCCAGCACTACAAAAAAGAGAAAAGAAAAACAAAATTTTTGTAACAAATAAGAATAGTCAAGGAAAACAAATTCCCACGCTGGCTACATCCAAAAGTGTTTGTCTCATTCTGCATATTAGTCCATCACCTTTCTGTTAGGAAGCAGGTAGCTGTTCTCATCCTTGGTCCTCTAGAATCATGGCTGATCTGGGTTTTTAATTCTTTCAAAATTGTTCATTTTTACAATGCTGATGTCAGTATATGAGTTCTTCTACTACCACTCACTTCACTCTACATCAGTTCATACAAGTCTTCCCAGGCTTTTCTGAAATTGTCTCTTTCATCAGATGTTACAGTACCATAGAATTCCATTACATTCGTGTGCCATAATTTGTTCAGTCATTCTCCAACTGAGGGGCAACCCCCATCCCTTAGTTTCCAGTACTTAACCACTACAGAAAAAAGCTGCTGTAACTATTTTGTACATATAGGACATTTTCCTATTTCTTTGATCTCTTTGGAGTGTAGGCATAGTCATAGTAACACTGGGTCAAAGGATATGCACAATTTAGAAACTATGTAGGCATAGTTCCAAATCGCTTTCCAGAATAGTTGGACCAATTTACAGTTCCACTAAGAGTGAATTTTTAGGGCAGCTATGTGATACGATGGATAGAGTGCCAGGCCTGGAGTCAGGAAGACGCATCTTATTGAATTTAAATCTGGCCTTAGACACTTACTAGCTGTGTGACCCTGGGCAAGTCATTTAACCCTGTTTGCTTCAGTTCCTCATCTGTAAAATGAGCTGGAGAAGGAAATGGCAAACCACTCCAGGATCTTTGCCAAGAAAACCCTAAATGCGGTCATGAAGAGTTGGATACACTGAACAATAAGAGAGAATTTAGTGTGCCTGTTTTTCCACAGCCCCTCCAATGTTTGTCATTTTCCTTTTTTGTCAACTTTGCCAATCTGATGGGTATAAGGTAGAACCTCAAGTTACTTTAATTTTTATTTCTCTAATTGTTAGTGAGCTGGAGCATTTTTTCATATGGCTATAGATAGCCTGGATTTCTTCTTCAGAGAACTTCATATGCTTTGACCATCTTGTTCATATCCTTTGACCATATGAAACTCTATTGTTGATTAAATTCACTGAAGTTTTTCCTCCAAAAAGATTTGCAGTGAAATTTGCAAGTAGATGGGAGTGTTTTATGAAACATGTTACTTCAGCAGAGGAGTTGAAAAAAAAACCATGTTAGGAAGGGGGAGCCAAGATGGTGGAGGGAATTGAGCATTTCTATTGAGTTCTCCCAACCCAGCCTTCTAGACAACATTATAAAAAATGCCTCAAATCAAATTCTGAGTGGGATAACAACAAAAAAGTCATGTTATCTCATTTTTCTATCCCAGGATACTCCTACCAGAGTATTCCTACTCTGGTAGGAAGGCTGAAAGAGAGATCTGCCTATGGACACTGGGGTGGAGGTAGGCCAAAAGCATGTGTAGAAGAAGCTCTGGGACCTGAAGGTGGTGGTGGCAGCAGCAGCAGCAGCAGGGGTGGTGGTACCAAGAGTGGTAAAGGGACTAAACTCCTGGTCAGAAAAATATTACAGAGGACCCCTATGGTAGCACTGGGCACAGGACCAAGCATCATTTGGCAGATCCTTTACCCATTACTCAGTTCCAGATTGAAATTTCAGGGTGGAGAGTAATGGTTATGGTCTTCAGTCACAACAAAGAGAAGCCCTACCTAGGTAGGGACCAGAGTGCAGACCAGGAGGATAGTGATCAGAACTCTCCCCAAATCACACCACCTTGGAAGCATCAAAAATCTACAGAGTCCCAGTTCTAATCATAGAAACTTAGACTAGCCATCCCCTCCCTAAGGGTGAACAGAGTCCAACTCTAACATAAAATCCAAAGTCAAGAAATAATGTGGGGAAATGAGCAAACAGCAACAACAAAAGAACCTCACTGTAAAAAGTTTCTATGAATTGGAAATTAAGAAATGCCCATCAATTGGGAAATGGCTGAACAAGTTGTGGTATGTGAATGGAATTGGATGCTATAGTGCTGTAAGAAATGACGAGCAGGTAGATTTCAGAAAAACCAGGAAACACTTACATGAACTGATGCTAAGTGAAGTGAGCAGAACCAGGAGAACATTGTACACAGTAACAGCAACACTATATGATGATCAACTATGAATGACTTAGCTCTTTTCATCAAGACAATGGTCCAAGACAATTCCAAAAGACTCATGACAGAAAATGCTATCCATATCCAGAGAAAGAACTATGGAGTCTGAATGCAGATTGAAGCATATTATTTTCACTTTTTGGGGGTTTTTTTTCATGGTTTTTCCCTTTTGTTCTGTTTCTTCTTTCACAACATGACTAATATGGATATAAGTTTAGCATGATTGCATATGTATAACCTATATATACACATACACAGGTTATATAGATATAGATATCAGATTGCTTGCTGTCTTGGGGAGGGGGAATGGGAGAGAGAGAGAAAAATTTGGAACTCAAAATCCTATAAAAAATGAATTTTGAAAACTATCTTTACATGTAATCGGAAAAAATAAAATACTATTTACTAAAAAAATAAAATAAAGAAAAAGTTTCTATGGAGACAAGGAAGCTCAAGGCACAAACTCAGGACAATGACTTGAAAACATCTACAAGCAAAGCCTCAAAGGAAAAAAATCCAGATTGAACATAAGACCAACAAGAATTCCTAGAAGAGCCAAAGAAAGAGATTGAATAAAAGAGCAAAAAAATTTAATTTAAAAATCAAATTGAAGTGGTAGATGAAAAAATGGGAAAAGAAATTAGAAAAATTCAAGAAAATTATGAAAAGAGGTACAAAATCTCAATGAAGAAAGTGATTACTTAAAAAGCAGAATTGGTCAAGTGGAAGGTAATGACTCCATAAGACATCAAGAAACAATTAAAGTCGATAGACGGAAAAAACAGAAGAAAATGCAAACTATCTCATTGGACAAACAAATAACCTTGACCTAGGTTATGCTGACCAGAAAATTCAAAGATTGGTGCAAAGAGTTTTCTCACAATTGTACATCTCAAGCAATATATATACATCTTATCTGAAAACTGAGCTCATACTGATCAATCAGTTATTATTCACCTGTTCCTTTGATTGTTCACAGGCAGTTTGGGGAGTGAGACATTTCCTTTTCTGACTTCAGGGAATTGCACCTGTTCAATCTCTTTCTCCCAACTTGGAAAGTCCCTAATTTATCATCCAATTAGGAATCTGATTACCTAATGTTGTATTGTTTTATTTTAATTTATGGGTCTTATTTAATTGTTTTTAATGTATAAAAGTGTCTCCCCCTATATTCAGGGTCCAGGACTAAGCTGAAGAGGTCTGGTGCCACTTTGTTAGGCAACTGGCATGCATTGCTTAATAAATTGATATGCTGAGAAAATGGAACCTTTGTTTTCCTCAGTCATTTCATTTTTTACCTGCCATGGTGGTGGTGGTGGTGGTGGTGGTGAAGGAATGTGTACTAGGAGGCTGGAAATCCTGTTGGAAGAGAAGATAAAAAAGAGGAGATAAGAATACCTGATATTATTAAATGCATTGAAATTTTGAAGGCTCTTGTTTTCTTAAATAAATGTTTCCTGTAAGAAACTGACTTACATCTAGAAAAAAAAATAGGTTATACAGCCAACAAGTCACTTTTCTCTACTAATGTAAATTCTGTCTCAGAATCTCTTAGCTTCTAGGAAATATTGCCTGGACCCTAAGAAATGAACCTGTTTCCTCTAATCTCAAATTCATTTTGCAGCCAGTCCCTCTGAGTCCCCTAAGAAGCATCTGTCTGCTCATCTCTTTGCATAGTTCACAGCTTCACTGCTGCCTTTCTCCTTATCCTTAATGGGGGAAAAAAAATCATTCCCTAATTAACGTCTTCCAATTCTGTCCAGAGAGGTCTCAAGCACTTCTAAAACATTAGAGCTGGAAGGATCCTGAAAGCATAGGATGTCAAAGCTTGAGAGACCTTAGAAAATAGAATGTGAGAGCTGAGAGACTTTGGACCCCAAAATGCCAGAATTGGAAAGGACCTTTGACAATAGTTCCTACCACAGTTCCTTGAATATAATAGTTGATTAATCAATGTTTGCCAATTTTAATCAAATTGAATGTTAGAGCTGGATGAAGTATTAGAATATGAAATGCAAGAATTTAAAAAATCTTAGAGATCATAGATGTAAAACTGGAGGAGATTTCAACAACCTTCTAGTACAACTTCCCCATTTTTACAGATGAGAAAACTGAGGCCCAAGTAGGTTAAGTGAGTGACTTGCCCAAGTTCACAAAGGTAGTAAATATCAAAGGTGGAATATGACCCCAGGTCTTCTGACTACAGATCTCTTGTTCCTTCCATAATACTATGTTGATTCTCTCCTGTCCATCCAGTTCATCCCTCTTATCTTCCAGTGAAGGAACCTGAGACCCGAAGAAGAGGAGTGACTTTCTCAAGGTCACACAACAACTGACAGAACCAGAGGATTAAACTCAATACTTGAGATTTCCCTTCCCCTTCCCTTCAAGTCTAGGTGACCCAGTGTATAGAACCCTGTGCCTCAAGTCACAAAAACCTGAATTCAAATCTGGCTTCAAACACTTAGTAGCTACATGACCCTAGGAAAGTCACTTTATCTTCATCATTGTCTCCAGAAACTCTTCTTGACAGATCAGATTAGTTCTGTACCTCACACCTCCTCAGTACCCCTTTCCCCTTGGACTCCTCCCTCTCTCTGATTGGTGAGGGTGGAGGGAGGACACTGGCATTCCAGATCCTCTATTTAAGGAAGAAGCCCAGGGAAGCCACATCATCAATTCCCATCTGGCTGCAGGTAGGAAATGAAACTTCATTATTTCCCCCTTACAGAATGCCCTCCTTCTCTCCCACTACCCCCCTTTTTCAGCTTATTTTAATGTTAGATTGGGAGCTCCTTCAGGGCAGGTAGTATCTTTTATCTTTCTTTGTATCCCCGGGACTTAGCACTGTACCTGGAACATAGTAGGTGCTTAATATATGTTTTTCTTTTTTCCCTTCCACTATATTATCACCACCACTGTCTAAAGTCACTTGCTAAAGGCTTCTAAGCCTTGATCAACCATGCAAATTACCTGACATGATGAAAACCCCACAGTGACAAAATTCAACTTAAAGAAACCTGGAGCCAAGTCCTTTCTGCAAAATCAAAATGGTTTCTGAATTAATGTCAGATTTTCCTGAGATTTTTGGGAAAGGCGGGGAAGGGTGGAAGTGAATTTCCTTTGTGAGACAATAAAGAATGTTCTCCCCACTCTCTCAGATACAAGAGTCTATTTCCAACTTATATCTACGAAGTTTGTTCTGAGACAAATGACTGCCCATGAAGATAATGCAGTCATTAATCCTTTCGGAGATGGGTTTGTCACAGCCAACTTCCCATCTGGGTAATTAAACCAGCTGGCAATTCCCTATTAGAGTCACTGCTGTCTGGAGACACACAGAGCCCTGAGCCTCCCGTATACCAACACTGGAGTTCTGAGGTAAGGATCCGTCATGAGGTGACCTGAGGACATCAGAGGCTCACACTGCACAGGTTTTCAAGGGTCCTGGGAAGGGGAGGAGGGGATTATGGTTGGTGATTGCTCCACCCTCTCCCCTCTGACCAATATCCCCCTTAACACTTCTATAAAGCTATTCACAGATTGTTTTTAATGTTTCCAAGTTTGTTTTCTTGGGTATCTGCAATTACTACCTACCCCATCTCCACCTCACTGGTATCCTTAAAGGCAGTGTTTGTGTTCTCAACTTCCCTACTAATTCTTCATAGTCTACTTTAGGGCTCTGTGTAAGGTGATCCTAAGAACCCCAGCAAATCATGTTGGAGTTTCCTTTCCCCTCTTCCCCTTCTCCTCCGCTGCCCCATTATGATCAATATGATATCTGGCTAAAATGATTTCACATCAAGGGAAGTCTTGAAGTGGGAAAGTGTCAAGGAAAGGGCAGGATTGAAGAGTTTCAGTGGAGGTGACTTGAATTATAGACTATCAGAGCTGGGAAGGGCCTTAGAACACAGAATGTCAGAGCCAAAAGGGGCTCTACCGTTTTACTAAGAAAACTGAGACTCAACCAAGTGAAACAACTTTTCCAAGGCCACACAGCAGGTTAGTGACAGAGCCAGAAGAATCTAGGTCTCATGACCACTAACTGGTCCAATTCTCTTTCTACTGGGAATCAACTGTATGCATGCGAGTCCCTCATCTTTTTTCTTACCCACCAGGAAAGCCATCTTCTTTCCCTCACACTTGAGCCTCTTGCCCACCACCAAAGTACTGCTTCGCTCCAAAGAGAAGAACCCAAATCATAGAGCCCTAAGGGCCAGGTCTATCCTCAATCACATACTGTTTTTCTGCACCCACTCTCTGGAAACCCATCTTGATTTTTCTTCTTCTTTAATTCTCCCCTATCTCATCTAAGCACCACCCACCTCTAGCACACAACAATAAACCTCTGTAAGACTGAGCCTCCCAAAGAACATAGAATAGAGAATATTGAATGTTAATATGAGAAGGGCCCCTAAGACTTAGAAGCCGCCCACTCTATGCATTGGACCAGCCCTAAACAGAGGAAACTCGCAGTAAAGAAACTCCTTCTGCCAAATGAAATCACTACCTGCTCTGCAATTTATTTTCTCAGAAAATTTCCTAAAGCAACAAGAAATTGTGGCTTGCCCAAGGTCACACAGCCAGTATGTCTCAGAGGCAAGACTCAAACCCAGGTCTTCCTGACTCCAAGGCCAAACTGTCTATTACTCCAAGCTGCCATCTAGTTCTGCGCATAGTCAGAATTTAAAATATAATGTTGACTGACTAGGTCAGCTGTTAAGAAGTAGAGGATAGGGGCAGCTAGGTGGCGGAGTGGATATAGCGCCGGCCCTGGATTCAGGGGGACCTGAGTTCAAATCCGTACTCAGACACATAACACTTACTAGATGTGTAACCCTGGGCAAGTCATTTAACCCCATTGCCTACCCAAAAAAAAAAAAAAAAAAGAAAGAAAGAAGTGGAGGATTAAGTGCATTTCGGTTGGCCCTAGCTGATAGAGTTGGGGTAGTGGGTAAAAGTTATGATGGGCGTATTTTGGTTCATTATCACGAGGAATGTCTAAAACAAAAATGTCCAACAATGGAATGGGGAGGGTAACCAATTCCTTCTCACCGGATGAAACAAGTAGGTGGCAAAGTGGATAAGGCATTGGACTTAGAGTCAGGAAGACCTGAATTCAAATGTGTGACTCCGAGCACTTGCCCCCTCTCAGCCTCTGTTTCCTCATCTACAAAATGGGGGTAATTCTAGCACTTACCCCCAGGGTGGTTGTGAGAATCAAATGAGACAACTTATATAAAGTACTAGAAAACCTTGAATGCTAGCTAATGATTATTATTTATCGTTTGTTAAGTAGCATAAAGACCTGTGAAGGACGCTGCAGAATAGGATTGACACCCCACGGGGCGGGGGTGTGGAGAGTTGGACTAATAGCAAGTCACTAGCTGCACTCTAAGATCCCTTCTGACTAATTCAATGATCCCATCCCTCTCTCTCCCTCCCCCACAATCACCTCTTCATTTTCAAGGACTATGTTCAGTCCTTCCTCTAAGTGAGGTCCAAGGCTGGCCTTCTATCTGATCAGGTTTTCATTACCAAGCATTAATAATGAATGTGAAAATGATTAACTAAGCAATTGGAGCTCGGGGTTATTGGACATACTCTTCTGTCCATCTACAGAACTGACTAATGGCCAGATCATGGAGCTGGCAGTCAGGACTCCTGGGTCCAATTCTCCGCTCTGCCTCTTACTCATCTGGCAATGAGCCAGTTCCTTCCTTTCCTTGTGCCTCAGTTTTCTCCTTAGGTGAAGTCAGGACAAATCAAAGTCCCTGGCAGAGCACCATTTGCAGTTCCAATGAACAAATCTAGAGGAAGGTAGCTAATACATTTTAAAAATACAGCCTAAGATTGAAGCTTACTATTTTCACTTTTCTGTGTTTTTTTAATGGCTTTTTTCTTTTGTTCTGTTTCTTCTTTCACATTATGAGTAATGTGGAAATACGTTTTACATGATTGCACCTGTATAACCCATATCAGATTGCTTTCTGTATCGGGGAGGAGGGAGGAGAAGGAGGGAGGGAGAAAAATTTGGAAATCAAAATAAAAAAAATGAATGTTGAAAATTGTCTTTACATGTATTGGAAAAAAAGAAAAAGAAAAAATGCAACCTGAAAGCCTGCAATAAACATTTACTTCTTAAAAATACCACGTTCTAAGGACCCCAAAGCCTGAAATGCAAAGTTGTTAGAATCACTGTTGCTCCCTAATATCCTCTTAACATTTAATAAAATAAACCTTAAACCTCACCCAGCAAGTATTCCAACACCCATGCTCCTCTGGCTGCCTGTCCCCATGGGCTCAGCTGTGTAGAAAGAAACGTTTCTTACTATTCTCTTCCCTCTCTGCCTCCCTTAACTGTTGTTAAGTCCTTGGCATGCAGGGTTTGCTTAGCTTGCAGTGACCTCAGCTCCTGTTCAATGCTTGGACCAGGTGATGAAGTGGGTGTTATTGCTAAGCTCTCCTAGAGAGCTACCATATACCTGTTGTGAAGCATGCCTCAAAGAGTGTGTGAGTGTGTGTGTGTGTGTGTGTGTGTGTGTGTGTGTATGAATGCCACAGTGTGTGTCCTAGGGACACAACACAAAGTATTTTATTGAGCTCCCAGTAACAAATGCAACATGAGGTGTGCCTGGAAAGGTCAGAGAATTGGCAAAGAATAAAAATGAAAATCAAGGACATTAAATAGAATTTTACCTTTTGGCAGAGGGTCTGTACTGGGTAAAGTGATGGGAAGTCCTTGTTTTGGAACCATGGAGCTGAAAGGAAACTTAGTACAAGGGATATCAGATCAGAAGGGAGCCTTAAAATAAGAATTTCTGAACCAGAAAGAACCTTAGAATAGAGAACATAAAATGTCAAAGCAGAAAAGGCCCTTAGAACATAAAATTTCAGACCGAGGAGGAGCCTTGGGCATAGAGCATCAAATGTCAGAGCTCAGAGGGGCCTTAGAACACAGAATGTCAGAACTCCTACAGATCTTAGAACAAAGAATGTCAGAGCTAGGAGGGAGCTTAGAACATAACATTTCGGATAAATGAAAGGCCCTTAGACAACAGAACGTCAGAGCTGGGAGGTTGCTTGTATACAAGGGGTCTGATACATGTGCAGAGTGCCTTGGTTAGCATCTCTGCATGTGGAAAGGCTGGGGAACCCGCTTCTAGGACAGTTCTAACGATGTGAAGTGGAAGTGTTTTGCAAAGACTCTGGGAAGCATAAGTAGACATTCTGTTAACTGGTTCCAATAGGCTCTAACCTTGGAAACTGAATGGGAGGCTCGTTTTAATTGGCTGCAGAGGCATTCAAAGACCCTGAGTCATCTTTGGCCTGTGTCTTGCCTCAGTCCTTTCTAATACCCTGTGGTTGGACTACTTCACTCATGACATCAGGGGAGAGACACTACTGTGAGAAAGGAAACCTTAGGCCCCTCATCAAGGCCAAGATGTGGCCCCGTGAGAAATAGGCCTCAGCCTTTGTTCTTTGCCCATTTTGGAGAAGAGATTAGAGCCTCAGATCTTGTGACTCTCCGATGGTCAGGAGGAAGTCTCAGCATCCTGGAATTCTAGAATCCAGTTTTGAAACCAGCACAGCGTCAAGGAGCAAGGAATGACCTTTAGCACCCAACCCAACGGTAGTTGAGGCAAGAACTCATCTGGCAGCTGTGCCACCTTTAGACACGAACTTGGTAGGACCGGTGTTGCATCAGAACTGAGCTAAGAGTGGGGCCCCAAGTATTGGGAAAAAAGGTTTGTACTTTGTTCTTATGATATCTTCAAAGCAAATATCCCTTTGTTAAAGTTTATTGATGTTAAGTGTTAAAATAGAACCGGGGAGCTAGTCACTGGAAGCTGGTGGCTTTTCTTTGTTCTCAAAAAGGACCAAAATAACATCACTATTTTGGGGGTCGAGATACAGTGTATCCAACTGTGGCTGATCAGACCAATACAAGCTCAGAAGACTACCACAGAGCGGGCACACATAGTCCAGATGAACATTTGAAATGGAGATGTCTCTAAATGCATACCTCCCATTTCCTTTGAGGCACAGCACCTTCTCTGATGAAGGCACAACATGCTGGGTGGTCCTGTGCTGGGTGTGTCTCCCATATCTCATAATCAACTCCAAAGTTCTTCAGAGAGACCTCAAGAGTGTCCTTGTATCGCTTCTCCTAACTTCTGTGTGAGCGCTTGCCTTGTGTGAGTTCTCTGTAAAATGGTCTTTTAGACAAATATATGTTTGGCATTTGAACAATGTGACCAACCCACTGGAGTTGCGTTCGCTGCAATAGAGTTTGAATGCTTATCAGTTCAACTTGAGAAAGCACCTCAGTGTCTGGCACCTTCTTTCCAGGTGATTTTCAGAATCTTCCTAAGACAATTCAAATGGAAGTGATTCCATTTCCTGACATGGCACTGGCATACTGTCCAGGTTGGCACACTGTCCAACAATGAGGTCAGCACAACAGCTCTGTAGGCCTTCCTTCAGTATGATAGGCAGTCTAATACCTCTTCTCTCCCACACTTTCCTTTGGAGCCTCCCAAACACTGGCACTGCATATGTCAACTTCATCATCTATGTGGACATCCCTGGAAAGTATACTGCCAAGATAAATGAACTTACGAAGAGCATTCAAAATTTCTCCACCTCCTGTATGGTTCCATTCATGGATGATGTGAGATGGTTGGTAGAAAACCTCTGTTTCTTGGTGTTAATTGTTAGGCCAAAATTAGCAAAAGCAGCAGAGAATTGATCCATACTTTGCTGCACCTCAGCCTCAGAGACTGTACTGAGTGCACAATCATCATTGAACAAAAAATCATGCACCAACTCTCCTCCCACTTTAGTCTTGGCATGTAGCCTTTTCAAGTTAAATAATTTACCATCAGTGCAGAAGCTGACCTTGATGCTGTTTTTGTCCTCACTGAAAGCATCCAACAACATCCCTGAAAACATCATGCTAAAAGGCATGGGAGCAAGCACACAGCCCTGCTTCACTCCACTGGTGACCGGAAAAGCTCAAGAGCATTGTCAATTATCCAGAACTCACGCAAGTATGCTGTCATGAAACTGACATACAATACTAATGAACTTCTCCAGGCAACCAAATTTTGCCATAACTTTCCACGAATTCTCATGACAAACAGCATCAAATGCCTTTATTAGATCAAAGAATGTTGTATACAGTCCTCTGTTCTGTTCCTGGCATTTCTCCTGGAGTCATTGAGCAGCAAACACCATATCAACCATTCCTCAGCCCTTTTCTGAAGCCACATTGGCTCCCAGGTAGATGACCATCTTACAGCCTATTAAGGAGGACTCTGGCAAGAATCTTGCCATCAGTGACTAAGAGAGATGCCTCTGTGGCTGCCACAGGACAACCTATTTCCCTTTCCTTTATAGAGATGGGCAATGGAGGCATCCTTGAACTCCTGGGGGATAACCTTCTCTTGCCATACAACCTCAAAAATTTCCACCAGTTTTTAAATGAGCAGCGGACCTCCTGCCTTGAAAATCTCAGCTGGAACAGAATCAGCACCAGGCGATTTGCCACAGGAGAGGAGCCCAATAGCATTCAAAGACTCTTCTTCAGTTGAAAGTTTGACTAGAGAGGGACTGACTTCAATCTGAGGTATACAGTCAACGACGTCAGCAGTAGTTGATAATCTGTTGAGAACACCAATGAAGTGTTCAGCCCATCTCTCCAGAATCATGTCTTTAAACATTAGCTTTAGCAATAAGAGAAGAAAAAGAAATTGAAGGCATTAGAATAGGCAAAGAAGAAACAAAGCTATCACTCTTTGCAGATGACATGATGATATACTTATAGAATCCTAAAGAATCAAGTAAAAACTACTTGAAATAGTAAACAACTTCAGCAAAGTTGCAGGCTATAAAATAAACCCACATAAATCATTGGCATTTCCATATATTACCAACAAAGCCCAACAGCAAGAGATAGAAAAAGATTTAAACTTACTGTAGACATTATAAAATATTTAGGAGTCTACCTCCCGAAACAAACCCAGGAACTATATGAACACAATTACAAAATGCTTATCACACAAATAAAGTCAGATCTAAATAATTGGAAAAAACATCAGTTGCTCATGGGTAGGCCGAGCTAATATAATAAAAATGACAATTCTACCTAAGCTAATTTACTTATTCAGTGCCATACCAATCAAACTACCAAAAAATTATTTTATAGAGTTAGAAAAAATAATAACAAGATTCATTTGGAAGAAGAAAAGGTCCAGAATAACAAGGGAACTAATGAAGAGAAATGCAGGGGAAGGTGGCCTAGCCATTCCAGATCTTAAATTGTATTATAAAGCAGTAATCATCAAAACTGCTTGGTACTGGATAAGAAATAGAGTGGTGGATCAGTGGAATAGGTTAAATATGCAAAACACAGTGGTCAATGACTATTAGTAATCTACTATTTGATAAACCCAAAGACCCCAGCTTCTGGGATAAGAACCCACTCTTTGAAAAAAACTGCTGGGAAAACAGAATCTTGTCCTTATCACTAATCAATGTGACTCCATTATATGGTGGCATGGCACTTTTCTGCAAGTGGCAATCACATTGTCATGAGCCTGTCATTCACTCCTTTTGGTAGGCATACAAGCTTGTTGACTAGATTAATTTTGATTGCAAAACCAACATCAGCTTCATGGCACTTCGCATCACTGCAGCCACTCCAGAAAAATGTGTATCCAGCTATGGCTTTGGTAAGCTGCCCTTGATTTATTAGCCTTGTTTCATTCAGGGCTGTTATTTGGATGCAATACCTTCTGAGTTCTCTTGCAACAAGAGCTATTCATCTTTCAGTTCTACTGGATTTCGTGTTGTCCATAAGCATGTGCACATTCCATGTATTGATGATGAGTTGAATCATCTTCACAAAAGTTTTTGTACATCTTTTTGTGTTTCAACTATAGGGTGGGATGACAAGTCATGGCAAGCAGGTCAGGGTTGGCTGAAGCAGACAAAATTTAGGGTACCTTTTCTAGTCCCTTCTTCATGCCAGGAGGTAAATAGTGCAGTCCTTTAAAAAGGTGCTCAAAAACCCAGGGGCTGCTGAATCCCACTGCTGCTTCAGTCCAGTGAGAAGACAACCCTATGGCTCAGGTTGCCTGTGTGCAGGGTTGTTACTACAGCTCCTGCTGTATCCACAACTACTGCTTCATTACTTACCTGTCACCACAAGACTTTGAGATGGGTAAAAATGGCAAAATGGTAAGGGTATTGTCTTTTGATTCAGGCATAAATTGAATTCAAGGGAGGCAGAGTTGCATGAAGTCATCAGTCTCACTCTCTCTTCCAAAGTCATTGAAGTCCAGTGGCAAGACAAAAGTCAGGATGGCTGGTGATGGCTCAGGACGTAGTATATGACATTGGCATCTTTAATGTCTAACCAAGCTCTAAGCACTCCACAGTGCCTGCTTCAGTGCTCTTCATGGCTGTTGGGACAAATTGTTCTCATCTGTCCATTCAGCCGGGGAAGTCTTTGGGTAGACACCCCCTAACTCACTGACAGGTTTGAGACACCTCATTTACCCTCAACCTGGTTTAGCCCATCTGCCAAAATAGTTTATTGGGATGTGGTCACTGTGCATGTTACAGCTTCTTGGAGTCACAGATGAGAGTTGGGTAAATCAGGTGGGCACCAAAGGTGGATGAGTAGCCTTGAAAAGGGTTCAGCAGCCCTCACACCAGAGGTGCTAGTCTTCCCTGAACATCCTACCCCTCTACTGGCACCAAGCAATGGTGAGGAACACAGTCCAGGCTGGTAACATTTATGAAGAAACACCCTAAATTCCCAAGAATATTCCTAGCACTTCGAGGGGCAAAAACTGCCTTGCTTCTGGTAGAGTACACCAGAGTGTACTTGCTATATCTGGAACATAGAACATAGAATTCAGAGCTAGAGTTGAAATATACAATGTAGAATATTAGAACTGGAAGGAACCTTATAGATCATCTAGTCCAACACTCTCATTTTATGGATAAGAAAACTGAAGTTCTAAGAAGCCAATTCACAAGACCAACCATGTTGAAGATCACCTACTGCATTATTGTTCAAGCTGGGAAGGCCATTATCTACTCATGTATCCATCGAAGAAAAATCATTTATTAAGTGCCCACTGGGTGCTCAACCCTAGAAGAGATACAATAATGGATAAGATATACTTCCTGCCTTCAAGGAACTTCAAGACCAGGAGGGCAGATAAGACATGTGCACAGTCAACTATAATACAAAATAGAATGTGCGTAAATGTAGGGTATAAACAAAGAAAGTCTGAGGATTCAGAGAAGAGAGTCATAACATACACTTGAGAAGTATTAAGGAAGGCTTTATAGAAAAGGTGGTAGTTAAACTGAGTGTTGATGGATGGGTAGAATTTCAACAGGTAAAAATGATAGAAATAGAACTCTATGTTCAATCCCATGTTTTGGTCTACAGTTCTGTATTCTTCGCCCCAACTTTGGAGTTTCCAAAGTGAGGTCTAAAAAAGGTAGCTAATAACCCTCATCACAGTCTTGAATTTGTCTACAAACCTGTTTCCTCCTCCACAAAATACTTACCTCACAGGCTTATGGTGAGGACCTCATGATACCTTGACTCTACCAACCTTCCAGCCTAAGCTTCTGGGGTAACAAATGTGTGGTCATGAAGAATGGGTGGCTGTGAAGAAAGAGAAAAGAAAAAAAAAACCTAGAAATACAAGGCTTCACAAGGGCAATAAGAAAAAGCTAACCTGAAAATTGCCTGAAAAGAGACCATGGGTGATTTTGGAATTGGGCTGAGAGTGGAACAAAGAATTGACTTTAACTCTGGTTAGAACTATAGTCTTCACACAGCAAGGGATCTCAGAGATACCCTAGTGCAACTCTAGTTCAATGAATTTGTAGATGAGGTAATTAAGGACCCAAGAGGTGAACTGCTTTGCCCAAGGTAGCAAGTAGGTAGAATGTAAACCCACACTTGCATCAAAGCCAATTGTCTATCCATTGTACCACACTATTTCTAGATCCCTGGTTGCTGCTTCAGAAGGAGCAGTTATATCTGGGTAAGCCAAGGACTAAGAAACAAAGTCTTTTCTCAGGAACACTAAGGCACAGGAATCAATGATGCATGAGCATTTAAGTGCTTACTATGTGCCAGGCATTGTACTAGGCACTGAGAATGAAAAAATTCTTGTCAAGAACCTTATATTCTATCAAGAGGAGAACATTCCAAGACACCTCAAACATCTGCGTGTGATCTTGGGAAAGATACTACATTAAAATAAGAATCTTGGACTATACTATCCCAGGAGTTATTCAGAAATTGTAGGTTTAGTGAAAATACCGTTGTATTGAGTCAGGAGGTCTTGGTTTAGCCTTTCTACCTCTTTGTTTTGTTTTGTTATGAGCTTAACAAATCTCAAACATTAATATTTCAATATCCAAAGAACAGAAAAAGAGGATTGTTTATAGATCCATGATCTTCTATTACATGCAACTTTTTTGTAAGTCTGTTAAATATAACTTGATGGTATCAACATGGCCCCTGCTTATCAGCATCCTCTTCTGGACTTCTTTCTCATCTCTTCTCATCTTATCTCTTCTAATGTTTCATTTATTTTTTTTCTTTTTTTATTTGGTATCACAATCACTATTCATCCATTCCTCATCCCAACTCTTCCCTCCCCCACAAAAAAATGAGAGCTCAAATAAGTTGAGTCAAGCAAAGCAAATTCACAGATCCATGTCTGAAAATGTATTCCTCAAACTTACATCTGTACTAGTTCATACAAATCTTCCCAAGTTTCTCTGAACCTATCCTTTTCATTATTTCTTATAGCACAATAATATTCTGCTACATTCATGTACCATAATTTGTTCATTCAATAACTAATTGATGGGCATCCACTTTGTTTCCAATTCTTTGCTACAACAAAAAATGCTACTATAATATTTTCATATAAAAATAAGTCCTTTTCTTCTATTTTTTACTTCTTTGGGGTCAAAGGAATAATATTGTTGGGGTAAAGTATATGTACAGTTTAATGACTTTTACTTTACTATACTTTTACTTTATAAAAAGGTTGGACCAATTTACAATTCTACAAACAGTGCATTAGTGTGCCTGTTTCCCCACAGCCCAGTCAACAGCTGTCACTTTCTTTTTTTGTAATCTTTTCCAATATGATGGGAATAAGGATTTCTTAAATTGTTTTGATTTGAATTTCTCATATTATCTGGGCCATTTTTTCATATGTTTATTGATAGCTTGCCATTCTTCCTTTTAGAAGTGCCTGTTTATAACCTTTGGCTACTTAGCTATTGGGGAATGCCTCTTGTTCTTATGTATTTTTATCAATTCTTTAATATCTTGGATATCCGACAAACTTGCTACAAAGATTCACCCCTTTGCTTTTACCACTTAATTTCTTAAACTCCTAGTTTCCTGGGAGTTATTCCAATAAATAGGGATAATAATACCTGCTTTGACTCCCTTACAACGTTGTTGTGAAGATAAAATAAAAAAAATAGATGTTAGCAAACTTTGTGAAAGATAAAGAATTTTACATGGAAAGAATATTACTATTATTGTTTTTGCTGTTATATTCATATCATGTGACCTCAGGCAAGTCATTGCCCCACTCTGAGACCTTATCTTCCTCATCTTCAAAATGAGAGAACTGGATTAAATTATTTTCAAGATCCCCTCTAGCTCCAACATCCCATGTTCTTTGTTTTAAGATCTTCTCCAGCTCTAATAAGACAATATTGTATAATATAATAGATTCTTAAAGTGTGGTCTAGGAACCATCTCATGGACCAGAGGTTCCCAAACTTTCTCAGTTCACAGCAACCATAGTGTCTCAGTAACTTTTTTGCAGCACTCCTAGGCCAAAAGAAATACTTAACTGTTCTGTTTATTAAATAATCGAGTCCAAACAACTTAATTAGTATTTATGTCCTAACAACTTGGTAGCCATTTGGAAGAATAATATACATAAATTTAAAGAAAAAATATTTTAATTCATTCTTAAATTACCACAACTGCTTACTAATGAGATGTGTTGTGTTTCTTGTGCTTATATTACACAACTTCTTAAACCTTGGAACCAGATTGGACTCTCATTTCCTGTTCCACATCAATTTTCACGTAGTAATCGCTTTTTATCACAGCAACCACTGAAAACTCAGCTCTGAAAAGATATGAAGTAGCAAATGAGAAAGTTTGAGGTGTTACCAGCATAATCAAAAGAACAAGCAAACAAAAATACATCTCAAACATTTGAGACCACCATCAAAAGGAATATAACACGATCTGATAATGAAATTGTGAACTACCTTGATGTCCCAACAGATGTCAAGTAGTACTGTTTCCCTTGAACGTTTAAATTATCCCACAGAACCCCTAGGAATTTACTAGCTGTGGTACTGAGGAGGTCCTATACCCTTTCAGGGGGTCCATAAGGTCAAAACTATTTTCATGACAATTCTAAGACATTTTAATTTCTGATACAGTAAATATAACCCACATAAAAATGTTGTAGAGGCCCTTGATAATTTTTAAGAGTACGAATTTTAAGAGGGAAAGTACCTGTTTTATATAAAAAAATTATAGTAGCATTTTTTTTGTTGTAGCAAAAAATTGGAAACAAAGTGGCCTGAAAAGTTTGAGAGCTACTGGGGTAGTAGAAAGAGCTCTGGCTTTATTATTAGGATATGTGAGTTCAAATTCTGCCTCTAACACTCATTTACTATGGGATTGAGGACAAATCACTTAACCTCTCTAGACATCAGTTGAATATCAGATAGCTGTTATTATTATTACTATTTATCCTTCATGTAGAAGAGGACCAGGGACATCACAGGGTGATGTCTTGACTTGGCCATGAATTGGATTTACGTAAGGCAGCGTTGCTCCAAGTCGTCAGCCTCACTCTGTCTTCGAGAGTCATCAAAGTTCAGTGTCAAGAAAAAGTGAGGATGACTGGTGATGACTCAGGATGCAGTGGATGACCTTGACATCTTCTATATCTAACCAAGCACGAAGAGCTCTGCAGTGCCTGATTCAACCTCCTTCATGGCAGTTGAAACAAATTCTTCTCACCTGCCCATTCTGTTAGAAGAAGTCTTCACATGCTTGGGGACACACACCATATACCCCATATCAGATGACACAATGTATATGTCATAAATTATTACCATATGACAAAATATTGCATATTATAAACCTTGATGCACTGTATCAATATTAAATATTAATATTTTTTCATTATTACTTACCTCCTAGGGCTGTGGTTGTGGGGGGGGGGCTCTTTGTAAAACTAAAAGCACTACAAAAATTAGTTATTTGTCCAATTCTGACATTTTATAGTCAAGAAGTAAATTCACAAATAACACAGTTAGCATAAGAAATAAATGCACAAAAATTAGCTGACCTATACAGCAAGAGGTGGGCTCTCCAACTTTCCACATCAAAGTACTTGTTACCACTACCTAGTTTTCACAGGACTTGAGACAGGGCCACCAGACAGCCAATATCTCTTAACCAGGCATCTGACTCTGATGCTCTATCTTGCCTCTTCTGTGATCAGGCTAAGACTCCTACCTTTTTCAGGTGCTGACACACTGTCTAAGCTCAACTGAACTAACTTGCTGGCTCCTTGGCTTTCAGTTATATGGTTGATTTTAAATATCTGTACCAGGTTCCCAGTCAAATGAGTGTGGCTGCTAATACCTAGGTATTTCACTACTAGGCTTATACCCTAGGGTATAAGGGTGTGTGGGGTGTTCAAGGAGGACTAGTACCTTTGGTGTGAGGACTTGTCAAGCCCTTTTCAGAGCTGCTCATCCATGTTTGGTATCCACCTTTCACCCAACCCTCACCTGTGGCTCCAAGAAGCTACAGCATGTAAATCATCTCAGCTGATGGGCTAAACGAGGTCGAGGGTAACCGACAGACTTCAAAACCTGCCGGTGAGTTGGGGAATGTCTAACCCAAGCATGTGAAGACTTCTCCCAGTGGAATGGGTGGATGAGGACAATTTGTTCCAAAGGCTGTGAAGGTGGTTGAAGCAGGTTTTGTGGAGCCGTTAGAGCTTGGGCAGACTTGGAAGATGCCGAGGTCATCCACCATATCCCAGGCCATCCTCAGTTGTCCTGACTTTCGTCTTGCCACTGGACTTTGATGATTCTGGAAGAGAAAGTGAGGCTGACAACTTTGTGCAACTTGGCTCTTTGGGCATCTGTCTCTGGCTTAGTACACAATGACGGGCAAGTCACTTTCCCAGTCAAGACCTGAGTTTCCTTCTCTGTAGGATGAGTGGACTGTACTTGATTATCCCTGAGAGCCCTTCCACCAGCCCAAAGATCTAGAACTGGAAGAGATCTTAGTGTTCATCTAATCTACCAGCCCCCTTAGAAGCCCAAAAGGGTTAAGTGACTTACCAAATGTCACATTGATAGCAAGGGGCAGGGTTGAGATTTGATCCCAGAGCCTCTGACTCCAAACCTAGTGCTCTGGACACTACCTGGTATGGCCTCTTAGTTCTGATGAACCCTATGAACACTACCAGGCCCACAAAATAGGGAAGGTTTTTCTGAGTTACCACCTCACACCCAACAGATTGCCTAATATGACAAAAAAGGAAAATAATAAATATTAGAGGGGTTGTGGGAAAACTCGGACTCTAATGCATTGTTGGTGGAGTTGTGAACTGATCCAATCATTCTGGAGAGCAATTTGGAACTATGCCCAAAGGGCTATAAAACTGCGCATATACCTTTGACCCAGCAATATTACTACTAGGATATATCCCAAAGAGATCAAAAAAAGGAAAAGGACCTATTTGCACAAAAATATTTATAGCAGCTTTTTTTGTGGGGGCCAAGAATTTGAAATTAAGGAGATGCCCATCAATTGGGGAATAGCTGGACAAGTCGTGGCATATGATTGTAATGGAATACTGTTGTGCTGTAAGAAATGACAACCAAGATGTTTTCAGAAAAACCTGGAAAGACTTACATGAACTGATACAAAGCAAAATGAGCAGAATCAGGAGAACATTGTACACAGTAGCAGCAATATGCAACAATGAGCAATGGTGAATGACAGCTACTCTCAGCAATACAATGATCTAAGACAATCCCAAAGGCTCGTGATGAAAAATGCTGTTTACCTCCGAGAAAGAACTAATGTCATCTGAATACAAACTGAAGCACACTATTTTTCACTTTCTTTTTTTGTTCTAATTTTCTCACACAAAATGACCAATAGGGAAATGTTTTACAAGATTGCACATGTATTACCTATATCAGATTGCTTACTATCTCGGGGAAGAGGGGGCAAAGGGATAGAATTTGGAACTCAAAACTTAAAAAAAGAATGTTAAAATTGTTTACATATTATTAAGGGAAAATAATTTTTTTTAATGCGGAAGGTTTTGTTTTTCAAAAGCAGAGTCCCATTTTACCCTCCCCTGCTTGCTGGCTGCCTCTCTAACTATGGGCAGTCATGAGATGCTCCTACTTCCTGTCCCTTTGCTCACTTGCCTGCCTATATGATGTGTCACCACATTCCTCAAATGTCAATACCACTCTGAATTCAATAGCTTAGGACTGGAGCAAAGGAGGTGCTACATCCCAGAAAAGTTTAGAGTTTTGTATTGGGGGTAGCCACCTGTTTGTAGGATATCACATACTTATTAAGTGCGTGCCATGGGCCCAGAATTATGCCATGTACTATAGAGACTGCAGCAAAGGCAGAAGATACAAACTTTGAGAAGCTTATACTTGAATTCCGGAAATGTCATACGGAAAAAGTTATTAGAGGATATAAGTAAATGACTATGTGTGTGTAATGGACAGCTAGCAGTCAGAATAAGAGAGGAGGATAATCCTAGCCTCTTCTGCCCTTGCCCCACACCATTTGTACTATGTCTCATTCTGGGTGTCACATTTCCAGGGAAGTTACCATGTGGGTGAGGGTACAGAAGAAGGAGACCAGGAAAATGAGAGAACTCAGAATCATAGCCCACAAGGAACCGAAGATGTTAGCCTAAAGAACAGAAGGCTTGGGAGGCTGGGGGGAGGGAAGACTTGATGGTTGTATCCAAATACCTGAAAGCTATTGCTTGGAAAAGAAATTAAGCTATAGGGGCAGCTAGGTGGCACACTATGGAGTCAGGAAGACCTGAGTTCAAATTCAGCCTCAGACACTTGACACTCACTAGCTGTGTGACTCTGGGCAGGTCACTTAACCCAGATTGCCTTGCAAAAAAAACAAAAAACAAAAAACAAGGAAAGGAAAGGAAAGGGGAGGGAAAGGGAAAGGGAAAGAGAAAGGGAAAGGGAAGGGGAAGGGGAAGGGAAGGAAAGGGAAGGGAAGGGAAGGAAAGGAAAAGAAAAAGAAATTAAGCTGTTCTGCTTCCTGTAGGAGGCAGAAGTGGGACAAATAGGTGGTAGAATTTATTATATTTGTGTGTATATCTGTTTATACTTGAATGTGTCTATATAAGTAGTATGTGTTTGTGTGCATGATTATACATTGTGTTTGAATGTGCTTGTGGATGAGCCTATATTTCCTATATTTCCTGTTGGTAATCGTGCAATTGTGATTATGCCTATTTATGCATGTATATAATCCTCTTGTGTGTCTGGTCAAGAGTCTCTGGGTTGTAATTGCACTTCCCCTGATGCAAAGATCTCTGTTCAATTGCCTGTGCCTACCTGCCAGTGCCTGGCAAAAAGAAATCCTGACCTGAATGAACACAAGGCCCTTCAGATGTAGACAGGGCAACGCAGGGTTGGGGAGAGAGGGTCAAAAAAGGACCATTGACACCAAGAGTCCAAAGACAAAGCGAGCGTTCCCCTGGGTCCCTCAGAAACACCTTGATCCTGCTGTGGGTGAGAGATTACAGCCCTCACCCTCACCAGGTTCACTCTTCCAATAAAAGTCAAGAGGAAAGGGAAAAGGGCAGGAGGTTCAAATGTTTCTCTATCCAGCTTTGAGGCCTGGACCCCATCCAGTCACTGCAAGTGAGTCATATCCTAGAGCTGCATTCCTCTGTTCCTTCCAGTCTAGTCACTTCCCTCAATGACAAATTGTCCCTTTGCTTGACTGGTTCCCCTTGGAAAATCATTAATAAGAGAGTTAATAAAATCTCCTTCAGTAGAGATCTCTAAGAATTACAACATGACACATTTATATAATACAATACATAGTTAATCTACTTTCTCTGGGTCTCAGTTTCCCTATCCGTAAAATGAGGGTGTTGGATTAAATGATTCTGTGGTTCCCTGTGGCTCTAATGCCATGTTTTCCTTTGTGAGGCTGAGTAGCACAGTGGACAGAGTAGTATACATGGGGTCAGGAAGACCTGGGTTCTAAACTTGCCTCAGATACTTACTAGTTGTATGACCTAGGCAAGTCACTTAACCTCTCTCCCCTGTTTTCCCATGTGTAAAATAGGGATAATAATAGCACCTACCTCACAGGGCCGTTGTAAGGATCAAATGAATTAACTTCCGTAAAGTACTTTGAAAACCTTACAACGCTATAAAAATGTAAGCTATTATTATTACTTGCTAAGATCCCTTCTATCTCTGATATTCATTCCATGTTCTATCTTCTCAGGTCCCTTTCAGAGTCAACGTTTTATGTTCTAAGTTCTCCAGATTCAATATTTCACATTTTAAGATCTATTCCAGATTTAACTGTCTCTATTCTAAGGGCCCTTTCAGCTTTGGCATCCCACATTCTAGTATTATATGCCCGCAGGAGGAGGTTTTTGACACTCAACTTCCTCTTCTTAACAGCAGCTTAGAGCAAGAGGGTTGGGACAAGCCATTTTCCAGGTGAAGAAAACAGACATAGAAATATTAAATGACTTCCCCAAGTCACTCAGGAGGGAGAAGAGTATACAGGCACACACCCCCTGCATCCTCGGCCATCGCCGATCCTCTTGACCTTTGTCTTGCTAGTGGACTCCAACTCCAGAGGAGAAAGTGAGGCTGATGACTTTGCACAGCTCTGCCCCACTCATACCCAATTTGCCACACCCTCGTGATGTCTTTGGTCTTTGAGAACAAAGGAGGAACACAACAGCAACACAGCATTTCCAAGGTAGAACAGACTATGCTCGAGGTAAGGGGAACCTCAGAACACAAATATAGAATGGCAGAGCTGGAAGTGACTGAGGTCAAGAAAAGTGAAATGATTTGCCCAAGGGGACGCGACAAGTTACAGACAGAGCTAAGTCTAGAAGTGAGGTCAGAATTCCAGTTGTGCACCTCCCACTGTAACACACTGCTTCCTATTGTTTGTGTGCTAATATGTATGTGCGTGGGGAGGGGGGAAGGAGAGAGGGTGGTCCAGAAATGTGATTTGATGAGTATAGGGAACTCCCAGTAAGAAAACCATCTCTGCCAATGTAGATCAACAACTGTTTTGCAACTTGTAGTCTTAGCAAATTGCCTAGGGGCACTGAGTGGTTAAGTGACTTGCCCAGAGTCACACAGCCTGTCTACTTCAGAAGCAGAATTTGAGTCTAGGTCTTCCTTACTCCCAGGCAGGTTCTCTATTCACTATCCCAAAGTGCTTCTCTTATAATAGTGTGGAGCAAACAATCCTGAGAAATAAGTTGGTTCCCCCCCCACCAAAACTGCCTAGGGGAAAAAAAAAATCTACCTTTTGATAAAGGTCTGTGCCAAGGGGCTAGTACTGGTGGAAATTTCCTAGTAGTAGAGGTAGATTGCTCAGCCCAAAATACTGGCACAAATATGTGGAATATAATTACACAAAGAGGAAAACGTGTTCAAATGCCTTATCTGTGTCATAAGTATTTTAAAATTTTCCTGTAAAATGTATAACTAAATCCACTGATAAAATACTGAAATATAAAGCTGGAAATCATATCTGATCTCTTCTCTTTTCCAGTCTATTTCACTAACAGAAGAAAGGGAACAAAAACCCCATGAATCTTAGAATCCTAGCTTGTTAAACCCCACCTCCCCAAAAAAAGATCTTGATACAATAGAGCTTAAAGAGACCATTGAATATGGAACATAGAATATTACAACTAGAAGGAACTGTAGAACATACAACGGTGATTGTCAGGGGTTGGAGGGAGCAGTCCTTAGAATATAGAATGCTATAGTGCTTGAAATCCTTACAATAATAGAATGCTATAATGCTCAGTGTTTGAAAGGTTGTTAGAGTTAGGGACACACAAGGCTACAGAGTGTCCACCTAGAAAACTCTTTCTGCTCTCCCTCAGCATGAAAAAAATCAGCAGATGTTAATTCAATTCAGTAATAAGAAGGAAAGAACAGCTAAGGGAAAAATGAAATCATGGTACTAGAGTAGGAGACTTATCTAGGGCTGAAGGAAAGGGGACTGAAACCCAACTAAGGTCGATACTTTCCTACCAGAAATTACTTGGGGCAGCAACCCTATATCTCCCAAAGCAAGGAGGCTCAGGCAGCCTTGTAACCTAGCCTGGGGTGGGGGGAGGGTGTTGTATCCACTAGCAAAGGAAGTCCATAAAGTGACGAGGTAACAGGAGAGAGAGACAGAAACAGCAAGGGAAGATTTCAAGAGAAAAGCCTCAATAAAAGCCCTAATGCCAGCAGAGAAATCAACTGAGAAAATCCTAAAACTAGAATGTTGAGTAGAAAATTATTATGGATAAAAGATTATAAAGGATAAAGTAGAAAATTATTAAAGATATAAAGAATGCCTGTAGCCTAGAGATGGAGTGTCTTGTTCCTGGAACAGCCAGACCACCCCAGTGTCCATCACTGGATTGAAGAGTATGTGTCTGAGAGTAAAGTGTAAGAAGACTAGAAACATAAAAGGGGGCTAGATTATGAAGGTGATTTTGTATTTGATCCTAGAAAAAATAAGGAGCCACTATAGCTTATTGGGTAGGTAGGTAACATGGTCAGACCTATGCTTTGGAAAATCACTTTAGTGGTTGAATGAAGGAAGGATTGGAATGGGGAGAGTCAACCAGCAGGCTAGTTTGATAGTCCAGGCATGAGGTGAAGAGGGCCTGCACTAGAGTCATGGAGGTATCAGAGAAGAGGGCATATTTGAGAGATGATGCAAAGGTAAAATTGACAGGCCTTGGCAATGGAGGGGTGAGTTAGGATGTGGGGGGGGGGGGGGGAGGGGGGGGGGGTGGGGGGGAAACGAAGATTTCTAAGAAGTGGGCCTCCGGGGGGCCTGAGAAGTTGGTGTTGCCCTCTACAGTAATAGGGAAAGTGGGACAGGGGTTCAGGGGAAAAGATAACAAGTTCTAATTTGGATTTATTGAGTTTAAGACTTCTGAAAGGCAGTTGGAGATATGAGACTGGAGGTCAGGAGAGAGGTTGGAGCAGGATAAGTAGATTTGAAAATCATCAGTGTAGAGATGATAATCAAATCCATGCGAGCTGATGAGATTCCCTAAGTGAAGTAGGAGAGAAGGAGAAAAGAAAAGCCCCAGGACAAAGAACTAAAGGATACCCACAGGGCATGATCTAGAAGAGGATCCAGAAAAGGAAACAGGAAAGGAGCTGGCAGACAGGCAGGAGGAGAACCAGGAAAAAGTAGTGTCCCAGCAACCTAGAAGAGTAGAGAAGAAAATATCAAGGAGAAAAGACTGTCAAAGGCTACAGAGAGGTTAGGGGGAATGAGGACTGAGAAAAGGCCATTGGATTTGGCATCTAAGAGGTCACTAGTATCTTTGGAGAGAGTCATTTCAATGAAATGGTGAGATCAGAAGCTGGATTGTAAAGAGTTGAGAAAAGAGTGAGAGGAAAGAAAGTGAAGGTACCTATCATGGTCAGCCTTTTCAAGGAATTTGGCTACAAAGGGCAAAAGAGATACAGGATGCTGGTTAGCAGGGATGGAAGAATCAAAGGAGACATGGGGATGCTTGTAGGCAGCAGAGAATGAGTCAGTATATAGGAAGAGATTGAAAATGAGTGAAAGACACCGGCCCTGAAGTCAGGAGGACCTGAGTTCAAATCTGACCTCAGACCAAACACTTGACACTTACTAGCTGTGTGACCCTGGGCAAGTCACTTAACCCCAATTGCCTAAAAATAAAAAAAAAGATTTTTTAAATTAAAAAAAAGAAAATGAGTGAAAGAGTAGAAATAACAGATAGGTCAATCTGCTAGAAGAGTTGGGATGGAATGAAACCATTTGAACAAATAGAGGAGTTAGCTTTAGTATGGAGTGTGCTACCTATAGTAGCTACCTCATACAGTTCTTGTGAAGCTCCAATGGATACAGAGGGTTTTGTAAACTTTAAGATACAATATAAATGTTAATTATTACTAATATTATTAGGAACTCTCTCCACATAGCTAATAGCCTTCCTTCAGTAAGGAACTGGAGTTCACACTGCTAACTCAATCCAAAATATACATTACATGTATTAGCTTTCCATTACCCCCATAGCATTTATTCCTAGACACTGTGTCCATTCCCTTAACAAGCCAGCTCCCACAGCCATTGTCTTAGTGAAAAGCCTCAGCTTATAAGATCTTATCTAAATGTTGGAGAACCACTCAAATCACCCTCCTGTTTTGATGTTATTTCTCTTCCCCTTTATACCTCAAAACTCTAAGTTTTTAAGAACCTAGTAAGATATAGGAAATGCTATTGGACAAAATTCATCATTCTGAAAAAAACAATAATGCAATAACCACTTACAATTGTCTCAGCTCACAACCATCAAATGGCAAACTTCTACCAAAAGTCAGCAAAGTAAATAGGTTTTGCCTTAGTTGACACTTCTCAACCTAATGGTATGTTTGTTTAATTAGGCACTCTGGGAAGTTAAAGTGCTGATTTTTTTTTTAATTTCCTAAAGGACAAATACAATTAATCACTTTTCCAGGTTCAATAAACACCATTGAAATATACAAATAGTTAAGATAGTAGCTATTAGTAAATAAGTAAAATATCCATGCCCAGCAAAATTCTAGGAAGGATTATTAAGTTTGTGAAAGAAGTGATCATTAGGAACTAGCATGGGTTCAAGAAGAATATATTGTTCCAAACTACCCTTAATTCTTTTTTTGATAGGGACATTAGACTATTAGGTCAGGGAAATGGAGCAGATATAGCATTTTGTAATGGATAAAAAGTTCAAGAGACATAGTCTCTTAGTAATTAATCATTTTATTAATCATGCTAGCATATAATTAATAAAATGGGTCAGTGGCACTCTTGAATAACAAAGATCCCTCATGGAATCCACTCAACAATTATATGTCCTTGGAAGAGTGGGTCTTCCTGAAAGTGGTAATCAACTCTGATTGGTTAACAATTAATGAGGAAAATGAATATTATAATGAGAGGTGGACCTATTCTAATGAGGGAGTAGGGGAATATGACTCTGATCACTCTTGCTCCTAGACCACCCCCAACCTGGGTACATAATGGTCCAGAATTCACCTTAGATTAAATTCTTTTGGGTGGGGTAACAATTCCAAGATTTCATTTCATCATCTGCCCTGCCCTTCAGAGAACTAAGCTTTGACCTAATCTCCAAATGATGGAAGGAAAAAATCCTGGATCTCCCCAATATAAACAGTCGGTTATTTAATAATTATTTCTCTCAATATCTTGATTTTATCAAGGAAGAATCACGGAAAAAGTAGGAAAAGCCCCAGTGCTAAAATCAGATGATTTGAGTTCAAACTCTACCTCTAACTCTTACTACCCAAAGGACATTGGGCAAAACCTTTAACCTGCCTGGGCTCAGTTTCATCATCTGTAAAGGAAAGATTAGAGCAGTTGACCTCTGGGCCCCTTCTAGCTCTAAATCTATGATCTTAAGTGCTCTAGAAATAACCTTGTAAGACAAGATGGAGTACTGTGGGATACCTGAGTATAACGTAGGCAATGCATTTAGGGGACACAGAGTAAAGCTTTCACTATGACAACTATGACTTTGATGACAATATTGAAGAAGTAGGCTTGGCTAGGTAGACCATGAAAGACTTTAAATTAAAAGGTGGAGAGCTGAGGGAAGCACACCCAGTACAAACATATTAAACTTTCATCAATATGCAGTCCCCTAAAAGACCAAAATGTGGGGAACCAGGAAAGATCACTAGGTTTCAAAAAACACATATATTAAATTTTTCATTGGGGAAAAAAATTTCTGTGACAACCTTGGCTACTCACATCCCAACTCAACCCCTCCAGACCCAAAAAGCAACATAGAGCAGCAGATCTATTTTAGCAAAATGAGCATTTGTTTAAATGAAGCTGCCAAGTCAAACAATCCAGATTTCTCTTTTTCTCCCTCTCTGAAAAGCCACAGATATAAATAAGCCCAAGATGATCTGTTTCTGCCACAACTGATAAGATGAGGCAGACGCCTGCCAAGCAGATCTGAGTTTATTTCAAGTTCAGAAAACAATGGGGAGAGACCAGCCTCTGGACCAGCCTATTTGAACCTGGACAACACCTTTAGAATTCGTAAATATCCTTCACCAGGGCTGTCTTGGCAGAAGGAACCAACCTGGGCTAGGTGACTGGTGAGAAGATAGGAGAGCTGCCACAGAGAATACACTCCTCCGTACCCATGAAATTCCAGCTTCCTGATCTCTATAAGGTAAAGCAAAGACACTCACAGGATAAGCACTAGGCTTACATAAGCGACACCTCAGACTTTCATCCTTAAATGCCTTCTACCTGTTTTCCTTCAAGTTTCATAGTTTGGCATATACTATCCAGTAATATTTACTTAGTATCAATCTGTATTTTGAAGACCCAGCAAGTTTACTTACTGCTAGGTGGAGCTATTTGTTAGATAGAGCACTGGGTCTGGAGTCAGGAAGACAAGTTCAAATCCAGCATCAGTCATTTACTAATTTTGGTCTCTAGGCAAGACACTTAACTTTGTCTGCCTTACTTTCCTCAACTGAAAAATAGGGATGATAATAATAGCACCTACCTCCTAGGGTTATTGTAAGGATCAAATGAAATAATACTTCTAAAGCACTTACCATGGTGCCTGGTACATAGTAGGTGCCTAATAAATGCTTGTTCCCTCTCCCCTCTTTCCCTTAGAGGGGGCAGTATGTTACAGTCATGCAGGAGTAGGGAACCTGTGGCCTTGAGGTCACACGTACCCCTCTAGGTCCTCAAGTGTGGGCCTTTTGACTGAATTCAAACTTCACAGAACAAATCATCTTAGAAAAAGGATTTGTTCTATAAAACTTGGACTCAGTCAAAAGGCCATACCCAAGGACCTAGCAGGCCATATGTGGCCTCGAAGCCCCAGGTTCCCCACCCCTGAAAGAGCACTGGACTTGGAATCCCAAGACCAGGGTTTGACTTCAGAGTCTGCCACTAACTTGACCTGTGACTATGAACAATTCACTTCTCTCCCCTGGACCTCCATTTTCTTGTCTGTAAAATAGAGCAATATATGAAATGATTGCTAAAATTCCTTCCATCTCTGATATTCCTTATTCTGAAGTCCCTTCTAGGTCTAATAGTCTAAGTTTCTTATTCTAAGGCCCCTTTCAATTCTGACGTTGTATATTTTAGGATCTACATTGTAAGGTTCCTCCCATTTCTGACATTCTGTCTCCATGATTCTGTGCTAAGATGAATGAGCCCAGGAGAAAACTGGAAAGAAGATGTCAGCAATGCACAATGTGATACAGGATTGGTAGTATGACAAATGATGTGGGGAACACTATGTAATATTGATATTTTCTTTAAAATAAAATAAAAATTTTTAAAAAGAGGCAGATAGGTGGTGCAGTAGATAGAGTGCCAGCCCTGAAGTCAGGTTGATGTCATACCCATAGAGACACAGAACTTCACAGACCATTGGGCAAGATAAATACAACTCCCTAATTGCACCTGCGAGGAAGGTGAGATCCCTAAGGAAGGAAGTCAGCTTGCTCAAGGTTCCATAGCAAACTAGTGACAGAGAGTCCCTAAGCAGAGATTTCCTCTTTTTTTCTGTTCTTTGTAAACAACAGGTCCTCCTACTGCTGGTCATCCAGCTCAAATAGGAGTTTGGTCTTTCTTGGGTTAACAAAATTCAACAGAGAAACGGCCTGCTTTAGGGGTAGCTAGGTGGCAATGGATAGAGCACTGGCCCTGGAGTCAGGAGGACCTGAGTTCAAATCCAGCCTCAGACAGTTGACACTTATTAGTTGTGTGACCTTAGGCATGTCACTTAACCCCATTGCTGAGCCAAAAAAAAAAGAATAAAAAAAAATACTCATGCCTTCAGCCTATCCTATTATACTTGATGAATGAGGAAAAAGACATTCCTGATTTAAGGAGGGATGGCCAAACTACACAGGTTTTGCCCTCAGGATCTTAGACTATTAGGCTTGGAAAGGCCTTCAGAGATCTTCTTAAATATTTTTCAGAAGAGGAAACTGAGGCCCAAGGAGTGGAAGTGACTTGGCCAAAGTCACGCAACAAGTTAATGGCAGAGATAGGAGTGGAACCCAGGTTTTCCTGGCTTGTTAGCCCACTGTTCTTTCCACTACACTAATTATGAGACATTAGTAGTATGTCAGAAATTATCTACCTCAAACTGCCCCTTTGGAATTATCTCAGAGAGATGTCAATTAGTGAGTCAATAAGCATTTATTATGCACTTACTTTGGTCAGGCACTATGCTAAATACTGGAGACACCCAAAAACGCAAAAATATAGTCCCTACCCTCAAGAAGTTTTCATTAAAATGTTGAAGACAACATGCAAAGAATGACACGTGCAAAATGTATACAGTATGAATGTCTCTGATGTCACTTAAAAAAATAGTCATCCACAAACATTCATTAAGCACCAATTATGTGACAGGCAATGTGCTAAGCACTGGGGATAGAAAGAAAGGCAAAAAAAACCAGTCCCTGCTCTCAGGGAGCCTCTCACATAGTAGTAACAATACCCCTTACTTTAAAGCTTCCAACGTGCTTTGCAACCAAGTGCCATGTAAAGTAGGTAGCACGTTATTGTTCCCATTTTACAGATGAGAAAACTGAGGCTTACAAAGAGTAAATGATTTTCTGAGAGTCAAACTTCAAACTCAGGTGTCCTAACAGTAGGTCTAAAAAGCTCTTTGCAGGACAACAAACATTTTATGGTCACCCAACTTCCATTATCTTATTTTGTCACACAAAAACCCCCTAAGAAAAAAGGGGAGTACATGAACTTTCCTTTTTTGTATTTTGATGACTTTATTTCTATGTAATCTTAGGTATTTTATTTTATGCATTTAAAAACAATATTCTGAGCAGAATCCATAGGTTTCAACAGTCTTCTTGAATGTAAATTTTATATAAATATATGCATATATTATATACATATAGATATAATCATCATCCTTTTTTACACATAAGTAAACAGATTCAGCAGGATCAAGGTCACCTTTGGCAAATGATGGAGCCAGTACTTGACCCCAGGATTCAAGACTCCAGGAGCAGTAATTTTTCCATTTCATTAAGCTGTTATTCTTTTTTCTGATCTGGAAGCAGATTATTTAAACTTTACTAATGGTGAGGGGAAAAAATAGGAAGTAATATTGTTTGACAGCTTGGACTAGTTCATCTCAGACTTAGAAAACAAGAGACAATGCATTGGATGTGACTCGCTCCAGACTATTTGAAATATGTGCACACAGTGCCCCCTGCAGGCAGAATGAGGCCGATTTAAGCAACCTGTCTCCAAGCGTGCATGGCCTTTGTACCCTGAGGGAAATTCACTGGCCTGGCCACATGAAAGCCACAAGCTTAGAATTCTGGGCAGGGGAATGGATAAACAGGGAAATGAAAATCATTTAAATTAATTTCAACAACCAGTGCCTATTGTGTGCAAAACTCTGAATTTAGCATCAGGGTTTAGTAGCAAAGGCCAAAATACTTCCAGATATCCTTAACAGATTCCTAAAAGCATCCAAGCTGGAAAGAGCCTCGGAACATATAATGCCACAGCTAGAAGGGACTTTAGGACACAGAACATGAGATATTAGACCTGGAAGGAAACTTAAGATATGTCATATATTAGATATAGTAGAGTTAACAAGACATTATTCTAATCTTTTAGATTAAAAAAACAACAGATCTAGTTGGGGCAGCTAGGTGGCACAGTGGATAGAGCACTGGCCCTGGAGTCAGGAGGACCTGAGTTCAAATCAGATCTCAAACCAGACACTTGACACTTACTAGCTGTGTGACCCTGGGTAAGTCGCTTAACCCCAATTGCCAGGAAGGAAGGAAGGAAGGAAGAAAGGAAGAAAGAAAGCAAGCTAGAGAGGGGAGGTGATTTGTTCAGGGTTATCCAAAAAAATTTAAGCAATACAGTAAGAACCCAAGCTTCCTGGTTCCCAGACCAGCGCTTGTTCTTCCCAACACACTTCACTCTCCTTAATGAATGTTTTCACTTAATCAACCTGAGAGAAATTTACTCAGTAGGAACTAGAAAGGTGCCCCTCCCACTGAGGGAATTGGGATGGGATAGGGGAGATAGTTAAGAGGTCATCAATATGAACAGATAAGATAGTTTCATTTCAAATGCGTGGCCAGGCTATTTCTTCAGTCTCTGGCTGCAGTCCGTAGCTGCACTCTCCTCCAGGGAGAAGGGCATTTCCTGGTTACTGCTCTCACTATTCCCTTCATGGAGAAGTGACATGATTTCATTGTCCTTCCTTCCTTCTGTCAGAGACTATCTGGGAGTCCTTGCTCTTGCCTTCTTACAGTCACAGAGGGATTAAAGAGAGGCACCAAAGTAAAAAAAACAGCCTCAACAGCTTTTTCCTTAGGAAAAGCATCTAAGGGGTTCAAAGAGCAACTATTCTCAAGAAGCGAAGTTAGAAAGAATCTTGCTCTGCCAGCAGGAGTGATGGTTCAGCTCTCTTGCTTTCCCAGAATGCATTGCCCCCACATGGGTCCCTCCCAGTCCCTGCTCCCAGGCTGGGGAAAATGCTACCTATTAGCCTTCCTCACTAAATTATTAAGTCCCTCCATAGAAGCACCACTTTAAGTACTCTTGTCAATAAGAATAGTCCTAGCTCATATTTAAAGGAACCTTGGAATCATGACTCCTCCAAATGAGCATATTTACTTTGGCGTTTTGAGAAATTGCTTTTCCCACCAATGGGACTCATTTGTTTCAGACCTTGTTGGTCTGAAACAAGGAGTCAAAAGGCAGTCATTTAGGCTGTGGGCCTCCTGCCTATTAAAGCTTCAGGGCTCTAAGGAGCCAGTGCTTTTAGGCTCCAAGCTGGCACTTCCCATAAACAATTATCCATGCATGTTATTAATTGAGCTCATGCTACCACAAAGAGGATTGATGATAGCCAGGGAACAACTGTCGAGATCTGTGGAAGAGATTGATGGGGGAGGGGAGGGGAGGGGGGCATCGTACACAATTCTCTCTCTAGCCTTTCACTCTTCCTGATGCCAGCTTGGGGAGCGTTAGCAGTAACTGATCTGGCTATGCCTCCTACTCCCACCAAAAGCCAAAAGCAGCCTTTATCATGGTGCTGACTAAGAGAAAAGAACAGACCCTCACCCCATTGGCTCAATGAGGCTGAAGACAAAGCACTGGCCAGGATTCCATCTTGGGAAAGCAGGTTCAGCGCAACATTAGCAAATATTCAGGCACTTCCTTTCTCATCTCAAACGTACACATATACTCCCTGTCCCATGCAACAATGCAACAAAAGGTCATTGCCATGTGTGCCAATAATTTATATTTATCTTATTTCAATTCAGACATTCATTCCTGTGTGTAGAGGGCTTAGCTAAGATACAGCCATAGAATTAAAAGATTAAGAGCAGGAAGGGGCCTTAGAGATAGTTTAATTCAATCCTCTTATTTTACAAGAGGAACCTAAGGATCACACAACCTGTAAGACTTGAGGCAAGGTCACTTACCCTCTCTGGCCTCAGTTTTCCTCATCTATACCAGACCACACAACTTGGCAGTAAGTAGGGGCCAAAATTAAAATAGGCTAAACTTCTTCAGGCTGCAGATAGGTTTTTAGCAGCGCGATTTCCAAGTGAAGGCATAATTAGTAATTAAACTGTTCCTCAAAAACACTTTTTTTTAATCAGACATAATCCAGAAACTGCAATCAGCAAACAGTTCTTTATGAAGTCACCTTCAGTAAAAGACTTCCCAGCAGCAGCAATTTCTTTAGAAATCTGAAAACTAACTTTAGTAGCTGCCTCATTTTCTGAGTTTACTTTCTTGAAAAACCATTGTTGCCCAGTGAGATTTTTCAACAATTTGGACACTTTAATTTGTTTTTCATTGGTGTCCAATTTGCTTAAGTCAGGATATTTTTATTCAAAATGGCTATAAAGATTGTGTTCCTTCCAAACAGCTATTACATCTCAGCAAACAAGGTGCACTATTTTGTCTTTTGTCTAAGTAAACAAGTATCTATTTGTCCACTCCAGATTGAACACTCCATGTTCTGATTCAATCTTCCGTTTCCTTTTATCACCCATTTTACAAAGTCATCCCAAAAATATTAATATTAGAACCAAAAAATCTCTACAGCAACTGCTCACATACAAAGAAATCCTGGACTGAGTGTATGACCTTGGAGAGATCGAGAGACATTCATGTAACTTGGAGGGCAGCTGAGCATCGAGGAAAGGGAAGAAGCCTTCGAGTTGTTGCCACTCATAACATAGCAGGCGTCAGCTCTGTTGGCACTTGACTGCACTCACTCTGTCCCCTGTTCAACACCAGTCGCAACGAAAACACAGGGAAAAGATCTGACTCTTGCTCCTCTCAAACTAGAGACAAACTGAAGATGGTTGATTGCCGTGGGTCACACGACAGACAGTGCACAGTGGCAACCCACCCACCAAGTTACATGATGGGCACAATAGTGAGTAGTGGAAGGAGGGTTAAGCAGGGCATGGACAAAGCACTCATCACATTTTTACTTTCTTTTACATCCTCTACATTTTTCACAAGCCACCTAAAAGCCTTTAGCAGGCCACAAGCAGCCTGCAGGCCATATGTAGTGCAGACCTGATCTATGCAACGAAGGAGTTGGACTAGATTGGGGTTCTTAACTCGGGGTCCAGAAATTTTTTTTTAAATATTTTTAAAATTGTATTTTAATATAATTGGTTTCCTTCATGAGCCTATGTAGTTGATGTATTTAAAAACATTATTTGGAGAAGGGATCCATAGCCTTCATCAGACCACCAAAGAGGTCTATGTCACAATGAAAGATTAAGACCACCATGGCTAGATTTCTAAATTTCCTTTATCTGAACCGGGAAAGTCCTAATAAAAATAGCAAAGGAATGCAAGAAACAATAGAAAGGAAGAACTGACAGAGTTTGGTGATTAATTGGATAAAAGAGATAAAAAGGGGACGAGTGAAAGAGAACCATAATGTTTTCAGCTTAGGGAAAACCCTTCTCTAGCAAACTGCCCCCACTACTCTCCTTGCAAATAGCTCTCCTTTTCTCAGCTAAACCCTGAACTAAATTACACTAGATGCTTTCTCTCAGTCTTTTCTAAACCATCTACAATCTGACTTTTGGCTTCACCATTCAATTGAAACATCTCCTTCAAAAAAAAAATTTTTTTTTCAATTTGTCCATTCCGGATTGAACACTCCATGTTCTGATTCAATCTTTCATTTCCTTTTATCACCTATTTTACAAAGTCATCCCAAAAACGTTAATGTTAGAACCAAAAAATCTCTACAGCAGCTGCTCACATGCATTGTTGCATGGGGGTACAGGCATTTAATTTATCTACCTCCCATTTCCTGCATTCTTCCCAGGACCAGGGGCAGGATGGGGCTGGGGGAAGAGGAATCCTTTTTAACAAATATACATAGTCAAACAAATTTCTGAACCAGCCAAGTCCAAAATTATTTTGCATCTAAAAACCATCATCTCTCTGCCAGGAGATGGATAATATGGTTCGTCATTAGTCTTCTAGAACTGCAGTTTGTCATTGCGTTGATCAGTTCTCATCTTTCAAAACTTTTTTCTTTACAATGCTATCATTGTATAAAGTGGCTCTTCTAGTCCTATTCACTTCACTCTGCATTAGTTCATAGTTTTCCCAGGTTTCTCGGAAGCCATATCTTTCATCTTTTCCTACGATACAATAATAGTACATTACTTTATATACTATAATTTGTTTAGCCATTTGCCAATTGATGGGCACCTCTTAGTTCCCAGTTTTTTGCGGTAGCAAAAGGAACTGCTACAACTGTTTTCATACATATGGATCTCTTTCCTTTCTTTGATCTCTATGAGGTTGAAATTATTATTTTACTATTATATTAACTAATTATTAATTTGGAATCCATTCTTTTCTTCTTTATTTCCTCATTTAAGATCCAGCCCCTGTACAAAGTCAGTCTCTGAAGAACATGATGGATTGATGAGACTGTCCTAGCCCTCAAGGTACATGCTCTTCTCTTTAGAGTATAAACTGAATCAAGTCTGTACTTGCTCTTACCCCAAGGAAATGAGCTCCTGTCCTTGTACCCTTCCATTAGAATTTAGGGTGACCAAGCTCATGAAGGAGAAAACCAACTAGAGTGGTCTGGATGTAGATGGATTCCCCTGTCCAGATTGCTCGAGGTGACCAAATCTCATTATTTAAAGCTTTCAGGCTCTCCATGTCTTTTTTCTTTGGTTCCCAAGAGAAACCACTGACCATCAATTTATTATTGACTGACGTAATAGATTATTAATTACCCAGAAACTCTGTCTCTAAGTTTTTTCTTTAGTCACAAGGTATAGGACTAGTAGTGGTTGTTGTTGTTTGTCCTTCATTCTGGAAGAGAACTATGACTTCAGGGAAGTGATGCCATGACAGGCAAGTGAACTAGATTTAAGTGAAGGAGGGCTGTGCACAGTCAGCAGCCTCTCACTTTCTCCTCTGGAGCCATCTGGGTCCAGTGGCAAGACATAGATCAGGACGACTGGAGATGGCCCCAAATGAAGTGGGAGACCTTGGCCTTTTTCAGCTAAGATCTTTCCTGGGTCTCAGTTTGACTGAGGCAATGACCATTCAGTGATTAAGGCTAGGTAGGAAATGAGGCAAAGAATGGCTTCTTTTATCTACCCAAAAACAAAAATCAGTCTGGGAGGGAGACTCTCAGTTTCTGGCCAAAACAGAAACAACTGCTGTAGACAGCAACTAATAGTGGTATCACTGGGTCAAAGTGTATACACAGTCCAGTGATTTTGTAGGTATAATTCCAAATTGTTCCTTCTCCAATTACCAATGATCTCCCAATTGACAAATCTAATTACCTTTTCTTACTCCTTTTCCTTCTTGATCTCTCTGAATCTGGCACCATTTGCAGACATTACTGGGTTTTTGTGACAGTTTTCTCTAAGTTCTATCTGACTGCTTCTTCTCAGTCTTCTTTGCTGGATACTTATGCATATTACAATTAACTATAGATGCCCCTCAAGTCTGTTCTAACCCCTCTTCTCTTTAAATTATCACTTGGTGACCTCATCAGTTCCCATTGGTATAACTATCTTTTCTATGTAGGTAACTCCCAGGTCTATATCTAAGCCAGTTCTAAGCTTCAGTCCTATTATCACCCATTGACTACTTCATATTTCCAACCAGTAGAAATAGGAATCTCCAAATTAATATACCCAAAACATTTCTTTAATACCCATCCATTCATAACTTTTTTCTACTAAGGGCACTAATAGCTTTTCAGCCACCTAAGTATCTGCATTATCAAAATCTTCATTGATTCTTCCCTTTCCTGGTCCCCCATATTCAAACAGTTGCCAATCTTATCGATTCTACATCCAATCTGTCTCCTTTCAATTCATACAGCCAGCACCCTAGTAGTCAAGAGCCCTCATCTCTCACCTGGAGTACAACTTCCTAACTGGTCTCCTTCCAGCCAGCCTTTAATTCATCCTCCACACAACTTACAAATTACAACAGAATTGTCACATTACTCAATATTACTGTCTCTAAGACAAAATACAAAATAAGTTTAGCATTGAAAGCCCCTCACAATCTAACTCCAAGCTGCCTTTTCATCCTATGAAGTCCTGTTCTTCACACATTGTATTTCCATACCGTCTACTAGATGTTTCTTCCATAGCACATTCCACCATCTCTCACACTTAGCTTTTACCATGCCCACAATTTACTTGCTCTACTTATCACTTTCAAGCTTCAGCTCAAGTTTCACCCTTAAGACCTATCTTAACCCTTACCCCTAATAAAGAATTTACTTTCCTGTACTCATTTCCTCCAACAGAAGGAATGAACCATCTTAGAATTGTCATTTTCAGTTGTCTGACTATTCACAACCCCATTTGGAGTTTTCTTGGCAGACACTGGAATGACTTGCCATCTTTTTCCAGCTCATTTTGCAGATGAGGAAACTGAGACCAACAGGGTTGACTTGTTCAGGGTCACACAGCTAGCGTACTAGAGCCCAATTTGAACTCGGGAAGATGAGTCTTTCGGACTCCAGGCCCAGCACTCCATTCACTGCACCACCTAGCTGTCCATGTTGTAATTAAAACATTAAAGTGCCTACTATAAGTAAACCCTGTGCCAGACCCTGGGATTACAAAGACAGTCCCCAATCAAAACATTACATTCTAAGGGAAAAGGTGGAGATTCAACATATACAAAGACTAAGAACCACTAGCAGAAACCATTTTGGTTAGAAATAATTGAGCAGGCCAAGAAATAATTGGTTATTTTAATAGCCCAGTTAAAGCAGTTATTGGGAGAGAATAGCATTAAGACTTGGCAACTAGACTGAACATATGGAATGGGTGACAAAGTGAAAAAAGATAAGTCAAAGATGACTATAAGAATGGACCAAGTTTAGACAAGGGACAGGAAAATGAGCTCTTCGGTGCTTGAGAGCCATTGGGCAATCTAGCAGATAAAGTTCAAGAAATAAAGAGACACTAGCACAGAAACCTAGGTAACACTCATACTGCTAAGACCAAGTTAAAAACGAGCAGAGTGAAGAACCAGAATTAAAAGGACAATGTATTCAGGAAATGAGGGACTGGCAGGGCCCCAAAGTCTAAGACTAAGGACTAAGATTACTTGTAATCTTGATCTCAAGGTGGGGGATGGAAACCAAATGGGGACAGTGGAAAGGAGACAGTAAAGTAACAGGAGAGCATACTTCAAAGTTAACAAATTTTTTATTTATTTGCAAAATGTAAAACAAGACTATTTTATTCTAATAACAGCTGGAACAGCCAACTCAATGTTTCATATTCATAAGCAAAGGCTGTCTTCTTCATTTAAGGCCACACCTCAGATTTTTCAAGTCTCCAAATTTCACTTACTTCATTTCAATTGGTCATCCACCAATTTTAAATTCCTATGGGGAAAAAAAACACAGTAGCAATCCTTTGTTAAAGGTGCTTAATCATGCAAACACAATTTTATCTTTCTTTGGTTATTTGCTCACTTTTATTATGCTGTTTTATTAATGTAAAGCATTCAGCATGCTCTTGTATTATGGCAATCAATTCCTCACACTTTACACATGAAACATATTGGGGGGGGCTCAATAGTGATTAGCTAGCCAGAATCCATACAACCAACTCCAGGATCTGATGGAAATCAGACAAGTTTTGGCTTAAATGTTCCTGATCAACACTGTCGATCAGTTGGGGAAAAAAGTTTTAGTCATCATGTACCACAGACCTGGAGATTTTTCTTCTAAACAAGGAATTTTGAAATGTGAAAACATAGTCATACCTTAGCCTACAAGTTTAGCTCTTAAACACTACACTACCCTTTATATGTTCCAAACAACAAAAAGTGTCACCTGTAGCAACAACATGAGTTTCAGGAAATTCACCTACCTTTAAGGAATGCTGAGTACTTTGAATACCATTCTAGTCTGTATGGTATTAGACAGTCATCACTGGCACCCTAACACCTTCGGCTCATTTTGAGAGCTAGCCTATAAAATATATGTCCCAAAGAAAGAGTGAGAATGCTATTCAACAAACTAAATGATAAAAACTATGTTGAAGCTGGTGTGTCAGAAAAAACTGGCAAAGAACAGTTAGGATCAACATGGTCGATCTGATGGGGAAAAAAGTTTAATCATCATACACACCAGTCTTAAAACCTTTAGCATATAGCAAATACTTATTACATGCTTGGTGACTGATATATTGGGAAAAATCTTAGCAGGGTGATTTTTAAGTCACTTATACCTTTGGCACACTTCCTGACAACCCAATGAATATGAAGTAGCATCAATATACAACTATTATAGATAAGTAGATGTAACTTACCTATCTATCCTTCCAGGGACTATTAGGTAAATCCAATAATCTGATCCAAATCAAATCACCGGAATGGGTATCAAGTCTGAGAAATCACAAATCCAGGTACAAAAGTTAGTCCAATATTGGACATTCAACTGACATGGAACAATTTTTTTTTTTGCTGGTATATCAGAAAAAACTGGCAAAGAATAGTAGAATCAACAGAGTCGATCTGATGGGGAAAAAAGTTTAGTCATCATATATACCAGCAGCAGGACCTACAGCTCTAGAAAGTGATCATCCACCAGCCTCTAAAACTACCTGCAGACATTTAGGGAGTGTTGCTACTAGGGAAATCTGGTATGCAGTTATTAGGTGAATGTGTAGTTCTAGGTAAATCTCTTAAGCTTTATGATAAAGCACCTAGGAACTCCTAATTAAACCAAACTTTAAAAAAGCAAACAATTTCCCAAACATTCACATGGATTCAAGACAGTTAGCATAGCTCTCAAGGTCCTTTTTTCCTGACTAGGAAATACAGGTGACTACTATGTTTTGATAACCTGTGATGACCATGTTTAGAAAAGGCTTTTCATTCATTTTATCCCCATTCTCTCATTCCTCATCTCTACCAAGCTTCCCTGGCTTCAAGTTCCAGGTAAAATCCCACTTTCTACTAATTAGCCTTTCCCAACAACTCTTAATTCTAGAGCCTGCCTTCTGTTGATTATTTCCTATATAGCTCCCTTGAATGTGTTGTCTTCCCTGTTAGACTGAGCTCCTCAGGCCCAAAGGCTACCTTTACTTTTCTTTGTATTCCTAGTAAAGGTGAGGATGGGAGAAAGAATAGCATTTATAAGGGTGCTTCCTCTGTACCAGGAACTGTGCTAAGTGCTTTACAACTGTCTCATTTGATCCCAACAACCCTATTATACTCATTTTACAGGTGAGGAAAATGAGGAAAACAGAAGTTATGTGACTTGCCCAGGGTTACAAAACAAAAATGTCTGAAGCTGGATTTAAACTCAGGTTTTCCTGACTCCAGACCCAGCAGCTACCTCTAGCAGTGTCAGGCACAAAGTAAGCCTTTAAGTGTTTATTGACTGACAACTTACTTTTTATCTTGTGCAGTTTTTATTTATGATTTTAAACATAGCTCTGAAAAAACAGGCTTTAAAAAACTCACTGTGTTTCAATTGCAGCTACTTGACTAAACCTTTAAACCCAAATCACTCTAGCCAGGAATAGCCCCCAGCCCAAGATTATGCTTCCAGGGCACAGAATGAGTGTAAATATCAATTATTTTCTGTTCTTGTCAGAAACTTTGAGGGTCTTCCCCTCCCAGAGTGACATTTTTGCAATGGTGAATTAGGCCATCTTTTTTCTCAACTCCTACCTAGCCCTTGATCTTTAAATGGGTGTTTCTTCAGACAAACGGAGAGGGAAAAACCTTAATTTAGAAAGGCCAAGGTCACCCATGGCAAGCCAAGACACACGTCTATCATTTGTACTCAGGAACAACAAACCTTACACTTAAAGAGTAACACTGGCTTTAATTCAAAACAGTTACATCTACAGATTTATAACAGCTGACTCTTAGTTACCTTTAACCCAAATTCTTGCTTACCTGATGAAATCAGAAGAGAAGCCAGCATGGGGTCATGGTACCTAAACACCCAGGTCTCCAAAATCCCCATAATATGCCTCCCTCCTCCTTCCAGAAGTAGTTCTGTGAAACAAAAACAAAAAAAGGTCACAACTCTGCGAAGGCTGGGTCAGTTATGGCCTGACTTTCCTGGGCTGGTGCATCAGAACTAAACTGGCAAAAATTCAAAGACATCAGCACGGTCGATCTGATGGGGAAAAAAGTCTTGGGTCATCATTTACACCAGCCTGTACTTTAAACTACAATTCACCCTCTGGGCCTCAAATCAAGAAAAATGCCAATGCTCGCAGCCCTTTTCTGATGCTTCAGGCTAGCGTGGGACATCCTGTTTAACAGTGAATAGGAAGGATATTGAGAAAGTGACCCAAAAGGTCTGAAAAGCTTTGGACAGGAATACAACCCCTTCAATCTTCAGGAAAGGAAAACTCAACTCAGGGTGACAAAATGTGCCCAGATGTCGGGCATCCTAAGTCTTCGCTCTTTACGCCCCACCACCAGAAGCCCGTGGCCTCACCCCCGCCTTTCTTTGAGCCCCAATGGAGAACTTAACCCTGTACTTATGCCGCCCTGTGGGTTGCAAGCACGAGGCGGCGAGGCCCAGGTCTGCCTGAGCACGCTTGGGGAGCCAAGCGCGTTAAAGTGCAGGCTGTGCCAAAGGTACTTGGGAGGCGAGCCCATGGAGCGCCTGAGACCTGTGTAGAACCCTGGAGGAGACATGAACGGAGAAGATCGAACTCACCACCAAGAGGCATTCCAAGACCACGATGGCTCCGGATGAAGAACGACACAAAGCAAACACTAAAGAAGCGGAGATCAGAAAGAGGAAGACAAACCGCGCACCTCCCTTATATAAACAGAAAAATGTCCCGGCGCCTGCGCGTTACGCACATCCTGGCCCCGCATGGCTCTCTGGGAAATGTAGTCTCCGGGCTTAAAGAAGCTACAGGGTGGTATAAAAGGTCGGGCAGCGGTTGCTAAGGGTTGATGTCGGTTGCTAAGGCCTGATCCCGCCCCGGCCTGACCCTCTCCCAAGCCCGGGCCGGAGTGGAGTCTCCGCCATGTTGCTCTTGCCTTTCGTTTTCAAACCCCGAAGCGACCAGGGGCCTGGGCCCGTGGGTGTTCCCTCCCTCCTTCCCGCCTTCCCCCACCTGGGGCTGCACTCTCCCGGGCTGGGTCAAACACTGCCTTCGGAGCCAGGGGGATATTGCCCGGGCCGCCCATCGCTTAGCCCCCAGGGCCAGAGCCCGGCCCCAAGAGCTTCCTCCGCCTCGGGGGGAGGGAGGCGGGCCCAGGCCGTGGGCCCCGGATCCTCGCCCGGCTCCAGCTCCTCCCTCCGGCCCTCCCTCGCTCCGCCCGCCTTGCCCCGGCTGTTGGGGAAAGGAAACTGAAAGTAGAGCCGGGGCCGGGCGGGGCCGGACCGACCTGGGCCCGATCGCGAGCCGGAGTCAGACCCGGAGCAGGCGGCGGTGGCCAAGGCAGCTCCTGGAGCCCCGGTGAGTGTCAGCCGTTCTCCCCGTCCCCGCACTGCTCCCCAGCATCCCTCCCGGGGCCCCCAGCATCCCTGCCCTCGGCCGATCGCTACCGTCCCGCTTTCCCCCATCTTCCCCAATCCCCCCCCTCCCCAGCCCCCTGCCTCGCTCGGCTCCCCATTTCAGCTCTAGCCCCCCCACAGCGCTGCTCCCCGGAGCTGACATCCCCCTCCCTAGCCACATTCAAACTACGTTTCCGCCACCCGGTCCCCAGGACCCCGCGATTAGTACCGCCCCTCCCCCAATTCTCGCCTCCAACACCTCATCTTCCCACCTACCTGTCTTTCTTCCAGAACTCTGCCGCTTGTCACCTTGTCCATCGGCGGATTAGTGTAAATCCTCATTCTTCCTCCAGCTTGTCTTTCCTCCCCCCCTTACATCTAAACCTTTAAACCCACCCCCACCCCCTTCCCTCAGCATCACCTTTTTTTGTTGTATTCTTCTTCCCTGTTTCCCCGTCCTCTTCCCCCATGTCATAGTCCAGGCTTGGTTTCCCTCAACCATCCGGGTAGAATGTGTTTCTGTGTTATTATTTTTAAACATCACGAAGGAAGAATTTTACTCTCAAAAAAAAAAAAAAAAAAAGCTGAGGCTATAAGCCTGCATTATGAGGCCCGGTGCGATGATGAGCAGAAGAGATCTGGGCTGGGAAGGAGTCACCAAACGTTATTCCCAGGCTAGTGGACTTCTTTGTGATGAGTGCCCCTCCTCCATATCACTAAATTCAAACTAAAATAGCCAGTTTTCAACCATGAAAATTTAAAACTACATATCAGGGAAAGGCATAGATTCAGGAAGCTGTTTTCCTGTGTGAGTCACACCCCCACCACTACCGTTATGAACTGGTTTCTTATTAAGCTCTCACTTTCTGCTGCCTGGACCCTGCTAGGCTCTGGGGATTCGAAGCTCCTCTAGGAGCTTACATTTTTATGGAAATGTAAAGAGGTTATCTATAGTGAAAATGGGAGATAATTCCTGTGGGCGGGTCCTCGCTATGAAAGGATAAAACCTCTTGCAGCTGAGATTTGAACTGAGGAGCTGGAGGGGCAGAGGTTGCCATCCAATTCTAGGGAAGAGCCAATGAAAAACCAGTGGAGGCTAGTACTATCTCCAGTTGGTAAAGTAAGTGGAAGACGGGGTAAAGTATAAAAAGAATGGAAACGTAGGAATGGGCCACATTATGAAGGATTTCAAAAGCCAAACAGGATTTTATAGTTGGTCCTAGAGGTAAACAGGAAATCACTGCTTTATTGAGTAAGGAGATGTAAAATGGTCAGATCTGCTTTAGAATCAGGCTCTGTTAGACCTAGACCTACGGCAAGAGAGCTTCCTCTTCCAAAATTGGCTGTCATGAAAGATGCGGCAAATTCTAACTCAAGAAAAAAAACTGTACCTTGTTGGAGATCTCAGGACTAAGAGCTGAGTACTTTTGATTTCTGAAATACTAATTTGCTATATAACATTGTCGTTTAATTGATTTCAGTCATGTCCAACTCGTCATGACCCCATTTAGGGTTTTCTTGGCAAAGATACTGGAGTGTTTGCCATTTCCTTCTCCACCTCATTGTACAGATGAGGAAACTGAGGTGAACCAGGTTAAGGGACTTGCCCGGGGTCATACGGCTAGCAAGTGTATGCGGCTGGATTCGAACTCAGGTTTTCCTAACTCCAGGTCCTGCATTCCATCCATTGAGCCACCATCTGCCCCATATTATATTTACAAGGCATTTTTCCTTTGAGAAAAATTTGTTTACTGCATATGGCACTTTAACATATGAAGAATGTGAATGTAAAGTGGTGTGATGAATCCATGGTGTAAAATGGTGTGATGAATCCATGGTGCCAGATAAAGGAATATATAACTCTTCTCTGCAAGCAACAACATTCCTTTATAGGTGAAGAGAAAGAATAAAACATGATAACTTGGTGTTAAGGTTATATGTGTAGCAAAAATTTTAGATGAGAATTTAAGAGAATCTTTGCAGCTAACAGTGAAAGAGTAAAGGAAATTCGATCTGCTCAAACAATTTATCACTTATTTATATAGCACTTAAACGTTTACAAAGCACTTTACTGATCATATCCCCATGAGGTGAGAAGTACAAAGCATCACCTCCATTTAAGATTAAGAAATAGAGATTAAGTGCCTTGCCCATTGTCACACAGCTAATAAGTATTAGAGTCATCTCCTGACTCCAAGTCCAGTAGTAGTCTTTTCCAATCTACCAGTTTGTCTTTAGATTAGAAATCAAATACTGTTTTAGTTACCTAGCATTTGATGTGCACACATAACTCCCCATAATTACAACTGAGTTTCTTTTGGATTTATTCTTATAAAATAAATTGAAGCCCAGGATTGGACTAGTTGAGTCAAGACTTTGCTGGTTGGTGCTTAAGCAATACTGAGAGCTAACCTGAACGGATGTCTTTGTAGCAAAAAGGCTGCTGAACATCAGGTAACTGAAGACAGTTTCTGAAATGGATGGCAGACACAGCCCAGACCCCCCACCAAGGCATTCTGATGTCAACGATAGAGGTAAGCAAGCTCTTCCACTTTTAATGAGAAAACTATGGTTAAGAGATTGAAAACCTGTGCCAAGACCAGGTCAAAGCAGAACTATACATAATTCCCTTTCAGTGAAGAGTACTTTGTTCTACAAGAACAGCACAAATGACCCTGAAAATTGACAACCCTTCTCCCCTTCCCAAAGAGAGTTAAAGCATGCTACATTTCATTCAAACAGAAACTCTAAGGGAGGAATCAAGAGCTGAAGTAATTGTATTGTATTGTCCTGTTCACATACACAAAGAATTATTCCCAGATAAATCTGTTGCTTTATTATGAGAAGTACAGTGACCCTTTTTACTTCCTTATTATTTCCTAAAAATAAACTTCTGCTTTACCCAAGTATGTTGTATGCCACAGAAGTTTCATGTGTGGTATAAATGAAGAACAGTGGATGGAGGGGGGGTGGCCAGCAAGAGGCAGAAACTGTGAATATTGTGGCAATAAGGAAAAAATAAAACTTTTCCACATTGCCACAAAGAAATTTTGGGCTACTATAAATCATTTCAAAATGTTATACCATTAGTTTTCTTGGTGAATGGTTTCTGCTGATACAAGTTTGAAAAGAAATGTGAAAGTAAAAATAGTAAAAGCTTCAAAGTTTGGTTGTATGTCTTTGCCTGTTGATACTATGTGTTCTTTTAAGGCTACTCCAATTTCCCTCATCCATCAAGCTTTCCCTGATCCCCCAATTGGAAGCATTCTTACCTGATACCAGCACTTCTTATTTTTTAGGCACTTACCACTTTCGAGTGTGTATTAATCTGTTACATATCTTTTCATAATCTTCAGAAACTTTCTTCAATAAACGTTTGTACATTTTTATGACATATAATTCAGCATTGTAAAGTTGTTAGGGTTAATTGTCACATTTTATGCTTTTAGAAATTTTGTACCTTTAATTGCAAAATTTATTTGTACTTTGCACAATCATTTATTTCTCACTAAATCCTCAAGTTACTCTTAAATTAGATTGATGCTTTCATCTCTGTTTCATAGAAGATGAAACAGAACAGAGGATTAGGTGTCAAAGTCAATTTCAGGAATGTCAACTCTAGTTTCAGTCCATTAGGCCAAAATTGCCTTTCACATGTGCTTGTTTATTGTCCTGTATTGCAGCATTAGTATTTTTAGACCTATACTATATGAGTAAACTGTTTTCATGAGCTCAACTCCTGGAGTTTCCTGATTTCTTTTAACTTTGCAAACCAGCATTCCACTAACTCAAACATGTAAGCTTATTAAACCTTGCCTTTTAAAGTTCTCTCATTGATTCTGGGCTAAATTCAAGAAATTTCTCTCTTCAGTTTATTGCATTTGATATCATTATAGCCCATAAAATAGCTAAAGAATTTTAGGATGCTGGCAGGACTTAAATCTTAGAAATAGACTTTGGAGTGACCTCTGTGTCTTTTAGTCTAAACTGTAACTAAATAGGAATTCCCTCTAATATTCCCAACAAGTGGTCATCAGTCTCTGCTTGAAATCAATAGGGAACATCCAATAGAAAACTTTTAGCATCATAGTGCCAGAACAAATGATATTAACTGGGCTTCTGTATTTTGTTAGTTTCTCTCACCATAAGAAAACTACCATTTATTCCATTGGAATAAAACAAATTGAATAAATTGCTATAAAAAATAACTTGTTCTTTATAGTTGTGTTGGGTGCCTTGCTCCTTGCTTTCTGTTCCAGGGCCTTTTGCTTACTGAATATTTCCCTTTGTGTTTAGGCCACATAGATGAAGAACTACCACAAAGAACCAGAAATTGGGCAAATAACCCACCAGTTAATGTTCTAAGAGGAAGAACAGACCTACCCAGAAGAGATGCTAGAGCTAACAACAACACTGTTCCTCGATGGCAAAGGGAAGAAAGGTTCAGTGGCATGGGGAGGAATCCCCATCAGGGAAGGAGATATCAGGGTGGACAGGCTGATGATGAAGCTCGAGGGCAAAGAAATGGTCAAGAAAATGAAGCCAGGAGAAGAAATAGGAACCAGGATGGGAGAGACCGAAGGCACCAACCTGCTGAAAATGTCCATTTTCGAAAAGATCCCATGAAGTGGAGGAGTCCACATCAGAAAGCTGGGGAACAGTCTCAACAAGTTAAGAGGATTGGCTTTGTATTCCTAGAAAGTCTCCTTCAGAAAGATCCTTCAGAGGTGGTCATCACACTTGCTGCTAACTCTGGATTTAAGGATCTTCTAGATCATACATTCATGAAACCTGGCTTACTTCAGCTCATCTGCCAAGTACTTAGGAAGGCATGCAGCTCTAGAATGGATCGACAGAGTGTTCTGCACCTCTTGGGCATTTTGAAGAACTCCAGTTTCCTCAAAGTGTGTCTACCCAGTTATGTGGCAGGAATGATAACTGAGTCTGTCCCTGCTGTTCGACACCAGTACCCAGAGCATATTAATAACATCGTCTCACTTCTCCAAGACTTGGTAAGTGTGTTCCCAGCCAGCTCTGTGCAAGAAACCTCCATGTTGATGTCCATTTTGCCAGCTTCTCTCAATGCTTTGAGAGCTTCTGGCATTGATATTGGAGAAGAGACAGAAAAAAACCTGGAAAAGGTTCAGACCATCATTGAACACTTGCAGGAGAAGAGACGTGAGGGCACCCTAAAGGTTGACACCTATACTTTGGTGAAACCTCAAACTGCAGAGCATGAGGATAACTATAGAACAATGACTATTTACCCTACATACAATGAGGTACATCTGGATGAAAAGCCCTTTCTTCGCCCAAACATTATCTCAGGTAGATATGAGAGCACTAGCATCTATTTGGACACTCACTTCCGACTCCTACGAGAAGATTTTGTTAGACCCCTAAGAGAAGGGATTTTGGAACTGCTTCAGAGCTTTGAAGACCAAGGTTTGAGGAAGAAGAAATTCAACGACATTCGAATCTACTTTGACACAAGGATCATCACACCTCTTTGTGCATCATCTGGTATTGTATACAAGGTACAGTTTGATACAAAACCACTCAAGTTTGTGCGTTGGCAGAATTCCAAACGTCTGCTCTATGGTTCCTTGGTCTGCATGTCCAAGGATAATTTTGAGACATTTCTTTTTGCAACTGTATCTAACCGGGACCACGAAGACCTTTACCATGGAATTGTACAGCTTTGCTTTAATGAACAGAGTCAGCAGCTATTAGAGGTTCAGCCCTCAGACTCCTTCCTCATGGTGGAAACAACTGCATACTTTGAAGCTTACAGACATGTGCTAGAAGGGCTACAGGAAATTCAGGAGGAAGATGTCCCCTTTCAGAAGAACATTGTTGAATGTGAATCATACGTGCGAGAGCCTAGTTACTTGTTAATGGGTGGCAGATACGATTTCACAGCCCTAATAGATAATTGCTTAGCCAGTGAAATTGGGAAACCGTCTCTAAGGAACATTCCAGACTACAGAAGACCAAGAGTTAATGTTTTAGACCTTAGCCAGTGGCCCTCAAAGGAAGCCCTGAAGCTAGATGAATCACAAATGGCAGCCTTGCAGTTTGCTCTTACTAAGGAATTGGCTATTATTCAGGGACCTCCAGGGACAGGTGAAGTTCTGATTTTTTTTTCTTCAAGCTTTATCATATTGGGATGGGCAGGAGTGGTAATCAGGTTCCCAACATATGCACCAACCATAAATGATCACCCAGAATTGTTTCCCAAGAACCGGTAGAATAAAAATGTAAGGATGGAAAGGACTGCTAGAGATGAAGAGATAATGTTATAAATCAAATACTAAATCGTTAACATTCACCATCTTTTACCAAGGGACACTAAATTATAAATTGAGCTTTGTCAATTTTTACGTAAGGAAGGATGCCCATAGTAATTGTTCACTATCACATTAGTAAAAATAACATGCTTTGTAAGAATTTCAAAAGGATTTTTTATAGGCAACTTAACTGATATCCTCTTTGGTTGTACTCTTGTTCCTTGGCCCCACCCACCACATTAGGAATAAGGGCCCTAAGCATACTAGAAATAATTTTCTTAAATGTTGACTTCTGTATTTTTGCTTATCTTATAGGGAAAACCTATGTAGGTCTGAAAATTGTCCAAGCCCTTCTGACTAATGAGCAGGTATGGCAGATTAACACACGGAAGTTCCCCATCCTTGTTGTCTGCTATACCAATCATGCCTTGGACCAATTTCTGGAAGGTAAGTTTTGCAAGATAACTTGTTCTCTACTAGAAAGTCAGTAATGACGTTAGCATTTACATGTCCCATGTAGTATCTCATTCATTAACACCTATAAGTACCAGTCTTTCCCTTAAAGACAATGTAGAAGATGCCAGGATCTTAATCGAGCCAAAGCTACCCAATGTACTACTCATCCAAGAGGAATTTTTTTGTGGCTCCTCTCACTTTCCATTATTTTCACTTTTTCCCTCAGGAATATATAAATGTCATAAGACCAGCATTGTTCGAGTAGGTGGAAGGAGCAACAGTGAAGTCTTGAAGCAGTTCACACTAAGAGAACTTCGAAACAAACGAGAATTCCGACGGAATCTCCCTGTACATCTCCGGAGGGCCTACATGAGTGTATGTTCCAAATTAAGACCACCTAGGGAGTAAAAGCCCCAAGAGGTTGAAGGAAAACCATAAAATAAGACAGCCAATATGAAAGCACTTTGGAAGAATTAAGTGCTGAAAGTAACTTGTGATTTGTGTATCTCTTAACTATCTGTCGAAAGTGTGTTACATCAGAATTTGGTTTTGAGCAAGCCTAGCTTCTGAACTTGGGCAAGGTAGGGAGTAGGAAAAAGTGGGGTGGCCAGCCTGTAGGTTTTAAGTGCATGCATTTCTTCCCATTGCTGTTTTCTATGGGCCCAACTGCTTACTTGGAATACTTCCACACTGAAGTTCAAAAACCTGCTGATGTGTCCCCGTAGTTTCCTTGCTATAAGGAAATCTCAATGAAGAAACTCCCTCTACCAGTGCAGATCTGGCAGGTGTTCTAGAATACATAGAATTAGAGTTGCCTTTGGTGCTCAAGTGTTCATTGGCTTACTCAAGAGCTTATAGCCATAAGTGTCAGAAACAAGACTTAAGCCAAGTTCTTGCCAACTCTATCCCCTATGCCTTGCTATCTATCTTCCCCTGATTTTCTCACTGAATTCAGTTTCCTTATTTTCAAATAGTTGTTTTGGGGAGCTGTGGTATTTTTTTATTTTCACAACATATCTCCTTATTTGAGCAGATCATGACAGAAATGAAGCAGTCAGAACAGGAAATCCATAAAGGAGCTCATCATTTGGAGTGTACCACCAATGGAGTTGTACATGAACGACACCTACAGAAATACATTGCCCCCCAACACTGGAACAGCCTGACAAATGGGCCGGTAAGCTGCCAAAGTAATCCCAAATTGATATAAACATCTGGCTTGCCTCCTTCCTCCATAACTCTAGAATATGGGTGCCAAGCCAGAAAGGTAAGCTTTTGTTAATGGTAATTTAAGGACAGAGAGAAGGCACTATTTGAAATCATCAAATGGAGACCACAACTCATTTTCTCCCTGCAGGTCAACAGGCTCATTACTGCTCATTACTATTCATTACTGCTGTCTCCCTTTATCAGGACGTTGAATGGCTTTACTCAAGGAAAGGCTGGAAGCAATCAATGATCCTGGAGTGGCTGGGCCTGGGTTTTACTGCCTTCACTCAAAATGTGTCTTCACCCCCCATTGAAGAGCCTGAGAATGCAGGTGAGATGCTAATACTAACATGATTCCCAAAGCCTGGTAATGAAATGGGAGGAGTAGAGAATTAGCACTTGATGAATGTACAGTCAAGTCTTTCAAGGCTTTATATCAACACCTACCCACATTTCATAATTTGAAAACTTCCTTTTTTTCATCATTCTCTAGTCTGTTGTCTTTATCAGAAATGTTTCTCTCACTTCCCCACCACCACTTCATGATTTCTTCTTTAGCTCGGCAGGAAGGGGCCGAAGAGGAAGAAGGTGAGGAGGAGGAGGCACTAATTGAGATTTCAGAAGAGGCTGACCTGATCCAAGCAGACCGTGTGATTGAGGAAGAAGAGGTTGTTAGGCCTCGACAGAGGAAAAAAGTAGATAATGGAGCTGTACAAGAACTGGCTAAAATGCTACTGGCCATGAGACTGGACAACTACGGCCAGGTAGTACCTGAGCAGGAACAAGCAACTGGAGAATGGGAGGTAAATTTCTTTTTAGTAGCATCTAGATTTTCCTGAAAGTGTAAAAAGGATTCATAATTGCAGAAATATACTTGCCATGAAGAAAATCCAAGGCTAGAAGACAGTACTACTGGTGGCTTTATTCCTAGTATGATCCCTAGCAGCACTTTCTTTCATTTCTTTAATTTCTTTTTGTTTTGTTTTAGTTTGGTTTTGGGGGGGCAATTTTAACAATCACCTGTATTTTTTAAATAATGTGCAGGGAAAACAAGATAGTGTATAGTTATTGAAAAATATTGGGGGGGCAGCTAGGTGGCACAGTGGATAGAGCACCAGCCCTGGAGTCAGGAGGACCTGAGTTCAAATCCAGCCTCAGACACATAACACTTACTAGCTGTGTGACTCTGGGCAAGTCACTTAACCCCAATTGCCTCGCCAAAACAAAAGAAAAAAGAAAAATATTGAGGACTCTGATTCTGAAAGACCATGAATTCAGTGGTCCTTGTTTCTTGCGTTTGCTTGTAGACTCAACGCAGTCAGAAGAAGAAGATGAAGAAGAAAGTGAAGGTAGAGCTCCGAAAGTTGAATGCAATGACTGAAGCAGAAGCTAAGGAAATAGAGGATGTGTGGCAACTGGACCTGAATACACGATGGCAGCTCTATAGGTATCCTCTTCAGTCTGTCCCACTTGGCAATGCCAGGTGTTTTTTCCCCAGTCTTCATATGGAATATTTTTCCAGTGTATTTTCACTTGCCCCTCCTTACTCCAATCTGTTCTACTTCCAGCAGCAAGAAGCATTTCCTCAATTGTAATTGTGATCCTTTTATTATCTTAGAATCTTATGGTAGCTCCCAGATGCCTCTTGCATTAAATTAAGATCCTCGATTTTGGGCTTTAAAACTATCCACACTTAACTTCTTTGACACTCTGTTACTCTATTACCCAACAATATAATTTTGTCATCTTAAGTTCTGGCCATTAAGCAGATCTACTTACCTTACATAGCCTGTTCTTTGACCTTTCCGTCTCATCACATGTATATGTTTGTTACTTGTTTATCATGGGTTTTGTTCAACCCTTCTTTCCATTAAATTAAGCTTCTTCCAGTCAGGAATTTCCTAGTGTCATAACAATATATAGCCAAGGAGACACTAAACAAATGTGTCGACAAGCGGGGATACACCTGACCATTCTACCAGCAGACTGCTTACTCTCATCTACTTTCCCTAGGATGTGGCTGCAGATGTACCAGGCAGATATTCGAAGAAGGATCCTGAACCATGAACGATTGTACCAGGCCTCAGCAGAAAGGATGGTAGAGCTGAAGCTACAAGAGGATCTCTGTATCCTCAAAGATGCCCAAATTGTAGGCATGACAACTACAGGTAAGGAGATATGGGGAAAACCAGAAGCTTAATTCCGTAACTATTTCTACAGCACAGCTGTTACCAAATCAGGACAGACACAAATTCATCTCCAAAATGCCTAGTGACAGAAAAAGGCTAGTGTATAGTAAACTGTCACTAGGCTGCATCTGAGTTTTACTTGTCTCAGTTCAAAGGTCTGATAGGTAAAAAGTCCATATACGGTGCCACTTTATAAATTAAGGGGCATGCTTAGTGTATTATTGTTCAGTTTTGTCTGACTTCATGACCCCACTTGGAGGTTTTTGACAAAGAGCGGTTTGCCATTTCCTTCTCCAGCTCCAGATGAAGAAACGGAGGCAAATAGGATTAAGTGACTTGCCCAGGGTTACCCAGCTAGTAAATGTCTAAGGTCAGATCTGAACTTGGGAAGATAAGTCTTCCTGACTCCAGACCTAGGACTCTATCCACTGCCCCACCTACCTTGGTGTATAGGTAGGCACAAAGGATAGTTCCCCTACTGTAGTAAGGGTCTTCATGTTGCACAAGTAGTTTCTTCTCTCTCCCCATACTTGAGGTGCTGCCAAGTACCGCCAGATCCTACAGAAGGTGGAGCCTCGAATTGTCATAGTCGAGGAAGCAGCAGAGGTGCTAGAGGCCCACACCATTGCCACACTGAGCAAAGCCTGCCAACATCTCATCCTCATTGGGGATCACCAGCAGGTAAATTCAGGCCTACTTTTACATAACCAACAAAAAGAACTTCAAAGAAGGAAGAATTTGCTGGCATACTCCCACAATCCATGCATAGTGATGTGCTTTACTTCCCTCTGTTGACCCCTATTATCCCTACCTTTTTTTATAATTCCCTTTTATTACCATTCTCTTGACAGTCTAATCTGAAAAGTACCGTTAGGGCACTTGATAATAATCCTAAATCAGATTTTGCCCTTTCCTTTTTATTTAACTCTACCAATTTATCTGAATTTTTTTTGTAGAGTATGTCAATTTGAATACACTTTGAACCAAATATTGACATGTATTATGTTTTTCTCCACTCCCCACAGCTGCGCCCCAGTGCCAATGTGTATGACCTGGCCAAGAACTTCAATCTAGAGGTCTCACTCTTTGAGCGGCTAGTAAATGTCAACCTTCCTTTTGTCCGTTTGAATTACCAGGTGAGAAACAATAAGCCTTGACTAAGGATTTGTAGATTTCTTTTTTATTCCTCATTTACTAAGTGAAAAGTGTTAAGATTTAGCCATTAACAAAACTGATTTCACATGAAGGTAAACTGAGCATACTCTTACTGATGTGACTCTCAGATTAGTTTTATTTCTTCTCTAAGGCCTGACGCAGGCATAGGTGATTTGGCCAGTTGGGAGTCAGACACTCTTATTATAGTATGCTTTCTCCCAAGTTTTTCCAGAAACAAAATTAGGATTGTGCATCCTAACCTTTAGAACATTTGCCCTCTTTTCAGGATTTAAGAGTGTCGTGTTTAAAATAAATTATATGTCTATTTCAGCATCGAATGCGCCCTGAAATTGCACGGCTACTAACACCCCACATTTACCAAGATCTGGAGAATCATCCTTCTGTTCTCAAATATGAAAAAATTAAGGTAAGTTTATTCAAATGGATATTTCTATGATTATTATTAACAATTTAGGGAATTGTATAAGGGAAGAGAACCAACTGTTGAGAGTGATACAGCTCCTTCCAGCTTAATTAGCAAGAAGTATTCAGGAGAAAGCATACCTAGCCCTTGGTAACCCAGCTGGTCTATGAGCTTAATTAGACATACTTACGAGAAATTCCCCATCAAAGCAAAGGGTAGAATAAAAGTGGAGTCAAAGAACTTTTATAGAGTCTTTTCCTAGAAACAAGTAGACAATTCATGTCAGAGTTAAGTCACATCACAAGTGACTACTAAACTATATAAGCTTTAGTGCTATGACTCTGAATTTTATTCACCTTTTCACAGTGCCCAGTAGTTGTATGCACTCAAAGAGGAATAAGATTTTGTACAACATGGCCTCAGTTCTATCTTTAACAAAGTTTTCTTTTTATTTTCACAGGGTGTTTCTTCCAACCTCTTTTTCGTAGAGCATGACTTCCCTGAACAAGAGATCCTAGAAGGGAAAAGTCACCAAAATCAGCATGAGGCTCGCTTTGTGGTAGAATTGTGCAAGTACTTCCTGTGTCAGGAGTATCTGCCATCCCAGATCACTATCCTTACAACCTATACTGGACAGCTTTTCTGCCTCCGCAAACTCATGCCAGCCAAGACATTTGCAGGTGTGAAAGTCCACGTTGTGGACAAATACCAAGGGGAAGAGAATGACATCATTTTGCTATCCCTTGTGCGGAGCAACAAAGAAGAGAAAGTTGGATTCCTCAAGATCAAAAACAGAATCTGCGTAGCTCTGTCCAGAGCCAAAAAAGGAATGTACTGCATTGGGAACATGGGGATGCTAGCCAAAGTTCCATTATGGAGCAAGATCCTTCACACTCTGCGAGAAAATGGTCAGATTGGCAGTGCGCTAATGTTATGCTGTCAGAACCACCCTGATACACACACACTGGTATCCAAAGCCACCGACTTTCACCAGGTGCCAGAAGGGGGTTGTAGTCTCCCCTGTGAATTTCGGCTGAGTTGTGGACATGTCTGTACTAGAGCCTGCCATCCCTATGATTCTAACCACAAAGAATTCCAGTGTATGAAGCCCTGTCAGAAGATACTCTGTGCTGATGGACATCGGTGTCCATCAGTTTGCTTCCAGCCCTGTGGCCCTTGCCAAGTAAAGGTCCCGAAAACAATTCTGCGTTGTGGACACCAACAAATGGTCCCATGTTCCATGCCAGAGTCAGATTTCTGCTGCCAAGAGCCTTGTCCCAAATTCCTGATATGTGGGCACAGATGCAGTCACTCCTGTGGAGAAGAATGTGTTCGTCTTTGTTCTGAGATGGTCACTGTCAATCTCAAGTGTGGACATAACCAGCAGGTGAAATGTGGCAATGTGGAAGATCTTCAATATGGCTTACCTGTCAAGTGTACCACCAAGTGTAGCACAATCTTAGACTGTGGGCACCCTTGCCCAGGCTCTTGCCATGACTGCTATGAAGGACGGTTTCATGAACGGTGCCAGCGTCCCTGCAAGCGCTTACTCATCTGCTCACATAAATGCCAAGAGCCTTGCATTGGTGAGTGTCCACCCTGTCAAAGGACCTGCCAGAATCGCTGTGTTCATAGCCAGTGTAAAAAGAAGTGTGGAGAGCTGTGCAGCCCATGTGTGGAACCTTGTACTTGGCACTGCCAGCACTACCAGTGCACCAAACTTTGCTACGAGCCATGTGATCGCCCCCCATGCTACGTGCCTTGTACCAAGTTGTTGGCTTGTAACCATCCTTGCATTGGCCTGTGTGGGGAACCATGCCCTAAGAAGTGTCGTGTGTGCCATCAAGATGAAGTTACCCAGATTTTCTTTGGCTTTGAGGATGAACCAGATGCCCGCTTTGTACAACTGGAGGATTGCAGCCACATCTTTGAGGTGCAGGCTCTTGACCGCTACATGAATGAACAGAAAGATGAAGAAGTTGCCATCAAGTTGAAAGTCTGTCCTATCTGTCAGGTTCCCATCCGCAAGAACCTTAGGTATGGTACTAGCATAAAAAAGCGTCTGGAAGAGATAGAGAGGATCAAGGAGAAAATACAAGGCTCAGCTGGGGAAATCACTGTCAGGCAGGAAGAGCTACAGGTCCTACTAGAAGGGAAGACTAATATCCAAAGGTTACTTCCTGAGGATTTTCTAATGCTAAAAGAAAAGCTCTCTCAGTGTGATCTGTCTGTGAAAGCCTTGGGTCTAGCTGAAAACCAAATCAGCTTCTATGAGCGTTTGGCCAGCATAAGGGAATCACTGAGCAAGATAGAAGTTAGTGAGAGGGCCGGGGTAAGGATTCGGCTGGAACAGGTCCATAAGTGGCTAGCAAAGGAGCGTCTGAGTTTTACCAGCCAGGAATTAGAAGACCTCCAAAGTGAAGTACAGAGGATAACATACTTGGTGAACCTCCTGATCCGTTGCAAGATGGCAGGGGGAAAGATGAGCAGTTCAGTAGTGGAAGAAGTGGCAACCCTTCGAGAGATCCTAGAGGGCACTTTTAAATTCAGTAAAAATGATGAGGAACTGGTGGTGAAGAAATTGAAAGCTCTGGATGCTGTCCTTCCTTGCTGTGGGTTGGGCATCTCAGAACAAGAACGGGTACAGATAGTAAATGCTCTGGGCTATCCCCGAGGTCACTGGTTCAAATGCCCCAATGGCCACATCTATGTGATTGGCGAATGTGGAGGAGCAATGCAGAGGGGTAAATGTCCCGATTGTGATGCAGTAATTGGTGGTGAAAACCACACTCTGGAAAGTAACAACCAACTGGCTTCAGAGATGGATGGTGCCCAATATGCAGCTTGGTCTGAAACAGCCAACCTGTTGAACTTTGAGGACATCCGCAGGTTGATCTAGGAAGATGATTTCCTATTACCTTTCCTTTCTTTCTCCCTCAGCCATAGCCAGGCTGGGCTTGGCTCCCTGAAGAAGGGACTGCTATTTCTGACTTCCCTGAAATCTTGGCACTCTACTGATCCATTTTAGGACTTTTCCAATGTTTGTTCCTAGAGTTAGTCCTGCGCTTAAGTGAGCACTTTACCTCTAATCGAGAATAAAATTAATAGACAAGATTTTCCCTTTTCTTTCTCTTATAAGGTCAACCTCCCTGGTGCATGTTTTGGGCTTAAGTTGCCTAGTGATAATCTCCTGGCCCTGTCTTCCTGCCTGTCTTAGCTAAATGCTCTTTGTACAGTGCTTATAATGGCACTAGGCACATGGTAGGAGCTTAACACTTAATGACTGCATCTCAGGCCCCAGCTATGCAACCAATTTTGTCCCAGAGGAGAGCTACATAGAAGACACTTGTCCTTGAAAAGAGCTCAACTGGAACATTCTTGCGTCCCTTTGGGGCCATCTTCAACTCCAAAAGACAATGAAGAAAATACAGAAAATTCAAAGTCTATGACAGGGTTTTAAACCTAACTTGGGCCTGGAACATGTCCGTGTTGACCAAGGAGTAACAATAGTAACACTTCCATTGGCTTGAATTACAAGAAGACAAGAAGCTTTTTTATCGCAGTTTAAACAGGTCTGGAAGTAAGGCTGCCTCCTGGGGCATGCCTCATTCATTCCCCAGAATGGAATAAAATTGACATTCAGTACCAGCAGCACCTACTTATTAAAGTGTAACCCTTTCATCTATCCTTCCTATATCATGGCTTTTGCCTGGGTGGAGCTTTTAGCATGCCTCCGATGTCTGCAGGCCCAGGCCATACTCAGGCCATCTGTCCTGCTTAGGTGTTGCCTCCATGGCATTTGTTCCATAAAAGACATAGATTTCTCAGGTCCTTTCTACTGTTTGCAAGCAAAATTTCCCTACCTTATGTATGCGTTCCCTTTTTGTCTTTACTATGCACTTTAGAATATGATGCCAATTAATAAAGCAATTATTGACAAAAATAAATGGTCCGTATTTCCTTCTCATAGCTGCTGCCAACTTAGCTCTGTTAGCATTTCTGCTTTTTTCAGTCAACAAGTAACCAGGATACCATGTTTCTATGGGGTAAGTCAAAGAGTCCTCTGGTTCTACTTCCCTTTATAAAGCTGTATCTGTCCACAGCCTTTATCACATAGAACAAAAGAGTATATTCCTTCTCAGGCAAGAAGAGTATCCTCAATCCCCATCCCCTCCTTTTAGAAAGAATTACGGTACAGATTACTACCACAATATTTCCAGTCCCTTCAAAAGAAATGCAATTACATTGTTTCAGTTGAGTTGATGCCCTGGATAGGGAGTGTAAAGAATGTTTTTAATCTGGCATGGAAAGGCTACACAGCAAGAAGACTTTAGGATAAAGATGCTCAAAGGAAGATCAGTTACTTAAAAATAAATGCAAACTACTGAGACTGTTTTAATAAAACTTTTTAAAGAGGATTTTTACAATCAAAAAGAACAATGGAATTACATTTCCCCTAGGGAAGGGATTAAAGGCTTAAGCCTTAAATATTTCTTCAGGTAACTACTGCTACTTCCTCCTCTTGTACCTGTGGAAAGAAATCAGCAGAACTATGGTCATAATCTACTTACTTGAAGAGGGTCCAGGATTTTATTCAGTCACCAAACTGACAGCTTTTACCTGGATTTAGATTTGAAGTTTCCTCCTCTCCTTGGGTGGAGTAATCCCATCTGTTTCCGTTCTTCAAAGGTGGGACTGTAATCAACATAGCAATCATGCAGGATGTTAGGTCTTGGATAATTTTCTTATCCCCACAATTGTTCCCAATAGTCAAAAAAGCAACCTTCATGCTTTGGCCAGAGAAGAGAACATGTCTTTTGGAGAAAGCTCCATCCAGGTAAGCTTCTCTCCTTAACTTGCCTATACAGTAGATCTACCGGGAAAACTTTACTTCTCATTTCTACATAAGAGTGGAGACTTGAAGCCTAGAGATTAGTCCTAAAGTTCTAAACTTTTATCTACTTCTCCAAACTGTTACACGTGAGAAAATGTCAGCATTAAAGGAAGGATGACAATTCCAACCTGCTCGTCACATATACCAGAAGTGGATTTAGAGCAGGGACTCAAAAAACATGCTCACACTATAAATAAAGTTAAATTTAGGGTTCTACATGACTCCCAAGCTTTGGTAGCTGTCACTCTATCCTACATTTTCATTAAATGTACCATCTTAATTGTAAGGCAATATACATATACTGAGTATACTTAGTATGAATAATTTTAAATGATTTAAAATCCTACCCAGCTCGATATTGTTTCAAAGCTTTCTTGCTAGTGTTGGTAAGTTCCTCATCAAACACAGACTTCTTCACCTTCTTTTGTTTCCTGCCTATAGAGGGAAAGATTCAGTTATAAATTCAGGCCCAGTACCTTGCAGTAAACTTCAGCATATTTTTCACTAGGTTCCTAAATGCCCTTAGCCCACACTGATGTGGTGGCATCCCGGTTGGACATCAGACAACATTCCTGCCTGATTTACCAAGGACCAGAGGAAGAATGATTCCTATTCCAAGAAACAACTGGCCACTCTTACCTGATCAGATTCACCCCTTCATAGGTTGTATTAACACCCATCAAAGCCTGAAGTTACACAATGTTTGCCTACCTGGGGCTGGCTCCTCCTCAGGCATGGCTCGTGCTCTCTTGGCCCTGCGATTCCTCTTAGCCAATCGCTCAGCAAACATTTGTGACTTTAGAATCTCAAATTGAGACCTTTCTTCTGGCTGTAGAGGAGGATGGAATGCAAATAAGGTTCTGAACAATAGTAATCCACCAAGCTCCCCAGATCATGACATCCAGATTCCAACTCACTGTCATTTCCCCTTTTTTCTTGTAGTCCTTCATAAACTTCTTTCTCTTTTTCTTTCCCCTCAAAGCCAAGTCAAACTCTTGCAGGGCCTTTGCAACTAAGGAAAGAAAGAGGACACAAAATTCAAGGACTGTTTGCTAAGTAATGAAATTTCTATCTTAGTCAACAACCACAAAAAGCTCTGCTTCAAAAAAAGTCCCTGATTATCATTTACTGATTCTTATTATTCTCCCTTATGGAGAGAGTGACTAAGACCCTAAACTACATCAGGAAAGCCTAATCACAAGACTCACTTTTTTCCTTCTTCCTTTCCTCTTTACTCTGGAACCAGGTCCGCTCTGGCTCTTCATTCCCTTTTTCTAGGAGTCGTTTTGCTGTATTTATCTGTGAGAAAGACAAAAGTGAAGCACAGAGCATGCCTGTCCAAGACTGGTCAATCAACTGGCTACTAATAAGGACATCCATTGTAGCACATCCATTATTCCACAAAACACCATCAGTGAAAAGAGTCCGTCACCTAAGATAGTTTCTGATCCCAATGCAGGTATTAAGCTCCCTAGTTGGAAGACCAAAACAGGACCAACAAAAATAGGTTCCCTAACAAAGTAAAGGAGCTGATCACTTAACTCTTCTCTATTTCTTCATCTGTAACATATTACCTATAGGTAATATGGGTACAACATGTACATGTGTATACGTGTATATGTACATATAAATATAGCATATACATACATATAGTATACACACATATATACATATACATACACACACATACACACATCTTTAAACATCAAAAATTAATGCACATACCACCTGCTGCCTATCTCGTTTTGACATTTCCATCTGGATGCCCCATCAGCATCTCAAACTCTTGTGTTACAATATCATGTCACTTAAGCTCTGAGCCTCAGTTTCTTCATCAGTAAAATGAGGGAGATCCAACTTAAGGATAGTTTTGAGTTTCCTTCCAAATCAAAATCTGATAGTATTCATGTTATTTTATTTTAATTATTTTATTCTGAACTTAAGAAATAAAACAAGAATTTCCATAACACAGTAGAACAGAAAAAATGATTGTACATGAAACTGCTAATCTATTATGTAAAACTCACTATTCCTTTTAAATATAAAATAAAGTCATCATGTACCTTTAAAAAAAAGTAAAGGAGCCATTTCCTCCTGCTTACCTGGGCTTCTGAGTGCTGCATCTCCTTCTCTTCAGCCTCTAGTCTCAGGACTGCATACACATCTTTCTCCATCTTCTCAATCTTGTCTCGGAATTTTAGGATTACATCTAAGTGGGGTGAGAAGAACTAAAACTGCATATAACTGAAAGAGCAATAAACAAAGCAGGAATGAAGAGTTTATAAGATGGCCATCAACGATGCACAGAGGTGGCATAAAAGGCATCATTAAGGATATAACTAGAAAAAAAAAGGTAAGGCCATTCACGTAGTAAGAGTAAGGGATAGACAGACAACCCAGAGTGATAGACCAGTATCTAAAACATTCTAATAAAACAAAAAGACCTCTTAGGGAAGACAAAGACTTGCACAGGATGAGGAGGCATGGATGGTTTGTGATCTATATCAGTGAAGGATTACCCACAATGATGAGCTCACAGATCCATGTAAGTAAACTTAAAAATGAAGAAGGAAAGCCTAAAAGGGATTTAAAGAAAAAGATAGGTCCAAGCCTCCCTCATTTCAATCAGAATGATAAATGGGAAATATAGTTTTTATCCTCAGAAATAGTCACATCAAGAATAAAGAGTTGTTCAACTTCTACCTAACATAACTTTGTTGACAATTACAAACCAGAGAAAAACACAAACCAATATTTTTGTCCCAACAGTCAAATTTCCTATTTCTTCCAGAGCTGGGATAGAGGAAGAACTCCTAATGGAAAGACATCCAGAGCACCTACCTTGAGGAAGGATCCTGGCCTTCACAGGTGCTTTGGCTGATTTCACAATCTCCTTCAACATTTTACGTTCCTCCTCTCCCACCAGAGAGACAGAACGTCCAGCCCTGCCAGCACGTGCTGTTCGGCCTACCCGGTGCACATAATGCTTGATGGTGTTGGGCATTGTAAAGTTGATGACCTGACAGGAAGAAATTTAGTATAATAGAGGCAAAGTCAGCCTTATGACTAAGGAGGATTAAGAAAAAAAAAGCAGGCCTCCCAACCAGTAATAAAAGTTCATTCAGGAATACTCGAAAAGAGATTATTGTCTCACTGTTTTGACACCTTCGATGTCTAGTCCTCGGGCTGCCACATCTGTGGCCACCAGGATGTCAATCTGTTCATCCTTGAAGCGCCTTAAAATGAAGAATAGAAAGGATCAGAGTGACCCAGAAAATGATGAACAGAGAGCACTGATCAGTGGAGACCACAAAGTTAGAAGACCTTCATTTTTGTTTCTAATTCTGATACTGGTACTTTATATCTTAATGAGAAAGTTTGCCTTTCCCCAATTCCACCTCAGGAGGCTTATGTGAATATTGTGAAGTCCCTTGGTCCTTTTCCCAAGATTCTCCACATCTTTACCTTAGGGCTTCCAGACGCTGTGTTTGAGAGAGATTCCCATGCAGCTCTCCCACCTGCAGCCCCATAAGCCCAAGAAGGATGTGCATACGATGAGCCTGCTTCTTTGTCTGGGTGAATAGCATCACATGGTCTGTAAAAGTTCGTGTCAAAAGAGCTGAGGGGAACAGAGAGAAAGGTTATGAGCAAGAAACAGTCATAGTATCACATACCTCCCCAAGTTCAAAAAACAGAAGGAAAGCTTCTCCTAAATCTTTCACGCTAGTTCCTCAGTCCCACCTGACACAATGGCTTCCCGGTCTCCTTCTCGATTAGGTCGGATTCGAATGAATTCCTGCCTTAGGAATGGAGCTACATCTGTGTTGCTATTCACAAAGATCCGGACAGGATTCTTTAGTGAGACTGAGGCCAGATCTTTCACCTGCCAGGCATGGGAAAAAATTTAGCTCATTTACAAAAGAAAGGAGGATCCCCTTGATATAATTCTCATTCCTTTAACCCTGGCACCAGATACTTCAGCATGCCAACCTGAGTTTACACATGCTGAGATGAACAGGAGAGGCCCACCTCATCTGTCATGGTGGCTGAGAAGAGCATGGTCTGGCGGTGATGGGAACACAACTGAATGATTTCGTTCATCTGTTCCTCAAAATACTCATCGAGCATCCTGGGAAAACAGGACTACCATGAGACAAGTACAAGTTGGGCTCTCGCCCTCAAACAAAGAACTAAAAGTCCAAGACATGAGAGGAAAATGGGCAAAGTAAGACCCAAATACAAAGATATAATGTAAAAATACTTAAATAACATTCAAAGAGCAAGATACAAATAACAACAACCCCATAACTGATTTTTCTAATAAGGGTGTTATGACGGGGTATGCTAACATGTTAGACTTGTTTACTTTCCTTTACCAATATTTGGCTACAGAGGTAAAAAACAGTGGTAACCAGAGAGGACAGAAGAGGAAGGATATTGTTTAAGAAATATGATTTGGAATAGGTGTAACAGATGGATCAAGAGCTAGACTGGTGGACAGACAAGTCTAACTGGGGAAGAGGATGGGAGTATAGTAATAGCTATTACTATAGGGTTTTACATAGGGTTTTACGGTGTAATAAAGCACTTTATGTGCATCTTGGCTAGTTAACAAATGTGTCAAAGTCTGAAAAGGACAAGAAAACACTCATGACTTTTTAAGTGATAGTGCCTAAACACTCTTCTTCAAAAACAGTTATCTGGAAAGCAGTCTGGAAGTAAAGCTCCAAAAGTTTACACAATCAGAGCCCACAACTGGAACTAAACCCCAAGAAGGATAATACAACAACAACAACAACAACAACAAAAACCACCTATCCATATAAAAATAATCTTAGCATTACTATTCGTAACAGCAAGAGACTGGAAACAATATCAGTTTCCGGTCATTGTAGAAAAGCCAAACAAATTATGGCATATGAACATAATGGAATATTACTATAACATATGAAAAATTCAAAGGAATATGGAAGACTTATACAAAGTGATGCAAAGCAAGAAAGAACAAAAAGTAGAACTAGAAGCAACAAGTTAGTTTGGTTTTGGGGGGGCTGGGTACAGGGGTTTGGTCAGACCTGAGACTTCATTGGTATAAGGAATTCCTGGCATTGAAACTCCCTTTACTGATGGAGAATAACATTTGTTCTGCCACTAAGAGTCATAAAAGATTTGCCTGGGGCACTGGGTAATAAAGTGACCTGCCCATAGTCACAGCTGTGTCTCCTAACTCTGAAGCTGGCTCTCTATTCACTGCCATGCTACATCATTAAAACAACAACAGCAAAAAATCAGCTTAATATGCACAGAAAAAGTGATCAAAAAGAATTAAAGACACAAACATGACACGAGTACTACTGTATTAACAATAATATGTATATCCTGGGGTTGAGTTAATGGTTAATAATTCAAGGTTTAGACACATCTACAATCATAACCCTTTTATTTTCGTTGGGTACCAAGTCTTAATGCTTGTTTTACTTCTTTCATAAACTCTAGTTCATATATTTGAAGATCTATACTTGTCACTGGAAGTCAAAATAAAATTATGTATTTCTCTAAAAGTGGGCACTATACCCTGGACACTAAGGAGAATATGAGCTATGGCTGTTGCTATCAGGTTCTTATGAATCCCAAAGCCACCAGAACCCCTAGCTTTCAACTTACCTGTCAGCTTCATCCAAGATGAGTACTTCAATACTACTCAAATGAAAGGAAGGGCAATTGTGGAGATGGTCAATGAGCCTGCCAGGTGTAGCAATAAGGATATCTGGTCCAGCCCGAAGAGCTGCCTCCTGGGATTTCACATCCAAGCCACCTAAGGAAGAGGAGCCCAATGATGTCATGAACCTTTAGAATAGAAACAATATCTGAAGAGTGGAACATCTAAGATGCTAAAGGGAAAACTCATAAATACTTGACAATCTATAGGACAATTAATCACTGGCAGGAGACCTGCTCTCTCACCTTTAATCCACCTCGATTATCAACTAATCATGACAAAATGTAAAAATTAAGAGATAGTATAGACAACAAAGGCAATACCTTCTAGAATAATTAATAAAGCTGCACCACAGTTAGTAACCTTAATGGTATTTGGAGTCTGAGGCGGGGTGAAGTTTAAGGAAGTCCAAACCTTGGGAAATGATGCCATGTGTTCTATAGCTAGAAAGTCAACAGCATTCTTTCCTTAATGGTGGTGGCAAAAGCATAAGAATAAAAGGAAACAGAATTTCTTTGGAAGAAAAAAACCACAACCTTTTTTGGACTTTTACTAAAGGTCCCACCACAAAGTGAGTGCTTCTTCACTAACAAAAACAGAGAATTATTCCAGAATTTCAATGATTTTAATGTTTAGATTTTAGTGAGCAACTTACCCACTGCAAGGCAGGTGGTAACAGTGCTGAACTGGGCCAGCTGCTTGGTGACAGAGTGTACTTGAATGCCCAATTCTCGGGTGGGAACTAGCACAAGTACACGGGTTATGGGAGCTTGTCGAGGTTTGTAGATAAGACGCTCCAAGACAGGAAGGGCAAAAGCAGCTGTTTTACCTGAGGAGAAAGATGGTAATGGGAAGTAAAGGGAGGGCTGAACAGTGGCATAGGCTTACTCAGAGCATATGCTGGTCCTCATCTGATTAAGGGAGTGTTTCCTGATAAGGGGATAACGCATCAACTCTTGACAGCTCACGATAACGAAAAAGAAAAGACCTGGATAATACAAAATAACCTAAGATAATTAATACTTGGCCCCAAAACGCAGTTAGAAATCTACTTTCTTTCTCATATATGTCCCCTATATCATGGATTCAATGGCCTTCTCAGTTTAGCACTATTAGAAACCAGCTGGTTGCAATTAACGGAAAGCTCAAAGAGAGTAATGAATAAAGTACTGCTAATGAAGAACTGACCACAGTACATAAAACCATATAGGTTCACATAAAGATGGTCCTTGGCTCCCAAACTTGACTTGTATGAAATCTGAATACAAAATAATGCAATAATGCTATAACAATAAGAATAAAAATAGACTGACATTTACACAGCACTTTACAGTCTGCCAAACATTTTACATACGTTATTTCACTTCACAACAATCCTATGAAATAAATGCTATTACTATTCCCATTTTTTAAATGACGACATTTAGAAGTAGTTATGCTTAAAATTAAACAGCTATATTTGAACAAAAACAAATGTTTTTAAATTTTTATATAAATATTTCAGGGTTTTTTTTTTCCTTTCAAAGAGATGTCATCGTAGAGATATGGCCCACATTCAGATGAATATGCTGTGTACTTAAGAATTTTATACTTAAAATCAATATTGATGGCAACCACGAAAAAGGTTTAAGCATGGCTACCAAATCACCTATGTCAAATGAGACTTCCAATTTTCATACTAAGACAACATCACTCAATCTACTTTTTTCTAAAATCTCTTACCCGTCCCAGTGGCTGCACAAGCACAGATGTCCTTTCCTAACAGACCCACAGGTATGCAGGCCTTCTGGATAGGGGTAGGTTGCTTGAAACCCATGGCTGTAATAGCCTGAGGAGATATAACTAAGTTAGACTCAGGGGAATGAATATTCCTATTTCCATAAACTACATATTAAAAAAAACAAATACTTATGCCCAACTCGAAGCCAACTCCCCTACTCATGCTTACGGCATGAAAAACAGCCTTATACCTTCAAGAGAGGTCGAGACAGATTCATGTCCTGGAATGTGAGGTTTTCATCATACTGAGAGGCATCCTCAAAAAAAATTGTTTCCTACAGAGACAAAACAGAAGGCTATCTGAAGTAAGCAACCAGTAAGAGAGGCCTTATTTTCATAAGAGTGACAATATATAAGCCAGATAACCCCTTCATGATCAAAAAGTCTTCTAGGAATTGGACAGAACATCAGGATTTCCCAAAGCCATGATCACCTTCTCTCCTTTCTTCTGTTTCTTTGTTTTCTTCACTTTCAGCGTATCTACAGAGGGAGGAAAATAATGATTATGTAGGATAGGTACTATTTGCTGTTTGTCCCTGCACACTAAGACTTGGGATGGAATTCAAAGGCTTCTTACCCAAACTGAGTCTTAGTCACACAAAGAAAGTATCTCATAGATGGATGCATAAACCAGCTGGACAAGGTTTAATAATAGGGGAAGAGACAAGGTTCCACGAAAAGCGCTGGATGCAGAGCAGAAAGCAGGATCCCAAAGAAAACATCTTAATACAATAAGGAGCCAACCAGGAAAGAAAGTCCAATATGAAACAGGCCTCCCCTTTTCAGTTCACTTTGTAGTTATGTGCACCACTGACCTGCTTTGGTGAGGATATTTTCATCAGCTGATGAATACTCTGATTCTGATTCTGATTCCTCCTCTTTTGCCTCTTCCTCATGTTCTCCCTCAGAGTCATCTTGGTTTTCCTTCCCAGAAACCTCATTTCCTTCCTTCTCATCTACTGTCTTCCCAGATTTGGCTTCTTTTTCCTGAGAAAGGAATCAAAACCTCATAGTCATAGGAAAATCTAGAGCTGGAAGAAAATAGGTATTTAGGTCAATTGTCTTATTAGTTACATGTGAGTCCTAAATAACTAATAATACACATTAGCGGAAGCCTCTTCCTTGCCCCAACCTACACACAAAAACCCCCACACTAAAGCACTAAAGGAAAACTGAGGAATTCTAGGTAGATGGCAAAGTTGAGGGGTTAACTATGGGGGAAAAAAATTACACTGTCCTTCTTTCTCACCTCATTCTTCCGTTTTTTTCGGACTTTCTCAATCTTGTCATCTAGTGTTGTGGCTGCTCTCTACCAAAAAAAAGAAAATTGAAGGAAAACATCTTGCTTGAGACAGAATTGTGATTTATGTAAATACAATTATAAAACACACTTGAAAGAAATAATGACAAATATTTTAAAGAACATTAAATGCTCGTCACTGAGCAGCGTGAATACAAAAAAAAGATAATATATTGTCAAAAAAGATATATATGGGGGCAGCTAGGTGGTGCAGTAGATAGAACTCTGGCCTTGGAGTCAGGAGGACCTGAGTTCAAATCCAGCCTCAGACACATGACACTAGCTGTGTGACCCTGGGCAAGTCACTTAACCCCAATTGCCTCACTAAAAAGGAAAAAAAAAATATATATATATATATATATATTTATGTATATATATATATATATATATATATACACACACACACACATATTTTTTAAAAGGATAAAAATTAAAGATGATATGCTAATCAAACTACCAAGGAAGTATTTTATAGAGGAAGAAAAAAAATAACAGTCATTTGAAGAAGCAAAAGGTCTAGAATTTCAGAAATAATGAGGAAAAAAGGAATGAAGGGGGATTAGTACTTCCAGATAACCTATTATACAGGAATCATCAAAACTATCTGATACTATCCAAAAAATAGATAGTGGAAAGCAAGAACCAAAAACAACTAAACTCAATAATCAAGTGTTTCATAAACCAAGAACATAAGACAGCTGGGGAAGAAAATCCTCTCTGAAAGGAAAGCAAGGAAGCAGCTTAGCAGAAATCAGAATAGAAATTAACCAATATCTCACACTATATACTACAATGAATACACATGGATATGAGACACAAATATAAAAGATCACACTTCAAAAAATTAGAAGAAAATGAGATCAGGTACCTTTCACAACTATGGCTAGGGAGAATTTTCAAACAAAGAATATAGGCTATTACAAAACATATAAAAGATCATTCTGATTTCACGAAATGGGAAAAGTTTTGCATGAACAAAATCAATGCAACTAAGAAGGTTAACTGTCAAATAGGAAAAAGTCTTTGCATCAAATAAATCTAAGGCTCTGATAGCAAATACATTGAGAGAATTAATGCAAAAACATAAGACCATGAGCAATTCGCCAATGGTAAAGTAACAGCTATTTTTCAAATGGTTCTCAAAAGTATCACAAATTATTAATAACTACATGAAAGACTATTCTAAATCACTAATAGTAAGAAAAATGAAATCCAAACAACTCTATGTAAGTTTTATCTCATACCCAACAAATTGACAAGGATGAAAAAAGATGGGAACAGTCCATGTTGTAGGAGCTGTGAGAAGATAAGTACACAAATACACTGCTGATTAAGCTCTGAATCAACCCAACCACTTTGAGAAGCTGTTCTTAATTATGCTAAAGTAAGTAAAATGTCTATTTGCCCCAAAGATCTCACTGTACCCCACAAGTACCCCAAAGAGGTGAAGGAAAAAAAATGTCTTATTCATTCATTCATTCATTCCTTTTCTTTTTAGCCAACTCCTTTCATGGTAGCAAAGAATTAGAAACAAATCAAGTTCCCAAAATTTGGGAAATGACTAAACGATCCATGGCACACAAAAGTAATGGATTAATATTGTTATAAGAAACAACAAACAGGAAGAATTCGTAAAAGCATGGGATAGCTTTTACTATGTGATGCAGAATAAAGGAAATAGAATCAGGAAAACAAAATACGAAACATGAAAATAATAATATAAATGGAAAGGCAAAAAAAAGAAAATTAATGCTATTTAATTATGACTTTGGAATCCAATTATAGACTTGGTCCTAGAGAACAGATGAGAAAATATACTTCCCTCCCATCACAGAAGAGGTAGAAGAATAGAGGTAAAGAATATTATAATATATTGTAGTCACTGTATTCAATGATTTTGCCTATTTTCCCTTTTCAATTTTTGTTAAAAAGAATGGCTCTTATGTGATATAATGCAGTATTATTGCACTGTTAAGAAACGATGAAATGCAGTTTCAAAGAAACCTGGAAGACCTATATGAACTAACGTAAACTGAAATGAGCAGAACCAGGATAATAAGTAATACAGTAACAACATTATAAAGAGAAATAACTGTGAAAGATTTGAGAACTCTATTTAATGGAATAATGTTCTACAGAACTGATGATGAAGCATGCTACCCACTTCCCGACAAAGTGCAAAAATAGAACTCCATGGGTGGGACTAAGATGAAGGATAAGACATCTATTTTCAGACATAGCCAATATGAGAATTTCTTTTTTTTTTTATTTTTAGTTTTCAACATTCACTTGCATGAGCTTTTGAGTTTTAAATTTTCTCCTCCTTCTTCCCCACCTCCCTCCCCAAGACGGCACACAATCTGACATAGGCTCTACATATACATTCCTATTAAACATATTTTCACATTAGTCATGTTGTAAAGAAGAATTAGAACCAATAGGAGAAACCACCAGAAAGAGGAAACAAAACAAAAGGGCAAATAGTATGTTTCGATCTGCATTAAAACTCCATAGTTCTTTCTTTGGATGTGGATAGCATTTTCCATTATGAGACTTTTGGAGATGTCTTAGATCCCTGCATTACTGAGAAGGGCTAAGTCTATCAAAGTTAGTCATCACACATTGTGGTTGTTACTGTGTACAATGTTCTCCTGGTTCTGCTCATTTCACTCAGCATCAGTCCATACAAGTCTTTTCAGGTTTTTCTGAAGTCTGCTTGCTCATCATCTCTTATAGCACAATAGTATTCCATTACATTCATATACCACAACTTGTTCAGCCATTCCCCAATTGATGGGCATCCCCTCAATTTCCAATTCTTTGCCACCACAGAAAGAGCTGCTATAAATATTTTTGTATATGTGGGTCTTTTTCCCATTTTTATGATCCAATATGAGAATTTCTTTGCTTTAACTATGTATATTTGTTACCAGGGCTGTCAGAGGATGAAAGAGAGATACCACAGTCAAACAAAGAAAAAGGAATAGAAAGAAAAGAATTACTGAGATTTTTTTTTTAATGCAGAAAAGAGAATAGAAAAGTCAGAAAGAGGCATAAAGCAGGGCAGCTTTGAAAGCTACAGGTTGAACTTACATATTTAAAAAGGAAAACAAGTTATATGTGAGAGATTTGCAGTTTCATTAGAATCTGTTCCACTCTGTATATGGAAATGCTCACTTCATTTGTTCTTTGTTAAGGTTGGGATAAAATTTTTTAAAGAAACAAAACAAAGGGGAGAGAGGCAGATCCAAGATGGCTGAGCAGAGGAAGAATTCCAGTCAAACTCCAGCAGCCCCCTCCAAACATTAAAATAATATGTCAAATTGAATTCAGGTGTAGTACAGCCAACAAAAGGTCAGGGTGAGACATTTTGCCAACCCAAGACAACTTAGTTCAGAAGGAGTGGTTTGTGACACTGGAGTGGGGAACTGGCTAGAAGCACAGTACAGCAAGGCAGCAACACAACCTGTGGGCCTTGCAGAGACAGCAGCAGCAATTTCAGCAGTTTCAGGTGCTCTCACCACCCAGAGATGGCAAGGGGATTAGAAAACTGATCAGAAATAGATTATAGGAGTCTCCTATGTTGACACTAGGATGGGGCACCATTTGGCAAATTCATTGCCTATTAGCCAGTTCCTGGTCACGGTTCCAGGTCACAAAGAAGCACTTACTCACAAGGGAGCAGAACCCCTACCTGGGTAAAGACCAGAGTACAGACCAGGAGAACAGCGATCATGTCCCTCCTTGGTCACACAACCTTGGAAGTACTGAAAAATTAGACTCCTAGAATTAGCTGTGAAAACAACACGGCAAAAAAGTCTGACGCTTGGGGCAGTGACTCACCCCAACCTCCTACCTCCACTGAGCAGGGCAAAACTCTAACATAAAACTCAAAGTCAAGAAACAAGCTAGAAAAATGAGTAAACACAAAAAAAGAATCTGATTATAAAAAACTATTATAGTGACAAGGAATCTCAAAATAAAAACTCCAGGGGCAGCTAGCTGGGGCAGCTAGGTGGCGCAGTGGATAGAGCTCCAGCTTTGGAGTCAGGAGGACCTGAGTTCAAATCCAACCTCAGACACTAGCTGTGTGATCCTGAGCAAGTCACATCCCCAACTGCCTCACCAAAAAGCAAAAAAAAAAGATTAAAAACTCCAAAGATAATGAAATGAAAACATCTACAAGCAAAGCCTCAAAGAAAAATACAGACTGGACACAAGCCCAAAAAGAATTTCTGGAAGAGGTTTTTGTTTTGTTTTTTTTTAAAAGCAAAAAGATTTTAAAAAAAATATCAAAATGGTAGAGGAAAAATTGGGAAAAGAAATAAGAAAAATGCAAGAAAATTACGAAGAGAATTAAGAGCTAGGTAAAAAAGGTACAAAGAACTCCTTAAAAAGCAGAATTAGCCAAATGGGAAAAGAGATACAAAACTTCACTGAAGAAAATAATTCCTTAAAAATTAGAATTTGTCAAGTAGAAGCTAATGACTCCACGAGACATCAAGAAACTAAGTGAAAAGAATGAAAAAAATTGAAGAAAATGTAAAATATCTAAGAGAGCATGAAATAACTTATCTGTCATATTTACAGATAGAGAGAATTATAAAATGCAAAACATCATTTTGATTATATAAAATTTAAAAGTTTTTGTACAAACAAAATCAATGCAACCAAAATTATAAGGAAAGAAGAAAACTGGGGGGAAATTTTGTAACAAATATCTCTGATAAAGGCCTCATTTCTCAAACATATAGAGATCTGAGTCAAATTTATAAAAATACAAATCATTCCCCAATTGATAAATGGTCAAAGGAAATGAACAGGCAGTTTTCAGACAAATCAAATCTATCTATAGTCATATGAAAAAAATACTCTAAATCACTATTGATTAGAGAAATACATATTAAAACAATTCTGAGGTACTACCTCACACCTGTCAGATTGGCTAATATGTTAGAAAAGGAAAATGAAAAATGTTGGAGGGGATGTGGGAAAACTGGGACACTAATGCACTGTTGGTGGACTTGTGAAATGATCCAAACATCCTGGAGAGCAACTGGGAACTATGCCCAAAGGGCTATAAAATTGCACATACCCTTTGATCCAGCAATAACCACTGCTAGGTTTATATCCCAAAGATATCCAAAAAAAGGGGAAAGGACTATTTGGACAAAAATATTTACAGCAGCTCTTTTTGTAGTGACTAAGAACTGGAAATCGATGGGATACCCATCAATAGGGGAATAGATAAAAAAGTTGTGGTATAGAATTCTAATGGAATATTACTATGCTATAAAAAAAATGACAAGCAAGATGATTTCAGAAAAACCTAGAAAGACTCACACATACTGATGCATAGCGAAGTGAACAGAACCAGGAGAACACTGTACATAGTAACACAATATTGTATGATGAAGAACTGTGAATGACTTTGCTATTTTCAGCAATACAATGATCCAAGACAATCCCAAAGGACTAATAATGAAGTATACTATCCACCTTCAGAGAAAGAACTGATATTGTTTGAATACAGACTAAAGCATGCTATTTTTCATGTTCTTTCTTTCATTCTTTTTCTTTTATTCAAGTCTTCTTGTACAAAATGACTAATATGGAAATGTTTTACATGATTGTATATCTATAACCTATCTGATTGCTTACTGTCTCAGGGAGGGGGAAGGGGAAGGAAGGTGAAAGAGATAGAATTTGGAATTCAAAACTTTAAATAAAAATATTTTTTAAAATGTGAAATATAGGGGGCAGCTAGATGGTGAAGTGGATAGAGCACCAGCCCTGGAGTCAGGAGGACCTGAGTTCAAATCCAGCCTCAGACCAAACACTTGACACCTACTAGATGTATGACCCTGGGCAAGTCACTTAACTCCAACTGCCTAAAAATTAAAAAAAAAAATTAAAAAAATTAAAATAAAAAATAAAATGTGAAATATCTCACTGGAAAACCACTGACCTGGAAAATAGGTCCAGGAGAGAGAACTTAAAAATTATTGGACTACTTGAAATCCATGATTTAAAAAAGAACATAAATATCCTATTTCAAGAAATTATAACGGAAAACTACCCTGATATCTTAGAACCAGAGGGCAAACCTGAAACTGAAAGAATCCACTGACAACCTTCTGAAAGAGATCACAAAATGAAAACTCCCAGGAATAATATAGCCAAATCCCAGAGCTCCCAAGTCAAGGAAAAAATATTGTAAGCAGCCAAAAAGAAACAATTCAAACATCATAGAACCACAGTCTGGATCATGCAAGATTTAACAGCCACCACAGTGAGCAGAGGACTTAGAATATGACATTCCAGGAGGCAAAGGAATGAGAATTACAACCAAGAATAAACTACCCAGAAAAAGTGAGTATAATCCTTCAGAGGAAAAAAATGAATATTTAATGAAATAGGGAACTTTCAGAGAAAAACTGACATCAAACACAAAACTCAAGAGAAGCATTAAAAAAACACGAAAGAAATCACAAAAGGTCAACCTGTTTCATTCCTATATGGGAAGAAAATACATGTAACTCCTAAAAATGTTATTATTAGGGCAGGTAGGAGTCTACATAAACACAAGACACATCTGCGACTCAATTATGTTCGGATAATCTCAAAAAAAAAAATGGACGAGCAAGAAAGAGGAATACACTTCAAGAAGGAGGAAGGGAGAGGAAGAATGGGGAAAATTACCTTACATAAAAGGAAGAGTTTTTATAGCAGAGGGGAAAATGAATCTCACTCTCATCTGAACTGGGATCTCAAATAAACTTAATAAAGGTAGACTGAGGTACATACTCAGAGCAAAATCAGTTTATTAACAGTGACACATATAACTGCTAACAAAACGGGTCAGACTGCCCACCTCAGTAAAGACAGTGACCAATGAGGAATGGACTCTCTTCACTGATGCACAAGAAGGGGGTCTTGGTAGTCATGGAATATTATGACTAGCTAGATGAAGAAAAATGGCATGGCATTCCAGTGAGGCTAATCACATCCCTCTCTGACAATTAAGGAATGTTAACTGATTTATGGGACCCATCTGCATCTTGTAATCTTTGCTAGGAGATCAAAACTACCAGACTTCTGTCTTCTGGGAAGAGAAATAATTTCCCTTAATTTCACAAGGACAGGCAAGAACAGATGACATATCTTTTGTGGATGATACCAAGTTAAATTGTGGGGCTTAAGGATAACAAACAAATGTCTTGGAAGTATCCCAGGGGCTACCAGTATGAAATATAACAACTTTTCTTTTAATTACACCTTTAAATTAACTCGGAGGGAAAGCCAAATTCCTAAGCTCAACTCAAGGACATAGCAAGGTGGCTTTAGGCAGATGCAGACTCAATTATAAAATTAACACAGTAAAAAAAAAAATTACATTGTAGAATCAATACAGTAGAAACTGAAGGTAATATTAATTTTGATCTTTTCACTGGTTAAAAGAGGAAAGAACACAAACACACACACAAACACACATACTCAGTTGTTATCAATCTTACCCAACAAGGAAGTAGGAGGGGAAGGAACAAAGAGAAAGAAAAGGATAGCTAAAAACACTTTTGAGAAGGAAAGGGGGAAAGGGAAGGGGGGAGACAGGGAGGGGGGGAGACAGAGAGACAAAGATAGAGAGAGACAGAGAAAAACAGAGAGAGAGAGAGAGAGAAGGATAAACAGAAGAAAACAGTATGAAGGAAAATACAGTTAGTAAATATAACTGTGAATGTGAATAGGATGAATTCCCTCATAAAATGGAAGCAGATACAAGAACAATTAGAAACTAGAAATCGGGAATATACTGTTTGCAAGAAACACTTGAAAGACAAAGATATACACAGAGTTTAAAAAAAAAAGAGACACTGGAACAGACTTTATTATGCTTCAGTGGAAGTAAAAAAAAAAAAAGGCAGGGGTAGCAAACATGGTATCAGACAAAGCAGAAACAAAAATAGACCTAATTCAAAGAGATCATCAACGAAACTACATTTTGCTAAATACTACCATGGACAATGAAGTAATATCAATATTCAACCAAAAGTCACAGTATCCAAATTATTTGTTTTTTTATTTAATATTTTTCCTAAATTACATACAAAAACTATTTTGACATTTTCTTTAATTTTGAGCTCCAAATTCTTCCCCTCTCTTTCCCTCCCATCCCCCCCTCAATGAGAAGGCAAACAATTTGACATAGGTTATGCATCTGAAGTCATGCAAAACATTTTTCCATATTAGTCATGTTATAAAAGAAAACACACAAGAAAAACACAAAAGAAAAATGGATTAAAAAAAGTATGCTTCAATCTACAGGCTGACTCCATCAGTTCTTTCTCTGAAAATAGATAGCATTTTTCATCATAAGTCCTTTAGAACTGTCTTGGATCATTGTATTGCTCAAAACAGTTAAGTCATTCATTTTATCATCATACAATTATCACTGGTGTTATGTACAATATTCTCCCGGTTCTACTTGTTTCACTTTGCACCAGTACTTGTAAGACTTTCCAGCTTTTTCTGAGAGTACCCTGCTCATCATTTCTCATAGCACAATAATATTCCAACACAATCATATACCATAACTTGTTCAGCCATTCCCCAATTAACGGGCATCCCCTCAATTTCCAATTCTTTGCCACTACTATAAGAGCTGCTGTTAATTTTTCCTTTTTTTTTTTTTTTTTATCTCTTTGGGATACAGACCTAGTAGTAGTATTGCTGAGTCAAAGGATATATGCAGAGTTTTATAGCCCTCTGGGCATAGTTCCAAATTGCTCTTCAGAATGGTTTGGATCAGTTCACAACTCCACCAACAGTGTTTCAGTATCCCAATTTTTCCACATCCCCTCCAATATATTTCATTTTCCTTTTCTGTCATATTAGCCAATCTGATAGGTGGTACCTCAGAGTTGCTTTAGTTTATATTTCTCTAATGAAGAGTGATTTAGAGTATTTTTTCATATGACTATAGATAGCTTTGATCACTTTATCTGAAAACTGCCTGTTCATATCCTTTGACCATTTATCAAACGGGGAATGGATTGTATTCTTATAAATTTGACTCAGTTTTCTACATATTTGAGAAATGAGGCTTTTTCAGAGAAACTTGCTATAAACATGTTTTTAGTTATGATTATTAACTGTATTTCCCCTGTTTATCCTATTCTGTCTTTCCTTTCATCCTCTCTGTCCTCAAAAGTGTTTTGCTTCTGACTACCACCTCCCCAAATCCACCCTCCCTACTATCAGCTCCAACACACTCTTCTTTTATCCCCTTCCCCTCCCACTTTCCTGTGGGGTAAGATAAATTTAAATACCCAACTAAATGTGTATGTCACGCTTTGAGCCAATTCTGAAGAGATTAAAGTTCATGTGCTCCTTCCCCAACTTTTTCCATCTTCCCCTCCTCTGTAAAGGCTCTTTCACACCTCTTTTATGTCAGATAACTTAGCTCATTCCAATTCTCCCTTTTCCCTTTTCCCAATGCATTCCTCTTTCTCACCCCTTAATTTTTTTTTAGATAACCCCATCTTGTTCAACTCACACCCATATGTATACTCCTTCTAACTGCCCCAGTAATGAAAAAGTTCTTAGGAGTTACAAGTATCATCTTCTCACATACTCACGTAGGAATGTAAACAGTTTAACCTTATTGAATCTCTTGCGATTTCTCTCTCCTATTTACCTTTTCATGCTTCTTTTGAGTCTTGTATTTTAAAGTCAAATTTTCTATTCAGTTCTAGTCTTTTCATCCAGAATACCTGAAAGTCTTCTATTTCACTGAATATCTATTTTCCCCCTGAAGGATTATACTCAGTTTCTGCAGGGTAGGTAATTCTTGGTTGTAATCCTAACTCCTTTGCCCTCTGGAATCATATTCCTCTGATCCTTTAACATGGAAGCTGCTAAATCTTTTGTGATCCTGTGGCTCAATGATATCTGAACTGTTTTTTGTTTTGTTTTGTTTTTCTGGCTGCTTCCAATATTTTCTCCTTGAAGTTGTGAACTGATCCAACCATTCTAGAGAGCAATTTGGAACTATGCCCAAAAGGCTATAAAACTGTGCATACTCTTTGACTCAGCAAAACCACTTCTAGGTCTGTATCCCAAAGAGAACATACAAATGGGAAAAGGATCCACATGTACAAAAATATTTATTTCAGTTTTTTTCGTGGGGGCCAAGAATTGGAAGTTGAGAAGATGCTGATCAACTGGAGAATGGCTGAACAAGTTGTAGTAAATGAATGTTATGGAATACTATTTTTCCCTAAGAAATTATGAGCAGGACTTCAGAAAAATTTCAAAAAACTTACATGAACTGATGCTAAGTGAAGTGAGTAGAACCAGGAGAACATCGTACACAGTAACAGCCACAATGTGTGATGACTAATTTTGACAAACTTAGCTCTTCTCAGTAATGCAAGGATCTAAGACAACTCCAAAAGACTCATAACGGAAAATGCTGTCCACATCCAGAGAAAGAACCATGGAATCTGAATGCAGATTGAAGGGTACTCTTTGCTCTCTTTTGTTGTGGTTGTTTCTTCTTTCTCATAGTTTCTTTCAGTGGTCCTAATTATTCTTTACAACATCACTAATGTGAAAATACTTTTAATATTAATGTATACGTATAGCTAATATCAGATTGCCCACTGTCTTAGGGAGGGGGAAAGGGAGGGACAGGGAGAAAATTTAGAATTCTAAATCTTATGGAAATGAATGTTGAAAACTAAAAATAAATAAATTTATTAAAAATATATATATTTTCTCCTTGACCTGGGAGTTCTAGAAATGGACTATAACATTCCTAGGAGTTTTTATTTTGGGATCTTTTTTAAGAAGTGATCAGTGGAGTCTTTCAATTTCTATTTTACCCTCTGGTTCTAGAACATCAGGGTAGTTTTCCTTGATAATATCTTGAAATATGACGTGTAGGCTCTTTTTTTGCTCATGGCTTTTCAGGTAGTCCAATAATTTTTTAACTTATATCTCCTAGATCAATTTTCTAAATCAGTTGTTTTTCCAATGAGATATTTCATATTTTCTTCTAGTTTTTCATTCTTTTGATTTTGTTTTATTGCATCATGATGTCTCATGGAAACATGAACTTCTACTTGCCCAATTCTAATTTTTAAGAAATCATTTTCTTCATGGAGCTTTTGTACCTCCTTTTCTATTGGTCCAATTCTATTTTTTTTTTTTAAAGCATTTTCTTCAGTGGATTTTTTGTGTCTCTTCATTTGGCCAATTCTGCTTTTTAAGGCATTTTCTTCAAAGGATTTTTGTATCTCTTTTACCATTTGGCCATTTGGCCTATTTTTAATGCATTTTTTTAATGCATTATTTTCTTCAGTATTTTTTTATGCCTCCTTTAACAAGCTCTTGACTCTTTTTTCATGATCTTCTTGCATCACTGTCACTTGTTTTCACAATTTTTTTTCTGCCTCTATTACTTGATTTTTAAAATCCTTTTTGACCTCTTCCAGAAATTCTTTTTGGGCCTGAGACCAAGTCATATTTATCTTTGAGGCTTTGGATGTAGCAGTTTTGACTTTGTTGTCTTCTTCCGAGTTTGTTTTGATGTTCCCTATCGCCACAGTAACTTTCTATGGTCAGGATCTTTTTCAGTTGTTGGCTGATTTTTCTATCCTATTTCTTGACTTTTGAACTTTATATTAACCTTGACTCTACTCTTGTGGGGGGGCGGGGAGGTGGGCTGGGCACACTATCCAAGCTTCAGGTTTCTCATGCTGCCTTTTTCAGAGCCAGTTTGTTTTTTGGGGGGGAAAGGGGGATTGTGCTAGGGGAGAAGAAAGTTTTCAGTTCTTCCAAAGTGGTATGATCTAAGGACAGGTGTGTTTACTACTCTCCTGGCCTGTGCTCCGCTTTGTGAGAGCCCACAAGGAACTGTGACCAGGGTCCCCACTTCCCTGAGGCCTCCTTGTCCTGGAACTTTGAACCAGGACTGTAACCCAAATCCAAAATGGGAAATGCATCAGAGTCTTGCACTCAGTGCCAGCAAAGGGACCCTGTAATTTCCTTCTGATCAGTTGTACAACCCCCTCTTCCTCCTTACCATCTGTGGGCTGAGAACTCCAAAAGCCACCACTGCTGATGATGATTCAGTCACCCCCAAGGCCTGCTGCTTGTCTGCTGTGGCACGGCCTGCATTGGTGCAAGCTTCACTGGACTGCACTCCATTTTCACCCCGTGCAACAGACCTTTCCAATCGAGCTTATAAGTTGTCTTGGGTTGGAAAATTGTTTCACTCTGTCCTTTTGTGGATTCCACAGCTCCAGAATGTGTTGTATATTATTTAAAGTTGTTTGGAAGGGAATTAGAGGAGCTTAGGTGAGTCCCTGCCTTTTCCCTACCATCTTGGTTTTGTCTCCACCTTCCAAATTCTTAAAGGAAAAGCTAAATGAGCTACAGAAGGAAACAGACAATAAAACTATACTAGTGGGGGACCTCAATTTACCTCTATCAGAACTAGATAAATCTAAACATAAAGAAGTTAAGGAAAAGAATAAAATTTTAAAGTAGTTAGGTATGTTAGACCTCTGGGAAAACTGGAAAGCGATTTGGCAGAAACTAGGCATAAACCAATGTCTCTCACCCTATTATCAACATAAGGTCAACATATGTACATGATTTAGTCATAAAGAATGATTTAAACAAATTAGGAGAGCATAGAAAAGTTTACCTGTCAGATTTGTGGATAAGAGGAAGAGTTTATAACCAAAGAATCGAAAGAGAGGATCACAGGAAGTAAAATGGATAATTTTGATTACATGAAATTTTAAAAGTTTTTACACAAACAAAACCAATGCAGCCAAAATTATAAGGAAAACAGGAAACTGTTTATCTGATTAAATTTATAAAAATAAGAGCCATTCCCTAATTGATAATTGTTCAAAGGATATGAACAAGCAAAAGAAATCAAAGGTCATATGAAAAAATGCTCTAATTACTATTGATTATAGAAATTATAGCAGCTCTTTGTGGTGACAAAGAATCAGAAATCAAGGCAATGTCCGTCAACTGGGGAATGGTTGAACAACTTGTAGTATATGATTGTGATGCGATACTATTGTGCTCTAAGAAATGATATGGGGATGGTTTCAGAAAAACCTAGGAAGACTATATGAATTGATGCAAAGTAAAGTGAGCAGAACCAGGAAAACCTTATACATAATAATACCAATACTGTAATGATAATCAACTGTGAAAGATTTGGCTACTCTGATCAATACAATGATCCACAGAGGTTCCAAAGGCCTCATGATGAAAAGTGCTGTTGACCTCCAAAGAGAGAACTGATGAACTCTGAGAGTATATTAAAGCATATTGTTTTTCACTTTTTTAATTTTCCTTTTTTTGGGGGCTGGGGGGGAACATAGCTAATATGAAAATATGTTTTGCATGACTTCACATGTCTAATGGGTATCATATTGCTTACCTTCTCAATGGGCAAGGGAAGGGCTGGAAGGAAGGAGATAATTCTAAGTAAGATACTCTAAGTAAAAAAAGAATGTTAAAAAAAATAAGAAGTAAAGCTCTCTCAGTAAGAGAGGAGGATATATTCAGAAATGAATATGATTTTAACCAAAAATATCAAAAAATAAAATTTTAAAAAATATATTGTTTGTAACAAAGAAAGCAAGAGTTTCTTTCATGATGCAACAAAGAAACATCAAAAATTCACAGGACAGAGAGGAAAAAAAAATTCACAGGACATATAAGAAATGAAAAATGTGATGGAATATAGAGAAGCACGGAAAGGCTTATGTGAACTGATACAAAATGAAGTTAAGCAGAAACAGGAAAATAACATACACAATATCTACATCAATGTAAACAAAAAGAACAACAACTTTAAAAAGCATTCAAAATTGAATACTGCAAAATTACAATGATCAAACTTGGTCCCAAAGAAGAGATAGGAGAAGGCAACTCTTCTCCATTGTTTCTTTGAAGTAGGGGACTTTTGAGTGTGGAACACTGCATATAATATCAGACTTTTCTGATATATTGGCTAGTTTCTCTGAAACTAGTTTTCTTCTTATTTTTTCTTTGTTAATAGAGAATAGCTCTCTAGAGAAGGGGGGAGATTGAGGGAGAGGAATATATTAGTAAATATAGGTGAAATAAAAACAAAAGCTATCAATAAAATTTTATTTTTAAAAATTCATAGTATAATTCCAAATGGAACTCATGGGTCTACTGGATACAGGAATAACGAATGGCAACTTAAGTAACTAATAATCTGGTCCTGGAACCCATTCTCTTGACCTCCAAATAAATTAGGACCCCTATCTTAAATTTCCTTGTCACTTCAAAACTCACCTTCTTCTTGAGTTGACTCATAACATCAGCCATGGCCCAGCTCCCATCATATGCTCCCTCCTTTTCAGTAAAAACAAAGTCTGGATTGAAATCAACACTTCGATTCTTCCGCAATGCTTGCTTTTTTCTGCCCAGCACAATGGGCTCCTAAAGAGAACAATGGAAGGAAGTCACACCAGAGTTGGTGCCCAAAAGAGTAGAGATACGGGAGGAGTTGAAAATGGAAGCAATCTCATTCTCACTTGAAACCTTTATTTTTTTCTTAAACAAATTTTTATAACTTTTTCGAGAATTGGGAAGAAATCCTATGAAATATATCTTTAGTAAATAAAATCTGAAAAAAGCCCTCCCTAATTAGGTTAAAACTGTCTTTCAAGACTTGCTTCAAAGTACTTGCCTGCTTTACCTTTCCTCAAACTTGCCTATTTCTTGGTCCTTGCTCACACGTTTCCCAAGGTTGGAATGCCTTCCTAAGTCTAGTATCTTCACCTGCTAAAATTCTTTCGTTGTTGTTTAGTTCTTTAGTCACGAAGGACTCTTCCTGATCCATTTGGGGTTTTCTTGGAAAAGATACTGGAATGGTTTGCCCGGTCCTTCTCCAGCTCCCTTAAAGGACGAGGAAACTGAGGTAAACGGTTAAGTGACTTGCCCAGTGTCACACCGCTAGCAAGCGTCTGAGGCTGGATTGGAACTCCAGGTCTGGCGCTCTATCCCCCGCACCACCCGAAATCCTACCCAACTTTCGAGACCCCGTTAATAAATCATTTCCTGTCACACTAATTACTCTCAATGAAAATGCCCTCCTCTTCCTCCAAAGCAATTTGTACCTTTATTTTGCACTCATTCTGTGTACTAACTTTGTAACATAGTTATTATTACTTATGTCATATACAATGATGGAGTGTATGTTAATTAACCGCATCATCAGCTATTCTCCTTCCACCACGACCACCCCCACCAGAGATGAACGGGGCCCTGTGTATCTCCACCAATCCCTTAACAAGCATTTGTGGAGCACCACCTAAGCGCCCGACGCTGGAAACTGTCCCTGCCCTCCCACTTACTCAAACCCTGTCCTTCCCTCACTCCTAGCACTTTTTTCCACTGAACCACGCTGCGTCTCGGAGAAGCAACAGACACCCCCCGACACCCCCCCCACCTACCTCTTCCTCATCATCTCCGCTGTCGGACTCTGGTTCCAGGGGCCCCTCATCGTCTTCCCCAATAGTCCCGATCAAGTCTAAATCTTGAAGCATGGTGACTCCACAAACACTTCCCGTAGCGCGCGTGGACATCCTCCAGCATTTCCGTTTCAGTCACCATCCATTTCCTCCCTTCAGCCACCGTAATTTACGCATGCGCGGAAGTGGGAGTGGGAGGTGGCGCGTGCCGAGAGGAGGGGTCGGGGGCGGAGGTGGCAAAAGCTCTCTCTTACGCAAGTTACTTCCAGGCTTCCAACTCTGCGCAGACTCGACAGCGGTTTTCAATGCTCCCAACTCTGCGCAGGCGCTGTAGCGGCATAGCATTCTGTGCAGGAACCCACAGCTCTTGTTCCCCTTTGCCTCAGCCAAAACAGAGGTGGGGGAGGGCGTGGGACTGCCTGGAAAATGTGTCTTGTTAAGTGGTCCGATGCCATCTCTTGAGAGGGCGAGAGTTTGTGGATTGACTTATAAATTTGTGAATTGTCATAGCCCGGAGGGACCCTAGAGATCGTCGAGTCCTATGACCTCATTCTAACAGATGAGAGAGGAGAACTAGAGAAGGGAGGACATGGAGGAGGAAATGGGCCCCTGCAGTCACTAAGCGTTTATTAGAACCCTACTATGTGCCAGGCACTGTGCTAAGCGCTGGCCAGATAGGATAGGGTGTTCAGGGCCCTGAGGGAGTCAGGCAAGAAATTAAAGCCTCAGAAATCCTCTCGAAGAAAGGAGAAAATTATGAGAAAAAAAATTTTCGGGAGAGGGAAGGGGGTGCCAATGGATGAATGGTTTGAGGATTAACCATCTTTTCCATATGCCCCTTCAGTCTGCTTGCATGGCCCCTGCCCAAGTTCAGGCCCTCATCACTTCTTGCTGTAATATTTCATTAACTATGAATCGTTCCCCTTAACTTCAAGCCTTTCCCCTCTATAGGGGAGAGAATTAGTAACCAAAAAATTCATTGCCTAGCAGGGAACTTCACTATGGTTGAGCCTTCCACCTTTAGCACAGTCCTTCACCCAGACCAGACCCAGAACTTGATTTCCAGCCTTTGAGAAACAGGTCACCTCCAAGTCACAATGACGCATAGAAAGCAGAGAAGCCATAGTGGCAGGTTGACCACAAACAATATATGTCAACTTATGAGCTAAGCCCTGAGGATACAAATGCAATAAAAAGATGGTTCCTGCCCTCAAAGAGCTTACATTCTAACATGGAAAGACAACACATAAAAAGTGGACAGTTTCTCTGCTTTGGTGGGGAGCAGAATTTCTGATGGTTACACTGAAACATAGAAGGTTGTAAGAGAAGGCAAAGCAGCAGCAGACTCATGGAATGGCCAGGTTGAATGATACCTTAGCTTTCATTTAGTCCTATCTCCTAATTTTACAGAGTGGAAAACTGAGGCCCAGAGAGGAGAAGCTACCTGTCTCCAAGGTTACAGGGCTAATTAGTAGCTGACCAGGTCTTTAGACTCCTAAATCAGTGCTTCGTTCTGTATGCAAGGCTACCTCCTCTTATTTATGCCATGCCATATTGCCAATTTCCAAATTTAGTTGTAAAGTGGTGATAACCACAAGTCTTGGTCTTTTAGCATTTGTCTTAGCCCATGATTTCCCCTTGAAGTCCACTAAGCAATAAAATTGAAAATGAACCATCACTGTGATGTCTGTCTGGGATTTTTTTTTTAAAGTAATGTGTACCAGGGGACTATATTTTCCAAAACCAAAACCAAAGCATGTGGTCTAGCAGGATATTTCTAACAAAAATAGAAATATAACATATTCCTTAGAATTAGAAAGTCTCTTGGAAATTAGAAGTCTCTTGGAAAATCCAGGATCTGTGGCCACCATATGGGCATTAAACTATAAACTGCCTGAAAGCAAAGATCATGTACTATAAGGAACCTAGCATATACTCAAAAATGATAAGTAACTGGTACCAACATAAACCAAAGAAATTAAACCCAATGCTACTTAAGCCTAGTCCTCTGTTTTATGCCTACATGACGTGATGTTTAAAAAGGTTTTCAAGAGACATAATTTCTGGGTAATTTAATCATTTTATTAACAATGCCAGCATGTTTATTAATAAAAGGTTGGTCATTTGTCGTCTCTCATCCAAAGACAATAGTGAAGTTGGGCTGCCATTGGAAAAGGGAGTGTTGCTAAGGGTAGCAATCAACTCTTATTGGTTAACAATTAATGAGAGAATGAATATTACAATGAGGGGCTGGACCTGAACTTTGGTTATGTCATTTATTTCTTAAGTTACCCCCAGCCTTGGGCAATCTATTGAAAGAATTTGTCCCCATCCAAACCTGAGTAGAGCACAATGGCCACCCAACCTGGATGGGATCTGAACAAAAAAGTTAGTCCAATCTCATTATTAATAATATCCTTCAAGAGACTGAACTTTTAAAATCAGGACTTCAGAAAAATGGGAACTCTGAATCTCCCCAAATCATTGGTTATTAATCATTTCTCTCAATGACAAATTCCTAAAATGATTTTTATTTTATAAGATTTATATTAATTTGAGACTTCACATCCTACAGAAGGGACAAGACTTGAATTCTTGAGCTTCAAAGAAATGTCTGAGTGACTCAGTTTCCTCATCTATAAAACAAGCTGAAGAAGGAAACAGATTGGACAACAATAGGTCCCTGCCCAAGCACCACTTCATGGTTATTTTTTGGGCCGTCCTTGCTCAGAGTAAATGTAAATAGTAACTGTTTCTCTTTTAGGCAGCAACCCTGAGGGTCTTCCCCTCCTAGTTTGATTTTTTTTTTTATTAAAGGGGCCACCCTTTGACTCACTTTTTTTTTCTTTTCCTTTTCCTTTTTTTTTTTTTTTTTTTTTTTTTTTGCTTAGGCAATCAGGGTTAAGTGACTTGCCCAGGGTCACACAGCTAGTAAGTCTTGACTCACTTCTTAAAGAGGCCTATTCACTGAATGGGCATTACCTCACTCAAAGTAAGAACTGGGAAAGCCCTTAGCTTAAAAGGGTCAGAGTCTCCCATTGCATCCTGGGCCATCTCCAGTCATACTGATGAATATCTGGCCACTGGACCCAGATGGCTCTGAAGGAGAAAGTGAGGCTGGTGACCTTGCACAACCCTCACTCACTCAAATTAAAGTCAATTGCAGGCCATGTCATCACCTCCCTGATGTCATGGGTCCCCTTCAAGAACAAAAGACAAATACAACCTGACTGCCATAGTTTAGACTAATTTTTCTTCACAACCTATTTTTTCTAATTGTTCTTTGGAGGAATGGGGAAGGCAGTACCTATGCTCTTAAATCCTAAATCTAATGGCCTTTTTCTAAGCTCTCATTCTACATGACTTGTGAAGTTTTTAACATTGCTGAATATACCCACTTTCTAGATATTTTCTCTTCCCCTGGGTTTTAAGACTGGGCTCTTTTCTTCTGGTATAGACTTTTATACCTCCTTACCTTCATTTATGCTTAATATGCCCCTCCCCCAAAGTCTGTTGAAGTTCCTTCGGTGCAGGACCTGTTTGATTTTTGTCTATTTTATATACCACTCCAAGCACAATGTCTCACACCTCTATGCCTTAATAAATATTTATTAAATTGGATTGGCCTTGGTGTCCAGTATTAACAACCAAACAGAGGCCCTAATTTTCTTTGCAGATGGGTCACCAAAGCTGTATCAGCACGTGAAAGCTATTCATTTCAGGAATTTTTACTGAGATGTTTTATTGAGATATTAACAACAGTTAATACAGTGATACCATTTTAATTTCTGTAGTACAGTATAGCTATTTCAAATGCAGATTTCACAATACCAGGCTAAAGAGGTCATTTTAATTTGTAATCAAATTAATCAGCTTTGAATCGTTTCTTGCTCACAATCTGCACTAAAAACTCAAACTACCTTAAAAATGAATGTCTGGTTACACAATAGACACTAATTGAGCAAATGTAAATAGACTAGTAAATAGACCAATCTTCTCTTCTGTCCTATGATTTCTGTAGGTGAAGTCTTCTCTCCTAAATGCCTGAACTAATCTATTCAGTAGCCTTTTGGATAATTCAAACTACATGTCATGCAGACATCTCAAACTCAACATTTGTCCAAAACAGAACATACTATCCTTCCCCAAAAGTCCACGGCTTTCTGTCAAGGGTATCACCATCCTTCTAATCACCCAGGTTGACTACCTCAGAAGTACCCTCAACTCTTCATTATCCAACCCCACCTCCCACCTCTATATCCAGTCAGTTAACCAAGTATTCTCAAATCTGCTTCGACAGTATCTTTCTTGTTTGTCCCTTCACTCTACTTACGTGACCCCTACTCTACTTCATGCCCTCATCACTTCTTGCTGTAGTATTTCATTAACTTCCTATTTCTCTTCTTACTTCAATTCTCTCCCCTCTATAATCCATCTATGTAGCTATCAAAGTGATATTCCTAAAGTTCAGGTCTGATCATATCATTCCCCTGCTCAATTAACTTCAGAAACTCCCTTTTACCTCTATAATAAAGTGTAAATTCCTCTTTGTTATTTAAAGCTTAGAGATCTCTGGCTCCAATGTATCTTTCTGGGGCTATATATTACTCCCCTCATTTACTCTTCGATCTAACCAAATTAACTTTCTTGCTGTTCCCCATACACAACAATTGGTCTCCCATCTCTTCGCCTTTGTGAAAGCTTTGTGAAGGCCCATTCTTAAAATTTAATCAATCCTCATCTCCACTTCTTAGAATCCTAGTTTCCTTCAAATCGAAGGTCAAACACACTTATTACATTAGACCTTTTTTGATTCTACCCCCTCCCACTCCAACCCTAGCTACTGCCTCCCCACAATTACCTTACCTTTATTTCGAATATATTTATATGTGTACATTGTCTCTCCCTATAGAATGAAAGCTCCTTGAGAGCAGGGATTATTTCATTGTCTTCTTTTGCATCCCCAGTGCCTTGCACAATTGTCTGCCACATTGTAGGTATGTGATAATGTCAGGGGGCAGCAGGGGGAAACTTCAAAGATCCTTCCCTAGACTTAGGGTTAGTAGTTTCCTGTTTAAGGAAAGAATCCTTCACTGATACCCTACTCCAATGCATTACCTGTTACGTCATGGTGAACCTGTGCTCTAAAGAGAGTATAACAGTACAGCACAAACTCTGGAACATCTACCAAGTTCCTTATCGTTCAGTCATTTCAGTCGTGTCCAACTCTTTATGACCTCATTTGGGGTTTTCGTGGCAAAGATACTAGAGTGGTTTGCTATTTTCTTCTCCAGCTCACTTTACAGATGAGGAAACTGAGGCAAACAGCATTAGGTGACTTAGCCAGCACAGCTAGCAAGTGTCTGAGGCTGTATTTGAACTCAGGTCTTTCTTCCTCACTTCAGGCCTGGCACTCTATCCACTTTACCACTTAGCTGCCCCAAAGTAGGTTATTATACCTGTCATCTAATCTGGGAATCCTCCTACCAAAAAATTAGAAAAGGTTATTTCCATAATGCAGGTCACTTGTTAATGATATTTTTGGCCACAGAAACTCATAAAACAATTTAATAAAGGCATGGAAATGTTCCCATCTGAGTCAGTAGAGGAAAGATCTACACTGATAAAATAAGATTTTTTGCATGTTACCACCTCTTTCCTTGTTCTCTCTTTCCCAAGTGTTAATGAGTAGGGTGAGAAAGTAGTGATTAAGAAATGCTGGCTTTCTTTAGCTTCAACAATGCTTAATTACACCCCTATCTAGCCAAAAGGAATCTCAAAATACCCATAATTCCATGTTTAGATACTAGAGGCTACTAACAATTTTTTTTAAACTCCATGAACATTTTAACACCCAATATAATAGACCTTCCTTTTTTAAATTCAAAACTTAATTTGAACAGTAAGCTTACTTAGTAACTGTTTTAACTTAACTTCAATATAAAAAGTATCTCAACATATAAAGTATCATAATTTCTTAGTTACTCTAAGACCTAAGGATACTTTGTCATGTATAAATTGCTTAATTTCTTTGGACTTAAATTTCCTAATCTATAAAATGAGGGTTCATACTATATCACCTCTTTTTAAAAAAACATTTTATTTTTCCCCAATTACATGTAAAAACAATTTTTTAACATTTGTGGGGGTTTTTTCCTTAAGTTTTGAGTTCCAAATTCTATCCTTCCCTCCTCTTCTCCCCCTCCCTAAGACAATAAGCAATCTGATGTAGGTTATACATATGTAATCATGTAAGAGAAGTGATTATTTTCATATATATTAATAACTAATTACTAAATTAGAATTGAGGTTTTTCCTTTCTATTTCCTCATTCAGGGACCAGTCCCTGTAAGTCATTCAGTCAGTCTCTGAAGGACAAGGCTGATAGATTAGATTAGCCTAATTGTTGGGGTACATGCTCCAGGATCTTTGAGGAGCCCACCCAATGAAGAGCTGTTACTTTTTTTTAATGGTATAAACAGGATCTAATATAGGTGAATTCCAGCCCTAAAGCATTAAGCCCATGTCCTTGTACCCCTCCACTGGAATCTAGGGAAACCCAGCTCATGAAGGAGAAAACTAACCAGAATGGTTTGAGTAAAGATGGATTCCAGATTGCTGGAAGCAACTGAATCTCATGATCAAGCCATGTTCTCAATAGGAGGAGCTGAGGGTTTTCAGTCCACTTTCTCATTTGAAAGTCCACACCTTCTTTAACTGTTCACCAATCAAGATTGAGCACTCCGTTTTCTAAAAGTATATTAAGGCATTCAATATCTCCATTAGGTGTCTTTGGTTACCAAGAGAAACCATGGACCATCAATTTATTGATTATCATCTAGCTTAATTAATAAATTAATTATTAATTACCTAGAAACTGTCTCATGGGTTTTTCATTCATCTCAATGTAAAACATTTCCATATTAGTCATTTTGTAGAATAAAAGAAAGAGAAAGAGGGAGATGGGAGAAAAGGAAGGAAGGAAGGAAGGAAGGAAGGAAGGAAGGAAGGAAGGAAGGAAGGAAGGAAGGAAGAAAAAATAGTATGCTTCAATCTCTATTCAGGTGCCATCAGTTTTTCCTCTACAGGTGAATAGCATTTTTCATCATGAGTTCCTTGGGATTAACTTGGATCATTGTATTGCTGAAAATAGCTAAATTATTCACAGTTGTTCATTGTACAACATTGCTGTTACTGTATATCACCTCTTAAGGTCCCTAAATCTGTGATCCATTCATTCTCATTCACTTTTCCTCTAATATGGTTATAATTAGTGGATTCCATACTTTTGGTTCTGTTGTTCGTCCTTCAATTTTTGAAGAGGACCAATGACATTACAAAGTGATGTCTTGCCTCATGGATGAATTAGACTTAAATGAGGCACAGTTGCACAGAATCCTCAGTCTCACTCTCTCTTCCAGAGTCATCTAGGACCAATCAAGACAAAAGTCAGGATGACTGGTGAGATGGTTGGAGATGCAGTGGATGACCTTGGCATCCCCAATGTCTGACTAAGCTCTGAGCCCTCCACAGTGCCTGCTTTGGCCACCTTCATGGCTTTTGAAGCTAATTGTTCTCATCCACCACGGGGAAGTCATTACATGCATCACAGGGGAGGCAGATACCTCCCAATTAGCTCATGCACTATAACAGTTTTACCAAGGTGTGGCCACTGTGCATGCTACAGCTTCTTGGAGCCAAAGATGAGAGCTGAGTGCCAAGTGGACACCAAAAGTGGATGAGAAGCCCTAAAAAGGGTTCTGCAACTCTCCCACCACAATAGCTACTGCTCCCTGAACATGCATAAACCTGCTTTGGTTCTATTTTGCATATAGCAGACTTTACAATCCAGAATAACACCATTTTTCTTCTTCTTCTCCTTCTTCTTGGGTGTTAACTGTTTACCACTCTAAGAATTTACCAAGAAAATGGAAGAACATAAGAGGATTTTTCTTCCTCCCTTTTTCACTTTTCTTTTTGCCATTTGCATCCTTTTGTTGTAGTGAAAATACTTTTTCTTTTTCTTAGTATTTCTTTTAGAAGGCCATGCTTATCCAAGAAGATAACTATTAATTTTTTTTAACACTTTTCTGTGTACTAAGATTTGTTAGTACTCCAAGGCACACAGTCAACAAATACTAAGTGCCTACTAGGCACATAGATGTTAGGGATACAAATTGTTGTTCATCCTTCATTCTCAAAGACAACCAATCATATCGAAAGGGTGATGTCTTGACTTGCCAGTGAATTGGATTTAAGTGAAGCAGAGCTGAGCAAAGTCATCAGCCTTATTTTATCTTCCAGAGTGATCTGAGTCCAGTGGCAAGACATGAGTCAAGATGACCAGTAATGGCTCAGGATGCAGTGGGAGACCTTTGCCTTTTTAAGCTAAGGTCTTTCCCAGGTCTCAGTTTATCTGAGGTAACATCCATTAAGTGATAAAGGGCTAGGTAAGAATTGAGACAAAAAAATGGCCAAGTTTGCCATCACAAAAGAATCAATCTGGGAGCAGAAGACCCTCAAAGTTTCTGGCCCAAAACAGAAAAAAATTGCTATTTACACTCACTCTGAGCCATCAAAACCTAGACAATGAGCAAGAGAGGCTTGGGCTGGGACTTATTATTGGCCTATCAATGAAAGCCAGAGTGATCTGAGTTTAAAGGCATAATCAAGTAGCTCTATTTGAATCACAATGGGATTTTTCAAAAACTGTTTTTTCAGAGCTATATTTCAAGAAATCATAAATGAAAACTACACAAGATAAAAGAATTAATTGTCCCAGCTTTTTGGAAATGGGGGGGATCTAGCCCCCAAACTCCAAGATATCTTGCAAAGTATAAGTGATCAAAAATTATATTCCTCTGGACAGAGCACCCACATATAAGGGTTTGATTCCCCACATGGACAGAGGGACAGAAGGAGAAGGAGAAGAAGAAATAGCAGGATTGCCCAGTAGAACTGGCTGGTTGGGTCCCCAGGGGGCAGCTACTACTACTCACAGATTGTTCATCCTTTGTTCTCAAAGAGGACCAATGACATCAGGAAGGTGATGTCTTGACTTTCCAGTGAATTGAATTTAAGTGAGGCAGATCTAAGCAAAGTCATCAGCCTCATTCTCTCCTCCAGAGTCATCAGAGTTCAGAGGCAAAACATAAATCAAGATGACTGGCAATGGCCCAGAGGGACAAAAATGAAACAACCCCTAATCCCAACAAGATTACAGGGTTAATACAGATATCATTTGTGAGAAAAGACCAGGAAGTCCTCTGGGTTCACATGGACCCAGGTTTGCCCTTGAAGGGTCTTTGATTCATTAATGCCCCTACCAGGATTTCTTCAAGAAAATCTCGTAAACAAATTTTAGGTCTCCATAAATATGGGTAACAGGGTTCCCTCCCACAAAGGTATATAATATGTGTAGCAGTATGGTACAGCTGTTTATTTCTTCCACCACAGAAAATGCAGAAGGTACATGGATGTAATGGAATATTAAGGTGCTGTAAGAAACAATGAATATGATGAATATAGAGAAGCATGGAAAAGATTTAGTGATGCAGAGTGAAGTAAGCAGAGACAGGAAAACAATAATCACAATGATGACAATAATGTAAATGAGAAGAACAATAAAATTATCAAAAGTAAATGTTCCAGAATCAAAAGAATAAGCATAGCTTCAAAGGAGGGATATGAGACAACACTCACAAGCCTTTGCAGAGGTAGAAGATTCATCAGTATGATACATTGCATATATTTTCATAATTTTTAAATGTATTGGTTTTGCTGATTTTCTTTTGGTCTCCAACATTTTTCTTTAACAAAAAAAAATTCTTATATGTGATGGCTCTCTGGGAAGGGGAAGGATAATGGGAAAAATTCTGGAGATGTTAACAGTAAGATATCAACAAAAAGAATTTTAAAGGATATGCATTAAGGTATAAAGGACTCAAGGTATATGCATGAACAAATACAGATAATATAAAATGCTCAAATAGGCCCTTATACTCACTATATTCCCTCCAGAAGGCAAGGGCTCTTTTTGCAGGACTAAACAGATATTTTACAATCATCTTAGACCTGCAGTGTCCAAGCAAATTATGCAATTATGATGGAGCATTGACAAGGTCCAGAGACCCTCCTCACATGGTTTTAGTCTTCCTGCTGCAGGATTATTCTGTTGATATACTCTGAAAAATGAGCTATTAAATACATCTTCCTCCTTTGCATGACCAGTATCATTGGTACCAGAATTAGGAATTCAAGACTGCATAAGAAGTAACTACCAAGGTTGGAAATTCCTAAGTTCATTTCTCAGAATGACTAGTGAACAGAGAGGTAGATGACAGCAGCCAGAAATTGAAGGAACAAGAAACTTCAGTCTCAAGCTTACCTAGGAAAAAGTCTCCCATTGCTATCTAATTTTAGTTAAAAGGTGCAGTGGCTAGGAAGTAAGAGGTGAGAGAAATCCTCTCACCTTGCACTCCAGTGTAGAAGTGGATGGTATATAAATGTTTATTGCCTTCCTCTCTTAGAAGTCAAGGAGTGGGAGGTGAGAAGGAGGGAAAAAATGTCTCAGGAAGCCATTTCTTCTCACTATTATAGTCTTGGGAGGGGAGTGGAGGGGATGGTTGATGACTCATCAGAGGAGTTCAGTGTATCCTTCCAGTAAGGGGCCAGTGTACATGCACCTAAGCAAGAGACTAGGGTAAAAATCCAGTTCCATGAACAGTATTACTGTCCATTAATCAGTTCCCCTGATCATCTCTGCTACACAAACAAATCTGCTAATATGAAAAGAGTCAGCCTGTTATAGTGATCAGAAGGCCAGCCTTCGGTATATGTCCAGCCTTTGACGTAATTCTGGTTGTATGACTCTGGTCAAATCATTTAATCTTTCAGTGTTCCAGGCAATACCCTGCCCCACCCCTCCAGATTATAAACTGCAGAAAAGTTTCCCATATCTTTGATAAAGCAAATTTCTTCACCTATGGCTCCCTACACTAATGGAAGCACAGGTCCACTAAAAACAAAACAAAACAAAACAAAAACAAACAAACAAAAAAATCTTATATAAATGATACAAATCTAAAAATTCCTTAACAATGTAGCCAAATAAGCAATGTTATCTATTATGAATTATTAGTATACAAAAGTATAACTTTTAACCCAAAAATAGGACCAAGCTGATGTCACGGACTTGAAAGATATGAGCAAAAAACAAATTGGGTAAACTGGCTAAATATAAGATTTACAGTCTTCAACTGATTATTATGAACCAAAATGATCATTTCATCACATGTTCACATTTCTAGTAGAGTAGCAACTAAATGATCCTTGATGTGACATTGCTAAAAGTTTCCAGTGGAAAAAAACCTAATTTCAATAGCTTGTTCAAGTGTCTAACAATCCTTACTATATCTATTGGCTGTACTTATATCTAACCTAAATTGAGTTACGGTTCATCTCCTCTCCTAATGATAAAGAACCATAAGTAATTATTGTCATCTATTACACTGCTGGCAATAATTCTCTATCTAAGTGTTCAAGTTGCTTACAAACAGAAACTTGCTAAGCAGTCAGACTACTTGTGAGGGCTGTTCCTTTAACCCGTGCAGGTTGACTCCCTCCAAAAACATTTTCTTAATTTGTATACTTTGCCCTGTGTTATGTTATTTATTTTAAGGATGGAGGATAGTTAGTCTAAATAACACCATCTGCCATCTTTGATCCTAATGTCTGACCAGTGCAATAGCTATTTAATCTTTTCAATTATGTAGCATCTACATTGTTGCTATGTTATCTCCCGATAAGGCTCCTTACTACACATTCTTTCTTGTATCATATAACTTCTAAATGGAGTTGTAACTGAAATTAATGAAAATTTTAATGAAATAATACAAAATTCTCCCCACACTGATTGCTTATTTGTTAATTCTATTTTGTCACTTGAGACAGCAACAGGAGGGGACACAGAGAAAATAATATATTTCACAGGATCAAATAATGTCAGACTTAAAAGGTACCTCAAGAGTCAATCTAGTCCAAACTATACCTAAATGAGAATCTCCTCTTACAATATATCCAATGAGTGATCATCCAACCTTTGTTGTCTGTCTTCAAATGAAGGAGAATCCACTACATCCTGACAGGCCCACTACACTTTGAGATTGTTCTTATTATTAGGATGGTTTTCCTTGTGCTAAGTTTAAATGTTCTTCTTTGCAACTTCCACTAATTAACTATTCTTTAGATCTCCCTGACTTGGGCCAAGAAGAACTGATCCAATCTCTCTACCACATGATAACTTTTGAAATATACTGTACTATGTACCTAGAATGTTCTCCGTCCTCATCTCCACCTCCTGGTTTCCCTGACTTCCTTCAAGTTCTAACTAAAATCCCATCTTCTACAGGAAGCCTCTCCTCAGTCCTCTTAATTATAGTGTTTTCCTATTTATCCTATATATAGCTCATTTGTACGTATTTGTTTACATATTGTCTCCCCCTTAGATTGTGAGCTCCTTGAGGGCACTTTAACATAGAGTCAGGAAACCTGGGTTCAAATTCTGATTCCAACATTTAATAACTATGTGACCAAGGACAAGTCACTTATTTGCTTTGAGCCTCAGTTTTCCCATCTATAACACAGGGATAATAGTATTTGTACCTCACACCACCCAGGGCTGTTGTCAGGAACATATTTTGTAAACCTTAAATTACCATTAAATATAAATTATTATTAAGTTTATCCAAAATATATAACTATGTTAAATTACAAAAATGTCTCCTAAATACAGCATTCAATTAAAAACACTAACATTAATAAAATATTCCTTTTTTTTTTTTGGTGAGGCAATTGGTGTTATGTGATTTGCCCAGAGTCACACAGCTAGTGAGTGTTATGTGTCTGAGTCCAGATTTGAACTCAGGTCCTTCTGGCTCCAGGACCAGTGCTCCATCCACTGTATCACCTACCTGCCCCCAAAATATTCTTAAACATTTTATTTTTACCTTTTGATTTTTTAAATCCAATTCCCCCATTAAGTTGGTAAACATTGTAATGAATGCTCCAATTTTTTTTTGAGACCTACAATTTAAATGTTAAGACTTTGAAAACTTTTTAGATAATATTAATAACAACTCACATTTATATAATGTTTTATTGTTTAAAAAGTGATTAGTTTTAAGTGACTATGGACAAAGTATCTGTGTTCAAATCTTTTTTCTGCTATTTATCACCTTTGTGACCTTGGGCAAGTAACTTGTAGGCTTTGATTTCCTAATCTATAAAACAAAGGGGTTCTACAAGCTAATCTCTAAGGTACCTTCCATTTTAAAATTCTATTATGCTATGATTTCGTTGAGGAAGCCCTAATGTTCCAAGACATTATGCAATCATCACAGCATCACAGGAAACAGAAATATCTGTGAGACCTCACAAAACAAAGGAAATCTTTCCTCAAATTTTCTTATAACAGCCTATATATTTACATCATACAAATAACTAACATGATCATAGAGGTATCAAACTCCATGATCTACAGGCCACAAATTCCTTGCAAAACTCCCAAATCAGATTAAAATGTAATTGGAAATGTTTAACAATATAAAAAAATACGATACAACACAGATAATATTAATTTGTGGTTTTCTACATCAATATCCTGCCTGCAGGGATATGTTTCTACTTGAGTTTGATGTCTTCTTGCTTAAAGTTAAATGTGTTAACTATTTTTTTTGTGAATTCTGCCTATAACCATTTTTTCTACATATGAAACTTTCCTAAAACAGGTTAATAATGTTTTGGAAGTAAATTCAGGTAATGGCTCTACTACATTTGCAAAATAAGTTTCTGGATTCATTGAGTAGCAACTATACCTTAGGAAAGAATTATCTCAAGAATTTATGTGGCATTTAATACTACAATCATATAAAACTGGATTTTTTTTTTTAGTATTATGAAATCCTTTTTTTTATTTAAACTTTCTTAAAAAATTTTTTTATTTTTTATTTTTATTTTTTTTTTTTGCATGTGGGTCCTTTCCCCTTTTCTTTGATCTTTTTGAGATACAGTCCTAATAGTGGTATTGCTGGATCAAAGAGTATGCACAGTTTTGTAGCCCTTTGGGTATAGTTCCAAATTGTTCTCTAGAATGATTAGACCAGTTCACAACTCCACCAACAGTTCATCAATGTTCATCAATATTTTTCCATATCCCCTCAAAGATTTGTCATTTTCCTTTTTTGCCATGTTAACCAATCTGGTGGGTATGAGATGTTACCTCAGTGTCGTTTTAATTTGCATTTCTCTAATTATTAGTGATTAATTGTTGTTGTTTGTTCTTCATTTTTGAAGTGGACCAATGACATCAGGGAGGTGATGTCTTGACTTGCAAATGAATTGGATTTAAGTGTCAAGTCTGGAAGCCAGGAAGACTCATCTTCCTGAGTTCAAATCCAGCCTCAGACACTTACTAGCTTTGTGATCCCAGGTAAGCCACTTAACCTTGTTTGTCTCAGTTTGCTCATCTATAAAATAAGCTGGAGAAGGAAATGGCAAATCATACAGTATTAATGATTTACAGCATTTTATGTGACTATTAATAGTTTTGATTTCTTCTGAAAACTGCCTGTTCATAGCCTTTGACCATTTATCAATAGGGGTCTGCTTAGTTTTTAAGGCTTTTCATGACCTGATCCCAACCTTTTTTTTTCTTTTTTTCTTTTGGTGTCTCAAAGACTTTTTAATAAAGAGGTTGAAGTGCATCCTTTCTACTCTCAAAAGAAGTGGGCACACCTCCTTGGAAGGGGAGAATTGCACGAGTAAAAGAAGCCAGAACAAGCTTTATAGTTAATAATTGCCTAACTCCTCCCTTCTGAATCAGGATAGGTCCTAATCCTTCTGGGTTACATTCTTCCTTATATGCCCCACCCCTAACATACATTATGTGCCTAGAATTGTGTTATCACTGCCCCCCTTCCCCCATGGAGAAGTTAGCCTGTCTGTTCTGATTTCTTTCTACTTATGTGGAAACTTAACTCTCATTTCTCACATTAGAGTAAAGGGGATAACTCATGACCCGTGGAAGCCATTTTGCTAGAATCCTCAAAGGGTCCTTTTAGGTATGTCACAGTTTTTATTTGTTTGTTTGTTTTCTGTTGTGTTATTTGTAGAGCCTTGAATCTGTGTCCAGTGTTTCTTTACCTCCAGATGCAAACCCTGCCATCATCTGTCTCAGGGAGACTGCTAGGAAGCAGATGGGAAGATGGGAAGTCCCAAATCCCCTAGGCCCTTGATGTTATCAAGGTTGTCCTATGGTCCAGCGAGGGGGGTAGGGGAGACAGAGATTGTTCAGTAGGCATGAATAAGGCTGCCCAATTGGCTGAGGGAGTTGGTCATGCCCTCTTTAGCTCATATAACACTTGGACCTGGGGCTCTGCTCTGAATCCTTCATTCCATTCTTTCTTTCTTTCTTTTTTAAAATTTATTTATTTTTAGTTTTCAACATTCATTTCCACAAGATTGAGTTCCAAATTTTCACCCCATCTCAACCCTCCCCCACCCTAAGATGGCATGCATTCTGAATACCCCTTCCTCTAGTCTGCCCTCCCTTCTGTCTCTCCCACGCTTCTCTTATCCCCTTCCCCTTCTATTTTCCTGTAGGGCAGGATAGATTTCTGTACCCCATTTCCTATATTTCTTATTTCCCAGTTTCATGTGAAAACATTTTTTTTAAACATGTGTTTTTAAAACTTTGGATTCCAAATTTTCTCCCTTCCTCCCTCCCCACCAACCCTCATTGAAAAGGCAAGCAACTCAACACAGGTTATACATGTGCAGTTATACAAAACACTTCCATAGTAGTCATGTTGTGAAAAACTAACTATATTTCCCTTAATCCTATTCTGTCCCCCATTTATTCTATTCTTTCTTTATCCCTGTCCCTCCTCAGAAGTATTTGCTTCTGATTACCCCCTCTCCCAATCTGCCCTCCCCTCTATCACCTCCCTGCTCTCTTGTCCCCTTCCCCTCCTATTTTCCTGTAGGGTAAGATAGGTTTCCATACCCAATTGAGTGTGTATGTTATTCCCACCTTAAGCCAAATCTGATAAGAATAAGATTCACTCATTCCCTCTTACCTACTCCCATTTCCCCTCCACTATAAGAACCTTTTCTTTTCAGTTTTTTGTGAGATAATTTACCCCATTCTACCTCTCCCTTTCTCCTTCTCCCAGTAAGATCCTCTCTCACCACTTAATTTTATTCTCCAGATATCACCCCTTCATCTTCAACTCGCCCTGTGCCTTCTATCTATCTATCTATCTATATTATATATATATATATATATATATACACATAGATACATGTAATTTTTTCCCTCCAACTACCCTAATACTGACAAAGGTCTCATGAGTTACAGATATCATCTTTCCATGCAGGAATGTAAACGTTTCAACCTTAATAAGTCTCTTATGATTTCTCTTTCCTGTTTACCTCTTCATGTTCCACTTGAGTCTTATATTTGAAAGTCAATTTTCTATTCAGCTCTGGTCTTTTCATCAAGAATGCTTGAAAGTCCTCTATTTCATTGAATGACCATTTTTTACCCTGAAGGATTATACTCAGTTTTGCTGGGTAGGTGATTCTTGGTTGTAATCCTATCTCCTTTGCCTTCTGGAATATTATATTCCATGCCCTGCGATCCTTTAATGTAGAAGCTGCTAAATATTGTGTTATCCTGATTGTGTTTCCACAATACTTGAATTGTTTTTTTCTGGCTGCCTGCAATATTTTCTCCTTGACCTGGGAACTCTGGAATTTGGCTACAATATTCCTAGGAGTTTTCCTTGGAGATCTCTTTCAGGAGGAGACCGGTGGATTCTTTCAATTTCTATTTTGCCCTCTGGTTCTAAAATATCAGGACAGTTTTCCTTGATCATTTCTTGAAAGATAATGTCTAGGCTCTTTTTTTGATCATGGCTTTCAGATAGTTGAATAATTTTTAAATTCTCTCTCCTGGACCTATTTTCCAGGTTAGTTGTTTTTCCAATGAGATATTTCACATTGTTTTCTAATTTTTCATTCTTTGGGATTTCCTTTGTAGTGTCTTAATTTCCCATAAAGTCACTAGCTTCCAATTGCTCTATTCTAATTTTTAAGGAAGTATTTTCTTCAGTAAGCTTTTGGACTTCCTTTTCCATTTGACCAATTTTGCTTATTAGGACATTCTTCTCCTCATTGGCTTTTTGGACCTCTTTTGCCATTTGGGTTAGGCTATTTTTTAAGGTGTTATTTTCTTCAGTATTTTTTGGGGTCTCCTTTAGCATCACTCTCAGTTTTTCCTCTACTTCTCTTACTTGCTTCTCAAAATCCTTTTGGAGCTCTTCCATGGCCTGGGACAAATTCATATTTTTCTTGGAGGCTTTGGATGTAGGAGCTTTGGCTTCATTGTCTTCTTCTTGTATGTTTTGATCTTCTTTGTCACCAAAGTAAGATAATATAGTCTGACTCCTTTTGCGCTGCTTACTCATGATCCCAGCCAATTACTTGAGTTATAAACTCTTTGTTAAGGTAGGGGTCTGTTTCCAATGTGGAGAATGTACTGTCCCAAGCTTCAGGGGTTTTGTATAGCTGTTTTCAGAGATACTTCTAGGGACCTGTAAATTTTCAGTTGTTCCAAGGTGCAATGATCAAGTGCGAGATGTTTACTCCTTTCCTGGCCTGTGCTGTGGTCTATGAGTGACCACAAGCACTCTTTTCTGTCTTGGAACCATGAGGAGGATTTACTCTCCACTGCCACTAGAAGCTCCACCACACCAGCACTCCTCCTCGCCCTAGGACCACCACCTAGAACTGTGACCCAGATCCAAGCATGGGCAAAGCAAGAGAATCTTGCACCAGCAGAGAGACACCTGCAATCCCCCTCTGATCAGCCACTCAATTCCCCCTCAGTCTGTGGGCCAGAAGCTCAGGAGGCAGTAGCTCCCCGGGGCTGAGCTTGGGGAGTGGCGCTGGGACCGAGCTCCTCTCTCACGGCAGGCACAGACTTTTGCCACTGACCTTTTAAGTTGCATTTGGCGTTTGTGGGTTGAGAAGTTTGGAAACTGCCACAGCTGCCCCTCAATTCAGTCCTCTGAGGCCTGCTCCAGGTTCACTGAAGCCTGCGCGCCCACGCTGAACTGTGCTCCTCTCCCAGGCCCGCACAATATACCTTTCTGATCAACCATCCAGGTTATCTTGGGCTGGAAATTTGTTTCACTCTTTTTGTGGGTTCGGCTGCTTTAGAATTTGTTTAGAGCCATTTTTTACAGGTATTTGGAGGGGTTTGGGGGAGAGCTCAAGCAAGTCACTGCTTTTACTCCGCCTCCTAAACTTTCTTAAAATTTTTAGCTTTGTTGAAAAACTGAAAAAATTAATCCCAGTACTAATGAATTTGAATAAAATGTTGTTTTAATAATTTAGAGGGTGATGATACAGGCATGTGTGACATGTGACTACAAGACAGATTTATTTTTAATTATATTAAAACATTTACCTGGAATTGAGTATTGTCCTATTGAGTAATCACCATGAGAATCAGCACTTTTACTTCAATAATTTTGCCACTGTACAAAAACTTTTAGAATTCATCTTTGGGATTTTCCTTCAAATTTTACATTCTTTTAAATATCTTCAAAGGTAATCACCTTTAAAAAACCTTTTATTTTAAATTGTTAACTTAGTAACTCCAAACAAAAACAGATATTCAAATAGAATGTTCTATTCTCCTATCTGTCTGATCATTCTGTCTCCTTTGTTAGATCTTCATCCATGTCCTGCCCTGTTCTGTTAGTACACCCCAGGCCTCTGTCCTGGACCCTCTTCTTTTCTTTCTCTCTGTTAGTGATCTAATCAACCCCCCTGGGTTCAGTTATCATTTCTGCAGATGACTTGTAAATCTACATATCCAACTGTCATCTTTCTCCTTAGCCGCATTTCCACATTACCAACAATCTGTTGGACATCTCCGCCTGGCTATCTCAGAGCCATTTCAACTTTACATGTCTAAAACAGAACTTACTGTCTTCCCCCCAAAACCCTTTTCCTAACTTCCCTATTTCTGTTGAGGGCAATCCTCCTTCCTGTCACCCAGGTTCATAACTTCCTAATCATCTTCAATTCTGCCCTCTAACTTACCTCTATAAACAATCAAATTACCAAGTCTTGTCAATTCTACTTCCACTCACATATTCTCTCCACTCACATGACCACCAATCTAGTTTCCAGCACTAAACATCTCTCTGCTTCTAACTGTTCTCCCTGCCTCCAGTCTAGTCTCTCTCTAGTGTCTCCTCCTTATAGTTGCCAAAATAATGTTTCCAAAGCATAGGTCTTACTAGGTCACTTTTCCTTGAGCAGAAAGTTTCATGGGTTCCCTAATGCCTCTGGGATAAAATGCAAATTCTTTTGTTTGGCATTTAAAACCTTTCACAATCTGGCTTCAATCTTTCTAGACATCCCTATTACTTTCCTCTCCTCATTTTCCACCAGCTACATTGTTTTTAGACTTATTTGGACTTCATCATGCAGTAAAGCCCCAGGAATCTCATACATAATTGGGAAATCTCATTATCTTGCAAAATCAAATTAGCCTTGGTATTCACATCTCATCAGTGCCCTCTGTCCCTCTGATTGGACCCTCTGATTGGAGGATGGAGCTATAAACTCCAAAAACATACTTTTAAAGGAGGACTCAGGTATAAATATTTTTGTACATGTGGGTCCTTTTCCCATTTTTATGATCTCTTCAGGATACAGACCTAGAAATGGTATTGTTGAGTCAAAGGGTATGCACAGTTTTATAGCCCTTTGGGCATAGTTCCAAATTGCTCTCCAGAATGGTTGGATCAGTTCGCAACTCCACCAACGATGCATTAGTGTTCCAATTTTCCCACATCTTCTCCAACATTTATTACTGTCCTGTTTTGTCATGTTAGCCAATCTGATAGGTGTGATGTGGTACCTCAGAGTTGTTTTAATTTTCATTTCTCTAATCAAGAGTGATTTAGATTTTCATATGACTAAAGATAGCTTTCATTTCTTCATCTGAAAACTGCCTGTTTGTATTCTTTGACCATTTATCAATTGGGGAATGACTTATATTCTTATCAATTTGACTCTTCTCTATGTATTCTAGAAATGAGGTCTTTATCAGAGACATTGGCTGTAAAAATTGTTTCTCAGCTTTCTGCTTCCTTTCTAATCTGGTTGCATTGGCTTTGTTTGTGCAAAAAATTTTCAATTTAATGTAATCAAAATTATCCATTTTGCATTTCATAATGTTCTCTATCTCATTTGGTCACAAATTCTTCCCTTCTTCATAGATCTGACAGGTAAACTATTCCTTATACTCCTAGTTTGCTTATAGTATCAGCCTTCATATCTAAATCATGTACCCATTTTGACTTTATCTTGGTATAGGGTAAAAGATGTTGGCCTATGCCTAGTTTCTGCCATACTATTTTCCAGTTTTCCCAGCAGTTTTTGTTAAATAGTGATGTCTTATTGCAGAAGCTGGAGATTTTGGATTTATCATACAGTAGATTATTATAGTCATTGACTATTGTGGTTTGCATACCTCTTCCACTGATCCACCACTCTATTTCTTAGCCAGTACCAAGTAGCTTTGATGAACTGTGCTTTATAATACAATTTAAGATTTAGTATGGCTAGGCTACCTTCCCATGCATTTCTTTTCATTAATTCCCTTGATATTCTGGACCTTTCGTTCTTCCAGATGAATTTTGTTATTATTCTTTCTAGCTCTATAAAATAATTTTTGGTAGTTTGATTGGTATGGCACTGAATAAGTAAATTAATTTAGGTAGAATTGTTACTCTTATTATATTAGCTTGGCTTACCCATGAACAACTGATATTTTTCCAATTATTTAGATCTGACTTTATTTGTGTAAATACATCATTAGATTATCCCATTTTCTTTTTTGAATTGTTGATATCTTGTTTTTATGTCACCTTCATTTTCAAATATATCCCTCACCTCTGCCATCTCCAAAGAGCTATCCCTTCTAACAAAGAATAAGACAGAAAAAAAAAAGCATTGCAACAAAACTAAACAACACATTGTCCAAGAGTTGCCAAAGTGATTTTCCTAAAATGTAAGTCTGACCATGTTACTCTTTCTTGTTTGGTTGTGTTGACTTTTTGTGATCCCATTTGGGATTTTCTTGACAAATACACTGGAGTGGTTTGCCATTTCCTGCTCCAACTCATTTTACACATAAGGAACTGAGATTAAAAATGGTTAAGTGACTTGCCCAGGGTCACACATCTAGCAAGTGTCTGAGTTTAGATTTGAACTCAGATCTTCTTTATTCCAGGTGTAGCACTCTATTTTTGCCACCTAACTGCCCAACCATGTTACTCTACTTCTTCGTAAAAGTCCAGTGGCTTCCTATTGCTTCTAAGATGAAATAGAATACTTTCGCATTTAAAGCACTTCACAATCTGGCCCCTATTATTTTTCAGGCTTATTATACATTTACTCCATTTCATAAACTCTATGGTCCAACTAAACTGGCCTTCTTACTACTCCCTACACACAAAACTTCAACACTAGTCTGTCTCATTGTACCTGCTCTCCCCATGCTCAGAAAGCTCACTTTCCTCACACCTTACAATCTTTCCCTGCATCTTAGAATTCTTAAAATCCTTTAAGACACAGGATCTCTCCAGCTTTTGGTGTCTTCTCCCTCTCCCCACAATTACCTTTATCTATTTATATATTTACTTCTTGTCTTTCCTCCCCTCTCCCAGACAAGGTTTTTGAGGGCAAGGACTGCTTCACTTTTTCTTTTGTATTCTGACCACATGATACCTAGAATACAATGTTTATTGATTGACTCACAATATATGAATTGTTCCATATCCATAATTCCCCACCTCTGCAAAGAAGTGAAAGAAGTGCATTTTTTCATCTTTTCTTCTGGCCTAGGCTTGGTCATTATGTTTAGTTTTAAATTTTGGGATTTTTTTTTTGTTCTTTCTATTTACATTATTGTAGTCATTGTATACATGATTTTCCTGGTACTATTTACTTCATTTTGCATCAGTTCATATATGTCTTTTCATGCTTATCTATTATTATTAAATATTAATAAATATATATTAGTAATATAATACAATTAATAATTAATGACATATTAATTGCTTGTGTTAAATCATCATAATATTTATGTTACATAATATTCTATTACATTCAGTTTCCCAAACGATAAGCATCTACTTTGCTTCCAATTCTTAGCTATTGCAAAAAAGTGTTGCCATGGATATTTTGATGTATATAGGACCTTTCTTTCTATATTTAATTTCTTTGGGGTATATGCCTAGCAGTGGAATCTCTAACATTTTAGACATGTTCATTGCAGAATTCCAAATTATGCTTTAATAGCAATATACAAAACAAAATATAGTTTAAGTCCTACAAATCACCACATAGCTTATGTACCAAATGTTTCTTTTTATACATAAAAGGTTTTTTATGGGGTGGGAGACAAGGGAAAGACTGTGTGTTTTTGACACAACTGAAGTTTGAAAACCCTGAAATCAAATAAACAAAACATGAACAGAAAATTGTGTCATTCCTGAGGCACCAGAAATTACCCTGGGTTCTCAATGAAACATCAAAGTAGAACTTTTATTAATCTGAGCGTCAGCCAGGTCAGCTAATTCCAAGTAGGATCTACATCATTGAATCTGAACATTACTTGACTGTTTCCTGTTGACATCCAATTTAAATGTAATTAACATGAATTTACTGAGGACCTACCATAGCAGTGCCACCTTCTGTGTGAGGCCTTTCCTGGTCCCCCAGATGCTTTCCCCTCAAGATTACCTTGAATCTGTTTTGTATGTTTTATACACATAAAATGTACAGTTTAGTATACATGTTCATATTGTCTCCAGGTTAAAATGTAAGCTCCTTGAGGGAAGAGATTTGTTTGTTTGTTTGTTTTTTTTTCTGGTGAGGGCAACTGGGGCTAAGTGACCTGCCCAGAGCCACACAGCTAATGAGTGTTATGTGTCTGAGGTCAATTCTGAACTCAGGTCCTCCTAACTCCAGAGCCAGTGCTCTATCCACTGCGCCACCTAGCTGTCCCGAAGAGACTTGTTTTGATGTTTTTGTATCCCTAGCACCTAGTATACTGCCTAGTACATAATAGGTACTTAATAAACACTTGTTGATTGATTGCTGTGATGATAAATGATAAATCATATTCTTTACACTAAAAAATGGATTTTAATGAATACGATTCTTAGCACATGAAAATGAGGTAGGCTAGTCATGTATTTAGAGTGAGGGAATAACCCAAGTGTTGCACTAGAGTTATGAAATATAAAAATCATGTACAGAAGAAACGTCTATAGTACAATGGATAGATTCTTTAGAGAGAAATTATGGGAAGACCTGCCTAAGAATCACGTGGAAGAATACGAATGCAGATAATGTATTTTATCTTTCTTTAAAAAATTACAAATGAGAGTATATGAAAAAAGATAAGTGTAAATAGAAAGGTGATGTTATGGAGCTTAGAAATACCAAGGTTGGAGAATAATAATTTCAAGGGGGTGCTCCTAGAAAACCTTGGTTAAAAACAGTGTAAGTTAAGGTTGGAATAAACCACAGAGCATATTTATTTATAGCTTGCCTTTTCTTGGCGACCTGGAGGATTCTGGATATAAAGCTATCTATGTTAACTCCTGCTTCTCTATTTGGAGATAAAAGGAAGGAGGAAGGGAGGGAAGAAAGAAGGAAGAGAGGAAGAGAAGGAAGGAGGGAAAGAATGCAGGTGAGGAAACAAAGACAATGTAAATAGGCCCTTTGGGGTTCTAAAGGCTACCAGGGTTACCTTGGGCGGGGGGTGAGAGTGTGTGCCACTGAAGCCCATGAGAAGGATGGTGCGTGTTTTCTGAAGTCTAAATGAATAATACAAACCTGTTCCAGGACAGCCTACCAGAAGTAAACCCAGCCTATGCTTTTAAAAGGGTGCTACTTCCTGCCCGCTGTCCCTGAATTTGGGCCTAAGCCTCATATGGGAACTACAACTCCCATCAGTCTAGCGCAAAAAGGGATAGGCTGGGATAGCCCCCAGCAAAGAGCCACACCTCAGCTTGCAAGCGAAAGACAATTTTGATTCCCAACGTGGAGGGTAATGGGGAGAGTTTCATGCAGTGCCTGCCGGGAATTGTAGTCTCCGTAGCTGGAGCTGCGCTGAACCTGCCGGGAATTGTAGTTTCTGAGATGGGGGGAGGGGACTTGGGAAGGAGGGGGTCGGGCCCTGTCCCTCCTCCCGTCACTTCCTGCCTGGCTGCGGGAGCCCGAGCGGCTCATTCTCTCTAGTGTTTGCCCTGTGGCCGCAGCGTCTGGCTCGGCTCCCCCCTCCCTCCCTCCCCGATCCCCGGCGCCCGCCCCCCCACAGGCCATTCCGCCTCCCCTCCCCTCCTCACAACCACCGCCTAACCGATCCTTCGGCGGGGGACGAGTCCCGGGAACCCAGGTGAGGCGCTTCGGCCCAGCCCGTTGCAGCTTGGGGGAAGGGCCTGGGATGGCGGGTGGGTGAGGGAGAGGCGGAGGGGACGGGAGACCGCTCCCCTGAGCCACCCCGGCCTAGCTGGCCTGAGGAGGCGAGGCACCTCGCCGCTCCCAGCGTGCCTCGGCGGACAGGGCTGGGGACACTAGGCCGCTGAGCGAGTCAGCCTCCCTCCCTGGCCTGAGTGGGGAGGGGCTGCAGCCACCCCCTCCCCCAAGACAGGCCTCAGTCCCTCCGCCCTCCCCGGGGCGGGGATCAGGCCTATTCTGGGAGAAGAGCCCTCAGCCTTTTCCTCCCGTCCCAGCCCCTCGCCTCCCCTCTCGGGGCACGGGGTCTCGGGAGGCGCAGGTTCCTCCGCCTCCCCTTCTCCATCCTTGGTCTGTTTCTGCCTGGTGCCCCTCCCCACCTTTTCCTCAGAGGAATGGGGTTTGCTGCAGCCCCCACCTTGCTGGGGACCGGTGTCTTCTCCTCCCAGCAGTCCCCTTCCTCTCCCTGCACCTTCTCGGCCTGAGGGACGCGCAACAGCCTTTTTAACCTGTTCTTTGCCACGGAGGGGAAGATCAGGCCCTTTAAGGCAGGAGCCAAGAGTAAGCTCCTCTCTTCACGATTTTGCACACACACCCCCAAACCCAGTTCGTTTTTTGTTTTTTTTTTAGCCCAGTTCTAAGGCTGGAGTATTTATCTCTGAACTCAGATGCCTAAAGGAATTTATTCTGACTCTTTTCTCTACTCCCTCTGTCTGCCAGATTGTCCATGGAATGTTCGTTGAATTAAATTGTTGAAGCTCCAGCAGTTTTTTATTGTTCGATGTCCCGATATTCATTATCCTAAGGGAGAAGATAGACTTTTGTTTTTGTTTTTGTTTTTGTTTTTTTTAATCCCCCGAGCTTTTCTATACCAAATATGCCTTTCGTATTAGGGATGAAGTTATGTATGGTTCTGGTTTTTTGGAAGGAAAGAAACAATAGTGATATCAAAGTTCCTTAGCTGCAGCCCTCATACACCTGTGCATTTGGAGGGGAAATACATTTTTCTGCAGGCAGTTGTATTGAGGAAAAGAGTATTTCAGTTGATACTGATCCATAACAGCTGATACAGATGTGAGAGATTCATCATCCTTTCGGTGTGAAGTATGTGGAACTAGCTGATTCATTTATCATTTGGGGTTACAACTGTGTGAGAGAAAGGTAGTATTGCCATCTCATATTTAGTAAATAGGTGTATTCAGTAGTTTATTTCTGCCCTTGTCCTTACTGCAAATTTAGACGTTTTCTACTATAATATAGTTCAAACTTCCATTATCATACCTTTTTGCCAGCTCTTCTGCCCCCATTTACTGATCCCTATTATAAATCTGTGCACTTACCCATGTTGCAATATTAGTCGTGTATGTAAGAGAATCTCTTCTATAAGGCCAAATGTGTATGGCAGCCTAGTCATCTATGGTTTTTTTTGGCAGTGGGAAAAGTTTTAAGGTCTCAGGGACTTCTTTGTTCTTTTCCCTTATGCTGTCAAATTGTCTTAGTTGTGAGTATGCAGGGAAAAGCTAATTTTAAGTTGCTTGGGTTATCTTTAGGTAATCAAAATGAGATAAATTATATTAAGAGTTATTGATGTAAAAGTTAAAGTAGTTGATTACAGAGAGTAATTTTAATGGTGACAGGTGAGATTTTAGTGTGGCAGGTTGGTTTGTGCATGCTAAGTTTATTTTTAATTCAGAAGTTAGATATACTGGTATATCTTGTACTAAGCAAACTGGGTTATGAAAACCCTGATTTGCAAAAAAAGATTAGGAGATACTTGTTTGTTCTATAAAAAAGATTCTTTTATATTGTTTTAAATTATTTAAATAGTTTCCCTTAATTAGAAATATTTGATTTACACATGGTCTTCTACATCTTTTGCTTAATTTTATGAAGTACACACATTGGACACTTGCCTATTATAGTTTGATACACTTATAAGTTCTTATTGTCCACTTTAGTGTATTTTAAAGTAGCTGTAAGTTTCCTAAATGTTTAAACTATGAATCAAACAGATTACCTGTTGCCTTTTGTAAAGTGCAGTGCCACTACAAACTACAGTATTTTAAAATTGATTTAGAATTTAGCTAATTTTTCCCAAGCTGTTATTCTCTCTCAAATTACTTATTTTTCTAATGAATATATTAAGTTATCTTTCACTTAGCAATTTACAAATGGTAACTATTTTATTATGTGGAGTAGAAATTATTGTAATATACATTTTTATGGCTAAAATGGAGGTTTTGGTGAATTAGATGTGGAGCAGTATTAGATCAGTTTTTTCTTAGATTGTAAGCTATATTATTTGTATATTATTTGCATATGAAACAGCAGTTTTTCTCTCTGTAATACTAATTTTTAAAAATATCAAATTGTTGGATTTTCTTCCTGGTCTAATGGACATTTGTTAAAACATCTTTAATGGAAAATAACTTTTTGTGTCAAAGTTAAGCTATGGTTAATAAGTTATGTGATGAAAACTTTGAAAGGTTCTTTACGGTGGTTGTGCAAATATGCTGATGTAATTTTAGGTTAAGAATTAAGTAAAGAATATTCTGATTAGAAACTTTAAATTCTATTGTGGAGGATTTTTTTTTTAAAAGCCTTATCACCCACTATACTTTTTAATAGTAAATTTAGTAATTTTGAAACCTTACTTTTAGTAGACATGTAACAGGCAAATACTGTCCTCTGTAATTTTATTTTTGTTGTTGTTGTTGTTGTTGTTTTTGTTTGTTTTTAGGCAATTGGGGTTAAGTGAGTTGCCCAGGGTCACACAGCTACTAAGTGACAAGTGTTTGGTCTGAGGTCAGATTTGAACTCAGGTCCTCCTGACTTCAGGGCTGGTGCTCTATCCACTGTGCTACCTACCTGCCCCTAAATCAACTTTTCTTTTCTTTTTTTTTTCTTTAGGCAATTGGGGTTAAGTGAGTTGCCCAGGGTCACACAGCTAATAAGTGTCAAGTGTTTGGTCTGAGGCCGGATTTGAACTCAGGTCTTCCTGACTTCAGGGCCGGTGCTCTATCCACTGCGCCACCTAGCTGCCCCTGTCCTCTGTAATTTTAAAAGATATTTCTGTCATTTAGGGAAGTTGTTAACAAGAATATTTAATTTATGTCAGTTACTAGAATTATTAAATGTACAGCTGTAAACATTGCTTTCAAAATTTTTCTGTTGTATATATGTAGTGTTAGTATTCCAGTTGTCTGTCCTTAGAGGCAGTGGAAATTTTGTTTTGTTTTAGTTACCAATACATGGCAAATGAGAAAGACTGTAGTTTTTGAACTCCCACTTAGTACTCTAGAAAAGGAATAGGTTATATTTTATTTTGAAAAAATGCTTCAAGCTTTCTGGTATTTTTCAGTATTTATCAGTATCAGTATTTTATTATTTATTGTTGCTGTCATAAACATATTCCCTTCTGAATCAATTTTGGCCCCTTTCAGGACAGAGCCAGAAAAAGCACATTTGTATATAGATGTCAAGTTATGGAACGAACAAAAACTTGTAGTACTGTTTTGGAGGCAGGATTCCACTTCTAAAGTGTCATGCAACCAGTAATGGAAAATTAAAAGATGAGCCTCTGCAACCAGGACATAGTCACAGTAGGCCAAAAATACTTAATAGATTGAAGCACAAAGTAAGTGGAACTAGTAGATTTTTGCCCATTTCCTCTTCTCCTATATTCTTTGATATGATCAAGAATATTTCCTTATGTGGAACCAAACCCAGTAGCACTAATTCAACTTTTTTTTTTTTTTTTTTTTTTGGCAATTGGGGTAAGTGACTTGCTCAGGGTCATACAGCTAGTAAGTGTCAAGTGTTTGGTCTGAGGCCGGATTTGAACTCAGGTCCTCCTGACTTCAGGGCTGGTGCTCTATCCACTGTGCCACCTAGCTGCCCCTAATTCAACTTTTGAATTTTGCAAAGAATTACTGCTTTTACTAAGTATGCAGTGTGACTTAATGGATATTTCAACAACAAATCTGACAGGAGTCAATGCCAATGTTCTTGTGTGAATCCCTAAACTGGATCATGTTATATAGTATTTGATGTCATGCTTAGAATCTAGTAGAATGATAAAGTATTGCTTAATCTAGACATTATAAATCCTTCTGTCACATTAAATATAGGAATTACTTTAACTGGTTAAGATATCTAAATGAGTTTGGGTGGTGACTGTAATGTTGGTCACTGAAATTGCTATAATATTTTACTGTAATTTTTGGTTTATACCAGACCTACCAGAGGTTGTTTTAGAGATTTCTCACCTCCCCCTCCCCCAGTAGAATGTAAACATTGAGGGGCCCAGACTTTTTTTTTTTGTCAGTCTGTTTATATCACCTAGCATGGTGCTATTATTACAAATAATAGTCAACTTTTAAAAAAAATTATAGAATAGATATTTAATATATTTCTTGAGTTGAGTTTCTTGGTGACAGGAGCCTTTGAAAATAGTTTTCTATTCTTAATTTTCTCCTGACCTCTTTAAGTAAATCTTTTATTATGGTTCAGGTCATAGCACTGGGGCAGTTCTAAAAAACATGAAATTGCAAACTAAAATTTCAACTCTCTAAGAAGATGTGCTAGTTACTAAAATTAATTTTCAACTAAGATGGATTTATATGGTCTTAGGGATATGTTGAGAGACAAGTTTGATTAGTTATAGAAATAGAAGAATAAGAATGAAGTGTTTTTTTATACCAAGATTAATATTGACTGTTACTTTTGACAAATTGCTTAATGAACATCTATAAATATCTGTTGAATTGAATCCCATCTAATCAAGCTACCTTTAAGAAAGGATATTAAAGAAGCTTGGTTAGTTAGTACTGACCATATCCTTTGTACTCGTAATCATAATAGCATGTGAGACAGGGTAGAGTGGCCATTTTTTATCCTTATTTTACAGATGAGGAATTTGAAATTGAGACTCAGAGAGGTTAAGCTGAGGGTGCTTCTCGTGCTAGTGACTGAGCCAGGGATTGAACCTAGGTTTCCTGAGGCTAACACATTAGTTCTAGCTTTCTCTTGTACTCTGTTGCCAGTGAAATGTGTAGTTGAATAATAAGTTTATTCTAAAGATACAATTTAGACCAGCAAACCATATTTTCAAGAAAACATTGTATGTAAGATTATTTGTTAATGTTATTGTGTACCAGAGGTTGCAAAGATGTCTCATATGGTCAATTTTATTGAATGCTGTGAGCCAAAAACCCCACCACTACCAAAGCAAAACTTACTGCAAGTAGTTTAATTCACTTTGTATATATTAAAGTTCCAACACAACTTAGTAAGATTGGTGATATCCCATCTTTGATTGTATAGATAATATAACTGTAGATCTACAAAATCCCTGGAGACTATATCTACTCTTATTATGAACCAGTACAGTTAGTTTTTTTGTTTCTTTAATGGTTTTGTTCAGAATGCTTGTACAAGATTTAATTCCTAAAAACTGGGATAAATAGAGGAAAGTATTTATTTTTAATTAGTCTTAATTGTCACTTTGTAACTCAAATGTAATGCAAAATTTGTTTAATCAAGTCACTAATTTTATAGATGCAGTAAGTGTGAATTTGTAGGTTTCTTAATAATACAAATTAAACCATGTTGTTTTAACCCTGTATCACTTATCCAAGGGGTTTTAATTCACTGAGCCAGATTATAGAGATTTAAAAATTTATTAGACTAATACAGTTTGTATTTGTTTTTAACACATGATTGGAGATTACTGATGAACTTAGGTCTCTTTCTAGGATCTCTGGCTACAGGTATAGGAGTGATGTCAATTGTGTACTCTGGTTGAGGGCATCATACTTTCCTTGTTTGCATGTTTTTCTATTGTACTTTAATGTAGACTGATATATGGGTCTTTAAAAAATAAATAAAAATATTAAGGTTCAATAAATTTTCATTTTGCTTTAAAATTATTTCATGAGGATCATTTGATAAAGAAAAGAAGATAGCACTGACTTTTTAATTAGGGAGCCTGAGTTAGTATTAGTGTCTTCGTCTGTGTCATGTTGTAGTGTATAGAGAACTGACCGTAAAGCCAGGAAGACTTAGTTCAAGTCCCATCTCTGATACATACCTATTTTATGATTGGGCAAGGTTAGTCTCAGTGTTCTAGGCAATTTTTTCAACACCTCAGAGGTATTGAAAGTGCATTGGTAGAGGATATTTCTTCACCTTGGAGTGCCCAGTGAATTTACAAGTTCAGTCCCTGTTCCAACTCCTTTATCTGTACAGTTAGAGAGTCGAGGACCCTTCCAACTCAAAGACTTTAAAATAGGATTTTTTAAGGTCAAACCACATCATTACCTAAATATGGTTCTCCACTTCTGTAGAATCATAGAATCTTATTGTTGGAAGGTCCTTCAGAAATCATCAGGTAGTCCAAGTCATCTCTGAACAAGAACACCTCTACAACAGAAGTGTCAAATTCCCAGGGCATGTAATGGCCAGCAAAACTCCTGAATGTTGCCTGAACCGTAACAAAATAAATAAACATGGAATACAATGTGGATAATGTCAATTTGTGGTTTTCTAAGTCAACATATAGCCTGCAGAGATCCCAGGGATCTCTTTCTGTTTGAGTTTAACACCACTACTCTGCTGTCCCTAACAAGTGGCTATCCCACTCTCTACTTGAGGAAGCCCATTCACCTTTGGAATAGCTTTAAGTGCTAGAAAATTTTTCTTTAGATAATACTTGTCCTACTGTAATCACTACCCATGAGGAAGTCCTTGCTCTGTCTTCTGGAGTGAAGGAGAACAAGTACAATCCCTCTTCAACCAGAAAGCTAAGCAAATACTGTTTCCCATTTCCCCTCATGTTTTCTCTTAGTTGTCTGTATTCTGCTAGTCTAGTATGGTACCAAGAATTAAATACAATACTCTAGCTGTGGTCTGAGCAAGGCAGAATGCAGTGGGACTATTATAACCTCTTTCATTCTGGGCATTTTGCCTCTATTCATACAGCCTAAGATGTCATTAGGTTTTTTTTGGTTGCCATGTCATAAAGTTGACTTGTTGACCTTGCAGTAAATTTAAACCTCCAGGTCTTTTCCAGCATAAATTGTCTAGCCATGTCTCCCATTCTGTACTTGATATTTTGAACCTGAATGTAAGGCTTTACATTTAACTATATTATATATCAATGGTTCTTTCCATTGTTCTATCTTGTTGGGATCTTTTTATGCTCAAAAACATCTGACATGTTAGTTCTCCTTCCTAGCTTCATGTCAACTACTGTAGATTAAATAAGTTTGCTATCAGTGCTTTCATGGTTGATTTTCCTTGTTTTTTTTTTCTTTTCTCAGCAGAATTTATTTTTAATGAGACAGGAGGCATTTTGTTTATCTTTTCATTGATTGATTCAAATATTTTAGAATGTGCTGATAAATATTATCACCCTGTTTGTGTGTGTGTGTGTGTGTGTGTGTGTGTGTGTGTGTGTGTGTGTTTTGTTTGTTTGTTTTTTTAATTTTTATTTTTGGAGGAAATTGGAGTTAAGTGATTTCCTCAAGGTCACATAGCTAGTAAATGTCTGAGCCTGGATTTGAACTTAGGTCCTCCTGACCCCAGGGCGGTTGCTCTATTCACTGCACAACTTAGCTGCCCCCCTCTGGATTTTTTTTTAATATATAATATCTCCCCGCAATTACATGTTAAAACAATTTCTTAACATTTTAAGTTTTGAGTTCCTAATTCTATCCCTCTTTCCCTTCCACCCTTTTGTGAGATGGTAAGCAATTAGATATAGGTTATACATGTGCAATCATGAAAACATTTTCATGTTAGTAATTTTATACAGGAAGACTCCTTAAAAAAAAAGAGAGAGAATGAAAGAAAGTGAAAAATAGCATGCTTCAGTCTGTATTCGACAATCACTTCTTTATCTGGAGTTGGATAGTATTCTTCATCATTTACTCTTTTGGGATTGTCTTGGAGCATTGTGTCGCTGAGAATAACTAAGCCATTCACAGTTCTTCATTGTACAATTTGCTATTACTGTGTACAATGTTTTCCTGGTTCTGCTCTTTTCACTTTGCATCAGTTCATGTAAGTCTTTCCAGGTTTGTCTGAGAGCATCCTGCTTCTTTCTTATAGGCACATATGGGTATTCCATCACAATCATATACCACAATTTATTTAGCTATTCTCCAATTGATTGGCGTCCCTTCGATTTCCAGTTCTTAGCCACTGCAAAAAAAGAGCTGCTATAAATATTTTTGTACATGCAGGTCCTTTTTTTTTTCTTTTTTTTGTTTTTTGGATTTCTTTGTGATCGAGACTTGGTAGTAGAATTGCTGGGTCAGAAGGTAATGCACAGTTTTATAGCCCTTTTGACATAATTCCAAATTGCTCTCCATAATGGTTGGATCAGTTCATAACTCCAAGAACAGTGCATTAGTGTCCCAGTTTTTCCATATCCCCTCCAATATTTGTCATTTTCCTTTGATGTCATATTAGACTGATGGATGTGAGGTGGTACCTTGGAGTTGTTTTAATTTTTATTTCTCTATAATCAATAGTGATTTAGAACATTTTTTCTTATGACTATAGATAGCTTTGATTTCTTCACCTAAAAACTGCTTATTCATATCCTTTAACTGTTTATCAGTTGGGGAATGAATTGTATTCTATTAAATTTAACTCAGTTCTCTATATATTTGAGATTCTCTATATATCAGAGAAACTTGCTGTTAAATTTTTTTCCCCAGTTTTCTGCTTTCGTTCTAATCTTGGCTGCATTGGTTTTATTTGTGCAAACCCTTTTTAATTTAATGTAATCAAAAATTAATCCATTTTACATCCTGTAATGCTTTCTGTCTCTTGTTTGGTCATAAATTCTTCCCTTATCCTTATATCTGACAGGTAAACTATTCCATGCTTCTCTAATTTCCCTATGTTTTAAACTTTCTCCTCTTTAAGATTTGTAAGACATATAAAAGGGGAGAAATTAATATGTTAATAGTACTTTTGTTTGTGGTAGTATTTATTATTTCAGCTCAAATGCCATCTCTTCCCAGAAGCATAGCTTTATGCTCTCTCCTAACTTTCTTAACACTTTGTGTCTCTTTTAATCCACTTCCACATTGCACCTTGAGTTATAATTAATTTATGTGCCTTCCATTTCTCACCTACTAGACTGTAAGCCTCATAAAGGCAAGAACCATGTTCTTGTCCTATTTGGGTCCTTACAGTAGAGTCATAGAGTCATGCTTAGAATAGATGCTTAGTGTTTTAATGACTTAACTTTTGTTAGTAAGTCCCATTAAAGTGAACTTACAAACTACATTTTTTAAAATATATTTTTTTCATTGAACAAAAACCTATTTTTCTCCCTCATCTTTTCCTCTTTGAAAAAGAAAAGAAAAACAAAATTCTTGTAACAAATATACACAGTCAACCAAAATAAATTTCTTCATTGGCTGTGTCCAATAAGAAATATGTCTTAATCTGCACCCTGAGCCTTTCATCTCTGTTGGGAGATAAATAGTATTAAACTGTAATTCTGTGTTCCTTCTAAGAAAAAGTAAAATTTCTAGTTCCAGGTCTTGGCTCATAATTAGCTGTACAGTGTTTGATAATAATTGCCCTTTATCCTTCCTATTCATTCTTTTATGTTCTCTAATTTTTTTTCCCTTTTATCTTTATGGTACTTTGTGCCATTCCTTTATGGTCTGATGAAATGAGATATTGATAGGATATTTTGGTTGAGTATTTAGGTGCCTCTGAATCAGTCCTTTCTAATTTGATATGAAAGTATTCAAGAAAGAGGCTTACTCCAAATGAGTAGTCAGTTTATAATAATATTTGACCAAATGGATTAAACATATTTAGATTTTTAGTTTCAGTGAGATTGCATATGCATATGAGAGTTCATGCTGTCTGTACTTCTGGGGTAACCTGTATGGTCTATAATGCCATAAGTATAGCTCATTAATATCAGAAAGGATGTTGAAAGTTTTAGTTTTCTAAATGGAATAGATTAATGCTGTTTAGGTTGTCTCTATGTTTTCTCCCCATCATGGAGTTAGCGTTATGATTTAACAGGTTTTATCTGTCCTTATGCTTATAAATTAAAATCACCTATCCTGTGAATTTTCTATCTTATATATACAGTATAGTCATATGCCATTGCTATTATGATTCTATTTGGAATGGCTTTTCACTCTAAAAAATTACTTGTGTGTATGATAAAATCTTATTATCTGCTGGCTTATGCTGTGTACTCTACTCTACAGTTGAGGTAACTTGCTCTGATTCCATCTTTGAACTTCTATGACCTTTTCCTATATGTCATTTGCATGCCGTTGGGCAAATAAGTTACCTTTCAATTAGTACCTCAGGCCTCTGGTGCCCTCAGGGATGAATTCACCTTTCTAAAATAGTTGAGTTTCCTGCATAGTTGAGAATCAGCACTTTTAAGGGCCCACATTTCTTTTTAAAATGTTACATGTATTTCAAAGAAATTCTTCAAAAATCTGTTATTTTTAGATCCTTTCTTCCCCAAAGGGCACATCAACCCTAACTTAGTATCTTTTTTAATGACACAGTCATCATTTTGAAATTCAATTATTGTGATACCTTCTAGGCTTATTGAGTTGTTTAGGGCTAGTTGCTCCTATATTAAATAAAATGGTCTCTGAATTCTTCTGTCTGCCCTTTGTAGTTTTTCTTAACCCTCGTTATCCACTATCTTTTCTCATTGGTCATCATGCCTATCTTTAGCACTGATCTGCTGTTTCTGCTCAGCGGTTTTTGGAATACAAATAACTAAACTAGCTAGAACTGTGTATAAAATAAAGCTAGACCCTGAGTCAGGGCTTGAGGGACCGTTTTCTGAGTAAAATTTATGAATTTGTGATAGCAGTGTTGGCTGTTCAGAGGTTTGTTTTGTTTCCTTCCTGGTTTTCAGCTGATTTCCTAGCAGTAAGATGTAACAGTACTCTGTCAAAGAACAGTATAGTTGGAAAACCTTCATTAAAAATATTCATCCCTGAGTTACCCTGGGAAAATCTGGGGAGTTGTCTGATCAATCTGATGAATTTATAGGGAGGTGAAACTTAATTGTATTTTCCTGTGGAGGATATGGATTTGCCCCATGGCACCTCCTGGAGAACATCTCAGTGATTGATAACTAATTGGTTGGCTCACATTCCTCTAGGTTAGACATTGTGGACTTCATTTGTGCTGGTTTATAAAAGGAGTCCTTATGCTAGGAGCAGGATTAGACCAGGATCCTGAGGGATTTCTGTACCACTGTTTCCTATCCATTAATGGCTGCCTTGAGACAAGACCCATGGGAGCCATGTGGTCAGTTGCCCCAGAGATGATTCCCTCTTAGCCCGACAGACAGCAGCAGTTGGGCAATGGTTGAGTGTTGAGTGTGAGCCTTGGAGAGTTAGTTGCAGAGGAACCTATGCTGTCAACTATGTAGCAGCTATGGAAAGAGGAACCGTATAGTTGAAGTAATCGGAGTTCCTCACCCCAGTTTATGGGGGAGTGTTGAGAGTCCATGCTAAGAAGTCATTTTTTTTTTTGCAAGGCAATTGGGGTTAAGTGACTTGCCCAGGGTCACATAGGTAGTAAGTGTCAAGTATCTGATCTGACATCAGATTTGAACTCAGGTCCTCCTGACTCCAGGGCCAGTGCTCTATTCATTGCGCCATGTAGCTGCCCCAAGAAGTAATTTTTTTAACAGCCTCAAGTTTGAGAGTTCCTGAATCCAGCCTTGTATCAGAGAATGGAAGTTTCTAAGGGTTCCTAGACACTACCCAGTCAATACCAGACTCTAACCTTCTAACAAAAGGATAATTTCCTAAGCAGCTCTTGCCTTAGGGATTGCCTTACCAACTAACCCACTTTCAAGAGTCTTAAAGTCTGACCTATCAAGAAAAGGGGATTTTGTGGGCAAAGGTACTCTTTTGAAGAGAGAAAGCCCCCAAAGCTAGAAGAGCAGCGAAGGGCTAAATACCTTAATTTGAGAGAGCAAGGAACCTGGACTTTGCGCTTTTTTATTGCCATGAAATATTCAGATGGTATTTGGTTGATTTGACGGGGAGAGATTGCTACCTGTCTACTAGCCAGCCCCAAACTTACTTCCCTTCTGGAGGAATCTAGGTCCCCACAGCAGTGCTGTAAGATTTTATCCTTAAGTACATATCTCTGTAGAGTTAAATTGGGACTTATAGAATGTCTTTCTAGCATCTCCAATTTTGTTTCCCTTTCTAAATGTTGTAAGAAAATTTTGATTTTATTGGGAATATTTTTCCTATAGCATAATGAAGTCCAAATCTCTGGGCAGAGCTTTGAGTTAGAAAGACTTTAGGAATCTATGGAAAGTAGGAGTGTGTTGATTATGAACTATGTGCTCTGACCCTTTTATGTATTTTACTGTATTGTTTATAGGCTATTGAGTCTTTTTTAAAAATTTCTTTTATGGTGGAATAAAGGATGTCTGGGATCAGAATAGGCTTATGTATCCAAAACTGAAGGGAGACCCAGATATGAGCTTAGTCAGAGATTTACCCAGAGTAGACTTTGAGTGGGGACACAATCCCAAATGTTATTATGTTATTATGGAGAAGGAGGACTCTCAAGATTGAACCCAGTCTTTGTAAAGAGTCTGAGGCACTGAACCATTGGTTATACTAAAATCAATAAATTGGATAGATACTTCATTTTCTCTACTATCAGGACAAGAGAGAAATAAAAATATTAGGAATTATATTAATAGAAGTTATAAATAATATAATAATGGTCTCACTGTAAGAAATTCTTTTAGATGTTAAGTACACTCATTTAAGGTGAATGGGGAGACTACCTACATAGAAATCCATATCTGAAAATTTGAGAATTCATATTCTATGATGTCATCTCATCTGAGATACTGGCTTAGATTCACTTTTGGTAATCTGTTATATTTAATCCCCTCCCCCCCCCAAAAAAAAACCTTTGAGGGCATTTTATAGAACATTTACACAAGTAGTTTGGGGTACATTTTTATCTAATAATTACATTTGCATTTAGACAAGTAGAAAGTACTTTTGTAAAATGAAAACATTTGTATATATTTTTTAAAATTATCTATGTTTGAAAATTAGGATTTTATGGTTGTGTGGTATATGATGTCTAGTTGTTTTTTTTTTTATAAATGTGTTTTTCATTTAGAATTAATTCTCAGTTTTCCTAAACACCTTTTGTTGGAAAGAGTTGAGAATTAAAAAGTTAGGTTATCTCCTAATATCTGTAGAATTTGCATTTCCTTTCAGAGAATACTACACAAAATTTCCAGGTAATTGGGCCTTTTGGAGAGCCTTTTTGCAGAGTTCTGCACTGAGAAATATATTTTCAGAAAATTTCCCTATTTGTTTTTTGCCTCTACTTTTGGGTCTAGCAGTATTTTCCTGCTCTTAATGGGGGAAAACATACTCAAGAAAATTATTCATGTTATGTCTTTCTTGCCAGGCATCTCTAACTCATAACATCACCGAACTGAAATCAAAACTACATTGGCCCTGGAGCGCCCTCTTTTCAAGGTACCAGAAATTTACATTCACTCTGTAATCCTATTCTTCATTGAAGGGATCACTCATTTTTCTGGTGTGTGGTAAGCAGATATCTTAATTCTAGTGGTGTTTTGTAATATTATAAAAGTGGAACGAATCATATGCAGTTATTTTTGTCTGAGTTAATGTCTTAAAATTTAATTAAAAATTAATTGCAGGAAAAATTGATGACTAGAATATAAGAACCTTTAGCTAGTAGTTCCACATACTTTTAACATAAAGACATGAAAATTTGACCACAGATATTGCAATTAAACACAGCTTGTTTAGCATATCTATTGGTCAAATTTGATTTAAGGATTTGGGGAGTTTTTCTACTTGAGACTCTGATTTCACCCGTGAAGCTTGTTTTTCAAAACTTTAGAACAGTGTTGAATTTGTCTTGAGATATGATTGTAAATCAACTCTCATTTATCACTGGTAGCTTCTGATCATCCAAGCAAAAAAGAAAAAAGAAAAGAATTTTGCAAGAATTTGCATGACTTTTAAAAATACTTCATTTATATCATATCTCTTTTCTGTGGACCCTAAAGCTCTTTACATGCTTTGATTAACAGGAATGCTTTGTAAAAGCTTTTTTTTTTTAAGCACTTTCCTTCCAAGTGCTAAAAGTTCTTTCTCTTTTGCCTAACTAAATTTCACAATTTAGTTTCCCTGTGACGTAAGTAGGGGACAAATACCCTCCTTGAGGATGAGGAAATACTAATAGTTCACATTACTATAGAACTCCATAGATTTCAAAGTGCTTTTCTCACAAGTGATTTGAGTAGTACTCATGTTTTACTCATTTTACAAAAGAAGAGATAGAGGATCCAAGAGGTAAAGTGACTTGCTCAGGGTCACATGCCTAATAAGTAACAGAGTTGAGACTCAGATTTGGGTCTTCTAATGATTAGGTCCAGGTCTCTTTCAACTACATCATGCTGCCTTTCCCAGAAAACTGAGACAGATTGGTTAGGGAAGTTGCACAGAGCTCCAAGAAAATGGATTGGGTGGAGGGAGGGAGTGAATTATATATGTAAAATTTATGCTTTGGATTTGTCTAATACCTTTCTTCAAAGAATTTAGAGTGCTTTTACATTATCATAGCCTGCTACTCATATTTTAATTTACTAGGCTGCAGTAAACAATTCAAGCCCTTTGAAACTCTTATCATAATATTATTTGTGGCTATTTGGCAGCTGAAGGGAAACTGAGGCACAGAAAAGTTAATTGCCAAGAGTTATTGAAGTAGAGCTGACAGAAAGATCCACATTCCTGAAGATTAGTCTTGTTTTTCTGATTCAGCTTTGATTGGTAACTACTTTGCACTAGGACTGGTTTCTTATAAACAGGATCCCAGTACTTGCCCATGTTGAAGAATATTGTGGCTAAGGCAATAATGTTTCTGAGTAGGTGTCCTATGTCCTGAAGTTTCTTTTCTGTGGGGGCAAAATGGCTAACAAGTGTTACATTGATACAGTCTCTTCTTAGGCAGTAATATACTATGTATGCAGTGTGCTACTTTAGTGTCTCAAGCAAATCATGAATATTGTGTAGTGAAAGCGTATACATCACTTGGTTAAAACATTTGTTGCAGGATGGACAATTTCTTTAAGTGTTACTTTCTAAAGAGTTGAATTGGAAAAAGGTGAAAAGGAGAAACCTGAAAAAAAATTATTAGAAAATAAAGTATTCAGACTTTTAGGCAAAAGAGGTATGTTTTCTTTAAATTTAGTGCAAAGTATGATATAGGTTGTTTTATAGATTGGCCCAAGTAAAATAAATCATGCTTTAAAGTGGTGATGGACTTATGTTGTTGTTAATAGATTACCCAATGATAACTAATCTAGAAAAGATAAAATTCTATATCAAATACTTGCCATTAAATTAGTTTTACATGAGAGCACATTTAGTCTGTTGGGCCTGATATAAAAGTCTTAAACAGTGTGGATGACTTCCAATCGTTATTTTTGTTAATGTTTTCCTGTAAGTGATTACTTCTTTAGTGCTCTGCTTTTTCTGTGTGTTTCATCATATGTTTGAATTACTAAGTATGTGCTGGTGTTTGTAGCAAGCATCTCCCAGATAATGCAACTTTATCTTTAAGGGGAACAAATTTCTGGTTGAAGAGTGTTTAAGTAGGTATACTTTGTTTTTCAACTTTGGTATGTAACCCTGCTGCTAGACATTCTTTCCTTGACACTACAACTTTCATAGCAGATGCCTCAGGAAGTCACTATATAAGGTGGATCATGGTGGAATTGTTTTTGTTTTTTTTTCCATTGCTGCTGTTCTATCCATAAAGGCTAGGCTAATGTTTGGGGCTTATCATTGTTTCCATGTCTGGTAAATATAGAAATGGAAGATACTACTGATTTCCAGTAATCTGGAAAAGGGTTTCTCATAAAATACCCAAATCTTTATTACACCTAGAAAGAAATCCCAGAATGTGGACAGAATAGAGTAGTTAGGAAGTTAAGTTTCCCTTTTATAAATTGCCACAGAATTTATTGAAGCTGTTTTGAATCTATTCAACCAGTATTGACCATGGACATAACTATGAGTTCAATACTCTTGGGTACTGTGAAGGCTACATTTTAAGGGAAATGTAACAAAATCTGTTGGGAGTGTTTTGGATGGAAAGGGGAACCTTTAAGGTTTGTAACACTATAAAAATCTCATTTGAGCTGAACAGTAGCCCTTGGAGGTAGATGCTATTATTATCTCCATTTTATAGATGAGGAAATTGAGGCTGAGAGGTTAAGTACCTTGTCCAGGGTCACACAGCTATTAAGTATCTGAGGTCACATTTGAACTCAGGTCTTCCTGACTCCAAGTACAGTGTTCTATCCACTGAGCCACCCACCTGGTAGAATGAAAATGGGAAATACAGGATAGGGTTCTTTCTATATGCTGGGGAAGATTTTAACTTAATTTTTTTTATTGTTGTCAGAGGTAGTTTTGAGTGAATGGAATCTCCCAAAACCTAGGGAGAAAAAAAATGTATGCATCTGAGCAATCACTACTGTAATAGACTTTGTGGGATGGAAGAAACAGAAGTCATCTATTCTAACCACCCTGTGCAGGAGTCAGTCTCTGCTGTATTTATGACAGGTGGTTGTCCAGATTCTTTTTGAAAGTTGCTAGCGATAGCTAAAAAACAGCTTCTCAACAGTCCGTTCCATTTTTATACATATCAAATTATTACCAAGTTTGTGCTTATATTGAGCCAAAATGTGCCTTTCAAAAACTTCCAACTGTTCATAGGATATTGCTCTCTTCTTCAGACTAATAGGTAATGTTTATTTAGTGTTTAAGGCTTTAGTTGTTCCATATGTAACCTGTGTAACTTGTCTTTAAAAGTAAGGTACTTATTCTGAGTAATGTTTACACCATATCGATTCTTCCAAAGTAAAGCAAGAACAATATGTGTTTCTTGTAGGTCACAAGATGGATAACATTGTTAGTGTTCTACAGTGGAAATGATCTTTGATGCTTTTTATCTTTGTGTGTCTAATATGTTCCTGGGTTAGATTTTTTTCTTCTTCACACTTGGCTTCCCCATGCATACCACTATCTCCATAAAATGGCAGAGCATTTAAGAAGAGTAGAACTTGCTAAATTGTTGTGGCTGAGTCAGAAGGGTAGCTTGACATAAGTTGTGATTGCTTTTCTTTTGAAGCGGAGTCTGGAAAAATATCAGTTATTTTGTAAAGGACACTACGGTGGTATTGTTGATGAGTCACAATTAACCATTTTTACAAGTGACTTTGTGTTAGTCTTTTATGTCGATATAATTTTAAAAATTAGATATTTTGCCCATGTCTGTAGACATATTCCTTTACTACAAAGATCGAAACTGCTTTGACACTTGAAGGTGAATGAAGCATTGTATTTGTGTGGACATGGCTAAAGATACTTCTACAATCTCTTGAGAAAAGTCTGCCTAACTTCTGTGTTCACAGTTATTCAGTACATGTTGTTCATAATGTCAGCAAAATACGTTTGGTTCTTAATTGATGTAGTGTTCTTTAGGCATCTAGCATATCTCTATTCAGAAGTACATTCTATTTTTTGTTCTAAAATAAAGTTTTTGTGAACTCCTGAACTTTGACTTTTTCTCCTTTCAACTAAAAACACTTGTAAAATTGAAGAAGCCAACCATTGTGATTTTTTTTTTAAGAAAATTCTGTGAAACTGAATTTAATGTTAGTTGGGAAACCTTGACTTACAAGCATTTTCAGGGAGAAGTACATCCCCTTTTATCAGTACAAAGATTGTACGTAACATATAGAACTTTGAAATAACATTAGTCTTCTTTTCCTCAGCCATTGGATGACTAAAGGTGTCCAAATAGGAAGAAATCAAAAGGATATTGTAGTATTATAGGTTTGATAAGTTTTTTTTAAATTTTTAATTAGAATGAAGTGTTCAGAGCATGTTAAAGGTTTTTACATTTATATGTTTACGTAAAAAGTTTAGAATCTTGCGGTTGCCAACTCTTCATTTTACTCTAGTCTCTCTAGGACTTGTTAAACTGTCAGAAAATCTTAGGCTATGTATGCATGTCTGTTGAGTCATTTTGATGGTTGAAAAATCATATGTTGTGAGGTAGCATGAGTCTTAAAAACTGATAGGGGCGAAAATCTAAAGTTTGCATGAGAAGTTTTAAGTTTCAGAACTATATAAATTTATGCTTGAATAATAAATTTAAAATTTCATAATACATCTGGAGTCTACTTATTAGCAAATTTGCATGGAATCAAAGAGCAATAGTAGATACCCTTTATTTGTTCTTCATTTGAAGATGTTGCTAAGTGTGTATGTCAGGGGAAGGTTTCCACTCAAATCCATGAAAATTTTCATGGATCTGATTGTGTTTTAGACTATTTGGTAGCCTTTTATGGATGAGAAGGAAATACTCTTTTCTGGAATTTATCAATTAAATTACTATGAGTTTCCTTATGAGGAGTAGTACTTTTATGTTTGAAACTAGTTAGGGTAGGAATGAATCCTATTGAGAGAGTGAGGAAAAGCTTTTGGGTTTCATTTTCAGACTTTGAAAGACCTAGATATATTAAATTGCTAACAAATAAAGTTAAACTCAGCAGGTTTTGTATCTTTCATTTTAGTCCTGTTGAGGATTTCAGATTTTCCAAGGTTACCTTCTATTATGAAGTTCCCACTTTGGAAAGAACAACTTAGCTTCAGAGCAGTTTAGGTTTAAAAATTCTAGTCAACTATTAAAATGTTCGTTGTCCTTCCCCAACCCTTAGTGGGGTTTTCATATGTATGGAAGTGCTTTGTTAGTGGTAGGTTGGCTTTGATCAACATTAGCTAAAATGGTTATCTTCAGTCCAAGTTAATTCAGAGATTCAGTCTTTGGGCCACTGACAGTGGTAGTTCAATTGTTAATAACATGCAGGTAGATTCTGGAGCAGATAACTTTGCCTTCATTTTATTTTAAGCATGTGTTCTGCATGTGGTGCTAAGGACTCATTCCATCTATGAAGTTCATTTTTATTTCCAAAGAAAAATACTCTTAACAGGTTTTCTTGAGAAAATGAAAGTTTTGTTTTGGCAGGTAAAGAGAAAAAACATCTTTAGAACTCAAGGCCAACGTTTGAAACCATTACGACGACAGTCTTTAACAGAGATTGTTGTTCATATCTGTGACCTAAGGGGCTGTGTTATGATTTCATGTGTGTCTATAAGTAAACAAGATCCTTCTTATTAGAACGTTCAGTAAGGTCATGTTTACACTTTTTATTGTAATTCATTTCAACAGAGATATCCTTAATTTTTCAGTCTTGGATGACTGTAAGATACAATGAGTTGGAAATACACAGGTGTTTGTGAATTGCATAGTATTTGTCTTGCTACTTGCTTCCTGTCTTTAATCAAGGAAACAGAATAAAGATTCTTGACATTTTTATAAAGTTAGTACATAATTTTATTCCTCACTGTAGAACTATTCAATTAATTTGCTAATAGCAATTTTCTATTTAAGTTCCATACCCCAGATGTCCAGATTTGTTCCTTAGCAATCTATGAGCTGAACTGTCTGAACTGTTTGCCATATCTTTAGGAGTGTGTGTGTGTGTGTGTGTGTGTGTGTGTATGACTGCTAGTTATTGTAAGGCCTTTTGAGTGTTTAGAATATTTTCATTATTTAGCTGAAAGGCCACAAAAAATGAGCAGCATTGCCCGTGTATTTTTTTTTAATGAATGAATTCTAATTTGATCAGAAGTAACATAACATTTTCAAAGTACTCTTTCCTCATCAGATGAAGATCTCTTCAATTCTAAACCACCCAAATAACAGCCAAACTCCAAAACCTTATATCTATTCCTATTCTTCTCTTCTCCAGCACCACTTCTGCTTTTGATAACATTCCTTTTGAATAATCTGTTCCAGTCTATTTCTCATGTTATTCATTGAAATGTGCATAACACACTTTGCTTGCAGTAAATAAAGCAAACTAATCTTAAGAGAACATGCTTATGAGCTCAGATTGTTGAGACTTGTTCTGGCATCATCAAGGAAAAGAAACAACTTAAGCTTAGACTTGCTATGTGTCCTCTGTCAACTTACAGTGGTGAAGGGTTCATATCTGAGCACAAGATTCTTAGAATTGAAAGTGTTGATACCCCTGTTAATAGCTGTGACAACTCAATTTGCTCTCAGCTTCTTACAAATCTTAAGAATAGTAATTTCAGTAATTAAAATTTGCATTGTGAGGGTTTAGGAGGTATGTGGACAGTTTACAATTCTCAAATATGCACCAATGCAAATTACTGTACTCCACTGAGTCTAATAGTAAAATGAGCAAAGATGAAATCTGTCATTGAGGAACATGTGGGCATTGAAAATCTTTTATTTTTCAACTGTGAGAAGGCTGCAAATACAGGCAGCTTACTGTATATCAAGTAGGAACAAAACATCAGCCAATTAAAATGTTTAAACACTTTTTTAATGAAGTAGCCCAGTCACAGGCTAAAATTGGGCTATTTTCCTTGTTGGGTAGGTAACACCAATTTTATCTGGATATCGGCAATTACATATCTCCTCTATAATTTATCTTTTTATTTTCTTTTCCTTACAACTTTTAGGTAGAACTTTAGACTTCATAGCACTGAATTAACCTGCACTGAAAGCTGTTTACCTGCAGTTGTTCACTTTTGTTGAAAGTGAACATGTCTCAAGTTCAAGTTCAGAACCCATCAGCTGCTCTCTCAGGGAGCCAAATACTGAACAAGAACCAGTCTACTATCTCACAGCCTTTGATGAGTATTCCTTCTACTACTAGCTCTCTGCCCTCTGAAAATGCAGGTAGACCTATTCAAAACTCTGCTTTACCCTCTGCATCTATTACATCCACCAGTGCAGCTGCAGGTAAGCATATGAATCCAAGTGTCTTCTATTTCAACTGTTTTCTTAGTCTGTTTTATGACCTGATAAGTAGTTTGAAGATATAGAGAGCAGTAGCAAAAGTTACTTCAAGAAGCCACCTCCTGTCTTTTATTCTTGAAGTAAAATACTGGCCAGACATTAGGTTGTCAGACCCTTTTTAAAAGGAAAGATTTCAAAATTGTTTAAAAAAAAAAAAAAGGAACCAATGTCACCAGAAACTGTCCATTATAAAAGGTTGGTTACCCAGAAGTATTTGACAGTAGAGTTTTAGAGATTCATTATTGGATAGAAAATCTTGTCTGCTTTAACAAACAAAAAACCAAAAAACCAAAATTTTTCCTGGAATTGACAGTTCTTTTGTGTGAGCAGAACCCTTTTATGTTTTTGGGAGAAATTATCCCAGACTAAGGGGTCTGTGGCACTTTATGGAAAAAATAAGAGACATCTCACAGCATTTGTGCATTTTGATTATAGACAAGCAAGTTTAAGTGCAGAGGGTAGGTACTGAGATAGGCATTTCAGAGATGAGAGTGCAGAGCCAGCAGAATGTGAGGAAAGTGGCCAAGAAAAAAATTTAAAAAGAATTCCCAGAGCCCTCAACTCTGTGTTCTAGGAAAGCAAAAAATCTGCTGAAGATTCCCATGTAATGGTAAGGTAACACTTGAAATATTAAAACTTAAAAAAACCCCCAACACTACAGTTAGATATTTGGGCAACAAATCTAACAAACTAGGTATCTCTAGGTAGCGCTATACCAGAGCCAGTTTACCATGACAGAAGCCCCTTGAAATACGTCTCTTAGATCCTGCATCTCTCCTCACATTTCCTCCTTCCTCTCTCTATTCCTTTACTTTATCAGTCTATTCTCTGAGTGTTCCCTTAATTTCCTTCTCCCTCTCTCATCTGCATGGCTTCTTCCGTGTTAGCTCTAGCCTTCCTTGAGCTAGCTCACCAGATATTATTATTCTTGACTTTGTCACATTCCCCAAATGATTCAGTTCCCACCAAATTTTGCCATGTAAGAGGGTCTTAAAAAGAAAAGACAAAGGATTTCATGCCTTTGGCATCTTTTGCTTTCTCTTCTGACATATTCTTGTGCCTGAATCTTGTTAACTTCATAAACTCCTCAAGCCCTGGCTGTGTCACTTAATATAATTATCAGCATTAGTTACTAAATCTGTTAGTAGCAGCCTCTAGGGGAAGAAACCAGGAGGTGCCCCTAGAATGATAACTTTCCGGAAAATGGCAAGCACAGTGCCAATTTAGGGATGGCACTGGCATGTTGCTTATGATGAAACAGAGAATAGGTGATGCACTAAACCGTGAGTCTTTGCTAAAAAGACTTCCTTATTCTTCCATTGTTTGGTTACAACAGCTGATCCTATGTCTTGCTTGCTGCGTGCTTTAGTTATTCTACTAAAACTCCTATTCTCTCTCCTTTGAAGATACATCTTCTAGATTAACTATCTTTAACTGGTTCAGAAAAGACAACAGAGGTCTCTTCAGTAGCCACATATCTCCTACTGTAGGGCTTTTGGTTTTACATTGCTTCATCTGTAAATACTCAGAACTTCAATTTGCTTTCCCTTGATTTTCATATCCCTGGGAAAGCATCATTCTTACATACCAGCAGTTGACTTCAATGCTCTTACATTATTTTTCAGTTCCTTCTAACATGGCAAACCCCAAAGAGAAAACCCCAATGTGTCTTGTGAATGAGTTAGCCCGTTTCAACAAGATTCAGCCTGAGTATAAGCTTTTGAGTGAGCAAGGTCCAGCTCACTCTAAGGTAAATATTGTCCATACTGCTTGTGCATTTATAACCACCAGGAATGTTTAATCTTACTGTTGTAAGTGGTGCAAGAGTATTTTCAAGCTGTTAAGAGGGTGTCAGTGACACTGAAGTAATAAAGCAGTTTCTTAGATGGGTTTTTGACAAGTTTCTTTCTTTTTCATCCTTGCAGAGTTGGGCCAAAGGAATTGTATACTTGATTTAGGGATTGGAACCATTTGGCTTTTCGAAAGTTTCAATTAATAAACTTTTTGTGGTTAGAATTCTGAGAACCCATAATTCTTTTTTGTCTAAGGGCAATCAATGTTTCCAGTGTGGATTATCCAGGCCCTTGGTCTCTCCTCCTCTTGCTACTACTGTGCCTGCCTTTTGGTCATGTCATTTCTCATTAGCACTTGTACCATAGGCAGGGAAGGGAGAGGAGGTGATGAAGAAAACAGTTTTGTTTAACAGGTGACACCTCTCATAAAAGGTTTGAAGAAGAATGGTGAAACTAGTTGGCAAAATCAGTATTTTCGATTATCTGTGGATTTTAGGTATCCATGTCATCCCTATTTCCACAAATAATGGAGAGTTGACTATCTTTTGGAATTTTAATCATTTGTTATAACTGTCTACCAGTATTTTAATCTTTTAAACTTGGCTCAAAATTTGTATAAATTGTGTGGGCTTGAGACTTATGCACGTCTAGGTATTTCCCCGTTTCTGTGGCCTTAGCATTTTAACATTTGGAGAGAATGAACAAGAGGATAAAGAATTGAGACACTGGTTTTCTGCTATTAGTTTTTTCAACAAAGTTGAAATAATTTAGGGCAAGTTATTTAACCTCTCTGTGCCTCATTTCCTTGACATATAGAACCTCAAATAAAGCATTATATTATTGAAATTCGGCGTTTTTCTTGGTATTTGTCAACAACAGGTCTAAGGAATTTCACATTTAAGCAAAATGGAAATTTACACTTCCTACAAAGTCAGTTACAACACTACATTTGGGCATGATTTTATTTTTTTAATCTTCATATTTGAAAGGCAGCTAGCTTATATAACTAATGTCTCTCCTACAGGATTTTTCTTTGCAGACTTTAACTTTGGGATTCCCTTTATTAACTACTTTGCTTATTTTGGGCAGGGTGGTGGGGAGGAGAGATACTATGTATGTTGTCAAAAGACAGGGGTCCATTGTTAATGGGCAGAAATTTTTTGGGACATTTTTGGTTCAGAGATATAAGACACATGATTCTTTGCACACCCAGTTTTTCAGGTCTGCTCTAACAGTTTGGTGTTTTGCCTTTGCCCTTAATAGGGCCAATGAGTTTTAGGTACTTTTAACTCTATCAAAAGCGAGATTTAAACTTCAGTTCACTACCAGCACTAGCTATGAAATACCACAAGGATGAGACTATCTCTATAATAACACAACAGAATCCAACAGAATGGAAGCAGCGCTGGATGGGGAAGTCCTGGAGAGAGATGATTGTTAATGAAATTAACTTTTCTTTTTAGTCCTTACCCCTTCAATGCCTTTCCATGCAAGGATCACCAAAATGACCCTGGAATTTCATAGCTGTTGCAGATTGCTGCTATTTGCCTTTCCAGGCCAGCCTGGATTATGAGTATATGCTGTTGGCACTTAAATGATTATTAACCTCAGGAACTGCAGCAAATATATAGGAGACACCTGATGTTTCAAGGGGGGTGAAGGATTCTTTAATTTTTTTCCCCTGGTAGTGGAAGCTCTGCACTGAGGGAATCCTGAAGTTAAGACCTGCAAGAAAAATCAACAATGAAGGCAAGTTGCCCCCACCCCCTTAGGCCTACCAGTTTTTATGTTTTCAACACAATAGAACTGGCATTGCCCCTTAAAGTTAGTTTTAGGCAAGAGGGTTTGTTGTTTTGTTTTGTTTTGTTTTTCTGTAGTTGTGGGATGAAAAAAATCAGGAAATATTTTTCATTGTTGTTGCTAAATTCTAAAGTATATATGAAGAGTTTTTGAACATGATGTAAAATTTAGTGATGAGATTAATAACATCATCTTATTTGAAAGAGTAGGTATGCATGATGGGGTCAGTTTTGCGCTTAAAAAAGTAGGAAGGAAGCTTGCTACCATCATGGCATGCAGAGGATACGATGAGCTGTTTCAGCACCTACTCTTGATTAAAGTTGTCATAGTCTTAAGAGAGAACTTTGCTCATGGTGCATCTGATTTTTGTGAAAATCCAAACTACAGTTTTGCTGTTTTTTATTTTTTAATTTTTTGTTTTTGTTTTTGTTTTATGCTGAGTCTTTAAGGAAAGTGTTAGGCAAAATTTATAATTTGTTCCCAGATTGGCTCAAAACCTGGTCCTGATGGGATTTTATTTTCAGGCCAACATCAGCAGGCATTAGAGCATCAAAACAAACATTTTCTTATTTGTTTGAGACAACTGTGTCTAAATAAAATTAAGAAATTCTGTGCTGTGACAGGTGCTTAGAAGAACTTATTCATAAGATTGATGTCTTCTAAATTATCAGAGTCTAGGATTTAAACCCATGAGAGACTATTTTAAAAATTTTCCCCCACCCTTTACTTTCATTCAGCTTTCAAGAGCATAGTTCTTTTTCCATGGCATGTTGTACTCTTTTAGCCACTGATTTTTTTTTCCTATAAAATAAATGGGTTGGGGGAGAAGGATACATGGAAAAATTTATGGTTCTTTTGGCCATGGCAGTAAAGTCCAGGTGATATATTCAAAATTATATCAGACATCAAGGATTGAGAACTCACCATTTTCATGTGTAGGTGTTTACGGTGCAGCTGACACTTGGAGACCAGCACTGGGAAGCTGAAGGAACTAGTATTAAAAAAGCCCAACACTCAGCTGCTGCCAAAGCTTTGGAAGGAACAAAATTTCCTAAACCAACAGCCCGTCCTATTCGTAGCGAAGGAAGGAATCCAGGTATTATGCGTGGGCCAAGACAGGTTCCTTTCAAAAGTGTGTCTAGAGGTACCCATTTAGTATGTATATGAATATTGCTTAACTAATGATCTTGAAAGCACAGATTATGCCCTATCAATGGCAAACTTCTCATTTAGGAAACCTTCATCTTAATCTAGAGACCTCTTATACAGTACATGAGTATACTAGCATAAGTAGTAGTAGTAATGCATAAAACCTTGAGTTCATCAAATAAATTTTCTCTTTGCATATAGAAACAAATTCAAGGAAGCTTGTCAGTGTTACTTTTTACTTTGAATCCTGCACTCTTAATACTAATTGGTTCTTTATATCACAGTATGTTCTAATGGGTTTGATATAACTAAAATTACCTAGTTTTTTTCCTACAAGCAAGACTTGCATGAACCAGAAAATAATTAATTGGGACCTCAGAAAAGGGAGGAGAGGGTGGTAGTTGAATTTAAAATTTAGTATAAAATTTGGATTTGTGTTTGAAATTGGCATGACCTCTTGCAGTCAGCAGTCCCATGATTTTCATTCTTATTCTCAGAATATTTGATGAAGGTGCATTTTGGATTTGAATCTTTTTCTTTTTAAAAAAATGAATGTTTGTCATTGATGGTGTTTTTCTGTGGCTGATGTAAAATAGCTATTCTTAAATGTGATTTAGACACTCATTTTTTTAATGTCTAAAGTTTATTTTCTTTGACAACTACTCAGAAGTTTATAAACTTGGAAAATGAAAAAAATTCTTTTTGAATTTTAATATTTTTAAACAATTACATGTAAAAACAATTTTAACCTTTGTTTTTTATAATTTTACAAATTTTACAATTTTTTACAATTTTTAGTTTCAAATTCTCTCCCACTGTTCCTCCCTTCTTCTCCTGTCATTGAGAAGGCAAGCAATTTGATAAAGGTTATACCTGTGTAGTTATGCAAAACATTTTCATATTAGTCATGTAAAAGAAAACACAGACCAAAAAAACAAGAAAAATAAAGAAAGCAAAATAACAGTACTCTTCTATCTGCATGCAGATTCCATCGGTTCTTTCTCTGGAGGTGGATAGCATTTTTCTTCATAGGTCAGAATTGTCTTGGATCTTTGTACAGCTGGGATTAGCTAAATCATTCACAGTTGGTCATTGTACAATATTGCTGTTCCTGTGTACAGTGTTCTCCTGGTTTTGTTCACTTTACTTTGCATCAGTTCATGTGAGTCTTTCCAGGTTTTTCAGAAAGCATCCTATTTGTATTTCTTATAGCACAATAGTATTCCATTACAATCATATACCACAACTTGTTCAGCGATTCCCCAGTTGATGGGCATCCTTTCAATTTCCAATTCTTTGCCACCACAAAAAAGGCTTCTATAAATATTTTTGTATATATAGGTTCTTTTCCTTTTTTTTTCTAATCTCTTTTGGATACAGACCTAGTAGTGGTGTTTCTTGGTCAAAGCATATATGCACATTTTTATAGCCCTTTGAGCATAGTTCCAAATTACTCTTCAGAATCATTGGATCAGTTTACAACTCCACCAACAGTGTATTAGTTTCCCAGTTTTCCCACATCCCCTCCAATATTTGTCATTTGGAAAAGGAAATATTTTTGGAAAAAGAATAGTGTATATTTCTAAAGATAATAATTCTTATGTTGACTAAAATTATACTTCTGTGGTATAAAAAAAGTGGTTAGAACTTCTTTCTCTGAAAAGTAATACTGTAAGTCAAATACCATTATAAATAGCACAAGATGAAAATCTCTATATAACAAACATGCTTCCAAGGCCCAGATGACTCCATTAATTCAAATAATATCAGCTACAATAGAATTCTTAAAACAATTTAGACAGAGTTTGGTAGTTATAAAAATGAATTTAATCTTAGGCTTCGCTAATAAACGTCTGGTATCAGAACAAGAGCAGTGAAAGTCTTACTGTACTAAGTGCTACTCAGACCCACATCTTGAATAACGTGTTCTTTTTTAGATGCAACATTTTAAGAGGAATCTGGACAAACTGGAATGTGTTCAGGGGAGGGTGACCAGGATGGTGAGGGGGCCTTGAAACTGCTCTGTGAAGACTGATTTAAGATACATGTGTGTGATGTTTAGCATTAAGGCAAGAGAATTTGAAAGAATCTAATGACTCTCCTAAAATCTTTGATTTGAAAGACTAAACTTATGTTGCTTGGTTCCAGAGGGAAGAATGATGAATAGAAATAGAGATTTTAGGTTATTATGAGGAAAAATCCTAAGATACTGTGATACTTTGATAATGTGATTTGACTTGCAGTAGAACTTAAGCTTCCAATATCTAGCCCTGTATATCTGTCATTAATTTGTGAAATTGGTAAGCAATGTACATTAAATTGCTAACATACTAATAAAGTTTTCTGACAATTAACTCCCTATGTGTGGAGAAATCACAGTATAATTATTCTGTTTCCTGACTTGGGTGACCATGGTAGAAGTACTTGTACCTTATATCAGGAATCTAATTAGCCTATAGCATGCCATTCTTGATGACTTAATAAACTGAAGTTTTCTAATGTTGAGAAAAATAATTCTTGGTGTTTTGTATTACAGACAGTGTAACCCCAACAGTGGAACTAAATGCACTTTGCATGAAACTTGGGAAAAAACCAATGTACAAGCCTGTTGATCCCTACACAAGAATGCAGTCCACCTATAACTATAATATGAGAGGAGGTGCCTATCCCCCACGGTATGTTTCTTTAGATAAGGCATTTTTGCTGTATCTTTGAAAATAAAAATAAACCTTTAGATAAGACAGTATTGCTTTGGCCCTTCCCAGGCTTGCCCTATGTTGAAATTCATTTTCTGCATGTTTTTGAAACTGTTGTCTTGACATTCTTACAAAAGCTGGCTTTGGAAAGAGCATGTGTGCCTTAAGTAGTGTGTGTAGAGCTCACCTCCATTGTGTCTGACTTTCATGACCATAAGTCACATTTGAAGACTGTTTCAATGAACACCAAAAGCTCTTTAGCATTTACTAAATCCTTAATTGTTGCTTATTACTCACATTCTGATTTCTAAATGGTATGCTCAGGGTGCAGGGAGTAAATCTAAGTGTTAATTCAACATGAAAATGATTGATTTTAAAAACTTCCAATTGTCAATGAAAAGCAGTATTATTTTCTACTTGACTGGGTCAGCACCATTAAGTTTAAGCAGCAGCCAATAACTCATTCACCCTTCAGGCTAGGCCAGTTTAGAAGATGATTCCTAGAACTAAGTCATCTAGTAATGAATCGAGAATTACGGAGACCAGACTACCCTTTTAAAAACTGTGTTCCAAAAAAATTACGACTTATACTTACCATTTCCAAAGCATTTCACATTAATTCTCACAGCATCATACTAGGTAGGTATAATTACTCTTAGCCCCATTTTTTAATTATACCATATGGCTTCAAAGCATAGCCTTATACAGTGGTTCTGGAGTCAGAAGATTTGGTTCAAATCCAGTTTCTGGTGCTTACTACCTGTATGACCTTGGCAAGTGACATTTATCTCCCTGGGCCTCAGTTTCCTCCATCTGTTTACAAAACAAAAACAGAGAAGGAGGGAGTTGGACTACATAGCCTCTGCGATCCGTTCTATCTCCAGCTCTGTGATCCTATGATCCTGAGAATAAAGACAGATGTAGGACCTGTAAGGGCCAGGTCAGTGGGAGAGATCAAGGGAGCGTGTATCTTTGGTTTTTGTCTCAGGTAACCAGATCCTAAAACATTGAGGAGTGGTCAACAGAAATCAGCCTGTTAAATTGTTTTAGAATAAATAATTAGCTAAATTCCGAAACACTTTAGACTTGAGTTCCTTACTGTTCATACTGCCTAGTGGTTCTGCCTCACCTTAAACTTCTAAGAGTCTTTTATTATATCCATGTAAGATCCTTACTAGTAATTTAACTGGTTGGTGACCCTCGAGAAACTATGAAGAATGAAGTATTTTGAATTTCATTTTCTTAGAAATGGGTCAAAGAAATCTCAGCAATGTAACTCTCCTTCCCCCCTCTTCCCATATTTCCTGATTGTTTTTTTCTTTAGGTACTTTTACCCATTTCCTGTCCCACCTTTACTTTATCAAGTTGAACTTTCCATTGGAGGACAACAGTTTAATGGGAAGGGACGAACAAGACAGGCAGCAAAACATGATGCAGCTGCAAAGGCACTGAAAATCTTGCAGAATGAGCCCCTGCCTGAGAAACCAGAGGTAAGGATCTCATTATCATTTTTTCTGTTTATCTTTCCTCATCTGCTTCCCTGTTATGCATTTGCCTTCTGAAAAATGCTAGTGGTTTCCTAGTACTGATGGAAAACTTTGAAATTCTGGCCCCTTGCTTCCTTCATACCATTTCTAGTATTTTTATGGAAGATCTCTAACCTTAAGGCATAATCTTTGCTGTGTGTCACAGTAGAGTTGTGAATGGCTCTTAGGTAGTAAAGGTTGTTTTTACCTTTTAGATCCTCTTGTGAATTCGTGCTATTACATTTATTTAAAGTAAAAACAAAACAAAAATATTTTTAGATGTTTCTTTCTTTGGGGGGGGGTGAGGCAACTGGGGTTAAGTGACTTGCCCAGGGTCACACAGCTAGTAAGTGTCAAGTGTCTGAGGTCACATTTGAACTCGGATCCTCCTGACTCCAAGGCCAGTGCTCTATCCACTATACCACCTAGCTGCCCCTTTTTTAGATGTTTCTAAGGCTGACATTTAGTCTAAGAAAAAATTTTCTCTGTTTTTACTGCTTTTGTTCTCTCTGTGTGTTTTGTTTCTTACTACATGAGAGTATAACACTTATGAAATAAACATCTCTGTGCTGTCGTGGGCTCAGGTTCAATGGGGCTGCTGCTGATGTATTTTGGCACATGCAACTTAGGAGGCAGTTTACCTCAGTCAGTAGGATAACAGGGTTAAGGTGTCAATGAGACCAAAGTATGCTTTTAATGTAAAATATCTGAGCAATTCTGGCATTCTGCCTAAAGAAGTAGGAGAAGAAAGACATTATTCCTCAGAGTTCATGGTACTAAAGTAGGCAGTAGGCTCACATCACACTTAAAAAGACCATACCCAGATTTTTATTGTACACAATAACAGCCACATTGTGTGATGACTAATATTGATAAACATAACCCTTCCCAGCAATACAAGGATCTAAGACATCTCCAGAGGCCTCATGGTGGAAAATGCCATCCACATCCAAACAAAGAACTATGGAAGTTGAATTGCCATTTTTTTTCTCTTCTGTTGAGTTTTGTTTCCTGTTTCTGATGGCTCCTCCTATTGGTTTTAATTTTTACTTACAACATCACTAATGTGAAAATATGTTTAATAGGAATGTAAATGTATAGCCTATATCAAATTGTGCACCGTCTTGGGGAGGGTGGTGGGGAGGAAGGGGGAGAAAAATTTTAAACTCAAAAGCATATGGAAGTGATTATTGATAAATTAAAATAAATTAATAAAAAAAAGAAAATGTAAAAAAAAATAAAATAAAAAAAGAAATAGACATTTTTTAGCCTGTTTTGAATAGTGTTAGGAAGTGATTTAAGTAAAATTCAGCAATGTAAAATACAATCAGTATTTTGGGGCAGGTGTGTTAGGGCTTCTTGTGGTATCTGTCATAGTGTTGTTGAAAAAGGAGCAAAAACATTTTAGTACATTTGTATCACTTAAATCTGATGAAATAACCTTGATGAAAGTAAGCCCATCGAACTAAAACATCTTAAAGATTAATGTGCAAATACTTCTCTTAGTTACAATTTTATTGGCTGATTTATAGCTTATGAAATATACACCATGAGTGTATTTTAAACTGATTTATGCCCTTAAGAGCTTTATGGATTGAATCATAATGGCATAAAGGCTTATGCTTGTACAGTTAGTAGGTATGACTTTTCATGAAGGGAGCATTTTTAATGGAGTGTTAATGAAAATAATTGTTCCAGAGTGTACCCAAGGTTCTCTATAGGGTTATATTAAGCAGTTGAATAAAGTTAAAGAAAAGGTCCCTTCAGAAAGGGATAAATTCCACTTGTATATATTATTGCTACATAGACTTTCAAAGTTAGGCTATTTTACATGATAAAAACTTGACATAATACAGTTAGTTTGTAAGGGGCAAGTGGATATACTATTACCAACATCAGCATTATAAAGAACTTTTACAACATTTAATTTTTTTTTTGTTTTATTGGTGTTTTTGTTTTTACATCATAATCCTTTCCAAATATATCCTCTACCTTTCCTTGTAACAAAGATAACATCAACTGGAAAACAGTTTTGTGGGAATTAAATTTAGACCAACATCTTTTATCACATGCCACAGTATTTTCAAAATGGATATGTGACCAGAATATAAAAGGTAATGTCATCTAAAAAATTAGAAGAGAAAAAGATAAGATAACTTTTCATAGCTATGACTAAGAAGAGTTCTTGACTAAACAAGGGTTAGGATCCATTACAAAAGATAAAATATATAATTTCTATACCATGAAATTAAAAATTTTTACATGAAGAAAACCAGTGGAAGTAGAATAAAGAGGGAATCTATTGATGAGGGGAAAAAATCTTTGCATCTTATGATGTCTGAAAAGGATCTACTATTCAAGATAAATGCACATATATGAAGAACAAGAGTCATTCTTCAATGGATAGGAACAAACTATAATGAATTTGACCCCACAGAAGAGATAGGAGGAGGCACTTCCACTCTTCTTTGCAGAAGCAGGGGACTATAGGTGTGGAACACTGCATATATCAAACTTTTTCAATATGTTAGTTTTGCTGAACTGTTTTTTTTTTCCCTTTTTTATTTTTTGTTATAAGGAAGGGCTCTCAGGGTAAAGTAGGGGAGGAGGAAATTAGGAAATGTAATGATGTAAAAACAATTTATTAATAATTTTTTTAAAAAATAAATGTCCATACCCTTTGACCCAGAGAACTCATAACTCAGAGGTTAAAGATAGAACAAAAGCCCTGTATGAACCAAAATATAAATACAACATGGCAGCTAGGTGTTTAAGTGGATAAAGCACTTAGCTGGGAGTCAGGAAGACCTGTGTTCAAATCTGGCCTCAGATCCTTTACCAACTGTGTGACCTTGGATAAGTCACTTAACCGCTGTAAGTCAGAGTTTCCTCATCAGTAAAATGGTGATAATAATACTGTCTACCTTCCAGAGTTGTGGTTAGGATAAAATAATATAATATTTGTAAAGTGCTTAGCACAGTGCCTAGCACATAGTAAGTTTTATATAAATGCTTATCATCCTCATCACCATATTTGTGGTACCACTTATTGTGTTAGTAAAAAAAAAAAAATGGAAACCAAGTAGATGTTCATTAAATGGTTAAACAGATTGTGGTATACAATTACGGTGGAGTGTTACTGTACCCTAAAGAAACAATGAATATGAAGACTACAGACAAAAGAGAAGACTTCTAGAATTGATGCCAAATGAAGTAAGCAAAATTGAGAAAACAACATATGCAATGATTACAACAGTGTAAATAGAGAGAACAAATAAAACCTCTCTCTAAAAAGTGCAATTATAATGACCAATTTTGACCTCAAAGAAGAGATTAAAAAATCTTATCTCCTCCTCTTTTCAGAGACTATAGGAGAAGAACATTGTGTATACTGGCAGTCTTCTTTTTTTAAACACTCAATTTTTATTTTTTTCTTACATATAAACACAGATTTTAAACATTTGTTTATTAAAATTTTGTGTTCCAAATTCTCTCCTTGCCTGCCTCTCTCTTCCCTAAGAAGACAAGCAGTTTGATATGTATTACACATGTGCAGTCATATAAAACATTTACATATTACCTACATTGCAAAAGAAAATGCAGACAAAAAAAAACAAAAACAGGAATAAAGACAGTAAAAAAAAGTGTGCTTCAATCTGCATTCAGACTTCATCAATTCTTTCCCTGAAGATAGATAACATTTTTCATCATAAGTCCTTCAGAATTGTTTTGGATCATTGTATTGCTGAAAATAGCTGTCATTCACAATTGATCATCTTACAAGATTGCCATTACTGTGTACAGTGTTCTCCTGGTTCTGCTCATTTCACTTTGCATCAATTTGTATAAGGCTTCCTAGGTTTTTCTGAAAGCATCCTGCTCATCATTTCTTACAGCATAATCAAGTATTCCATCATAATCATGCCACCACTTGTTCAGCCATTCCCTAGTTGATGGGCATCCCCTCAATTTCCAATTACTTGCCACCACAAAAAGAGCTTCTATAAAAATTTTTGTACATGTAGGTTGTTTTCCCTTTTTTTTTTTAATCTCTTTGGGATATAGACCTAGTTTAGTGGTATTGCTGGGTATATATGCACATTTTTATAGCCTTTTGGGCATAGTTCCAAATTGTTCTCCAGAATGGTTGGAACAGTTCACAACTCTGCCAACAGCGCATTCATTAGTGTCCCAGTTTTTCCACATCCCCTCCAACATTTGTCATTTTCCATTTCTGTCATATTAGCCAATCTGATAGGTGTGAGGTGGTAATCAAAGTTGTTTTAATTGCATTTCTCTAATCAATAGTGATTTAGAACATTTTTATATGACTCTAGTTACCTTTGATTTCTTCATCTGAAAACTCCCTGTTTACATATCCTTTGACCATTTATCAATTGGGGAATGACCCATTCTTATAAATTTAGCTCAGTTCTCTATATTTTGAGAAATGAAGCCTTTGTCAGAAAAATTTGCTGTAAACATTTTCCCCCATTTTCCTGTTTCCCTTCTAATCTGGGCTGCATTGGTTTTGTTTGTGCAAAAAATTTATTAATTTGATGTAATCAAAATTATCCATTTTATATCTTGTTATGAACCTCTTGTCTGGTCATGAATTCTTCCCTTATCCATAAATCTAACAGATAAAATATTTCTTGCTCCTTGATTTGCTTATGATACTCACCTTTTATGTCTAAATAATGTACCTTTTTGACCTTATCTTGGTATATGGTTTGAGATGTTGATCTGTACCTAGTTTCTGCCAAATCGTTCACAAATACTGACAATCTTAGTTGACATGTTGATTAGTTTTGCTAAACTAGACTTGGGGGAAGGGATGTATTTGAAGATGAAGAAACATAAAAATAAAAAAATATCAATAAGAAATTTTTTTAAACAGTTCAGCAAAACCAAATGTCATGTCAGCTGTTGCAAAGCCAACATTCTTTCACTTATTGTCCCCTCACTTCTCCAAGTGATGAAGTTAAGGTATACATTCTCAATCCTTCCTGGGTTAGGCTTGATCATTTTAATATATTCTGTTTTCACCTGACTGTCCTCTACATTTATATTGTTGTAGATATGATTGTAGTTTTCTTGGTTATGATTATTTCACTTTGTATTAGTTAACAAATCTTCCCATGTTTCTCTGAATTCTTCACATTTGTCATTTCTCATGGCACATTAATATCCCATGATATTCATATACAACATCTTGTTTAGCTATTCCTCAATCAGTGGTATCCAGTATTTTGCCAGTTCTTTACTACCACAAAAAACACTCTTAATGGATATTTTGTTATATGTGGGAATTTTCTTTATGTTTTTTATTTCTTTGTGATATATGTCTAGCTGTAGGATCTCTGAGTCAAAGTATATTGACATTTTCAGTCACTTTTTTTTTTGTTTTGACATAATTCCAAATAGCTTTCTACAATGAACAAGGATCATTGCTCCATACTATATTAGCATGCTGGTTTTCCAAAGCTCCTCCAGTATAAACTGTTTATAGCTATTGCTATCCTTGCCAGTTTTCTAAGTGTAAGGTGAAACCTGAGAGTTGTTTTATTTTTCACTTTTATTAGTGACTTGAAGGAATATTATATATGGTTTGTAATTTGTATGGTTTCATGTATCTTTTAATTTGTTAAGTCTCAAATTTATGTTATGTCACTGATATCCAGTTTTATTAAGTCAACTGATCCATTCATTCAGAGAAACAAGAAACAGAGCTTTTTTTTATATGTTATTAATTTTTTTTTTTTTAGGTGGGGGGAGGTCCAGGTTTGTATTTTCATTGATATAGATGAAAGTAGCTCCTGGTGAGGGAACTCCTTTAACCAATACAGATCAGCCACTTCTGTGAATTCCACAAGTGCTAGAGAGTTGCTTAGGACACTGAGAAATTAAGTGACATGCCCCGGGCCACACGAACCAGTTTGTGTCAGAGGCAGGACTTGAATCCAGATTATCCTGACTCTGAGACCAGCTCTAAGTCCACTGCCTTACTGCCTCTTAGTAATTATGGAAGTTAACACTTTTCTTCTCTGTTCACTTTACAAACTTAATCTGTATCAAGGGATCACTTTAACTACCACTGTGACACATCCATTCACCTATATGGAGGAATGACTCAGCTATTTAACAGCCCTAGGGAACACTGACAAATGGTTTAGAACAGAAAGTGGAGCTAAATCCTGAGAACTTAGGTAGGTAGACTGTAGTTGACTTTTGGTCAAGGCCAAGAGTATTCACTTCCCGTTGTTTTCATATATTGTCAATAGAATTGTAATAATTGCCAGTGGCTATAGGCTTGGCTTTTCTTCTGTTAGTCAGACAACCTACTGTTGAATCATTATCCTTGCCTAAGATAGATTTTTTTTTTTTGACTAGGCAGTGGGGTTAAGTGACTTGCCCAGGGTCACACAGCTAGTAAGTGTTATGTGTCTGAGGCCGGATTTGAACTCAGGTCCTCCTGAATCCAGGGCCAGTGCTGTACCCACTGCGCCACCTGGCTGCCCCCTCTAAGATAAATTTTTGATGTGGGAAGATGATGTAATCAGGTATAAAAGCATAAAACAGAAAACTTTAGCCATGAATCAGTCTTTAATGGGGTCGTGGAGCATAGGATCATATATTTAGAGCTTGAAAGGGTCTTAGAAATCATTTAGTTCAGCCCCCTGAATTTATAGATGAAGAAACAGAATAACCGATTAAATGCAGGTTATATAGATGCTAAGTAGTAGAACTGGGATCTAAGCCCATTTTCTCTTTTCTCTAAATCCAGCATTTTTTCTACTTTACTACGCTGAATCCCCTTAGGGATTCTGGAGTCCAACAGCATTATTTTGGAGTTGCAGGAAGTAAGGTTCAGAAATTAAGTGATTTGCCAGGGCCACACAGGTAATTCAAGGCATAGGACTAACCATGGGCTTCCTGACTATATTATGTCATAGGGTGGGATGTGCAGCACGCTTAACACTTCACCATGCTGTTTCTCATGTCTTCTACCCCAGTGCTTTCTCCACTATTCCCATATTTCCGCAGAATCCTTGGCTTTAGTTGAAGCATGATTACTTCTTTTTTCAAAAAATACATTTTATTGATGCCTTTTGTCTTTATATTATAGTCATTTCCCATCCAAACTGAGCTCTCCCTTTTGACAAAGAAAACAATTAAGATAAAACATCCAACATGCATGTTGTGTCTGACAGTATATGAAATATTGGGTCCTAATATTCCCACCTCCTCTCTGCCATAAAGGAGAAGGTATAATTCATTATTTCTTCTCCAGGACCTTCATTTTTTTTTCCCATTACTCACAGTTCATCTTTTAATGATCTTTTCCTTCACATTATAATATTTGATGTTCTTTTGCTTCTGCTTACTTTGCACTGCATCATTTTGTGTGAATCACTTCCCACATTTCTCATATTTGTCATTTCTTACTGCATAAAATGTTGCATTTTATTCATTTTTCAGCCATTCTTCAATAGAAAGATATTGCTACCACCAAGAGTGCTGCCATGAATAATTTGCTATATAGTAGATCTTGTTTCCATCTCCAACTTCCTTGAAGTATATGTCCAGTAGTAGGATTCTAGCTAGACCAAGTGGAATGGACAGTTTAGTTACTTTTCTTGAAATACAGTGTAGTTGGACCACCTTATAACTTAATCAGCAGTACATCATTGTGCCTAAGACAGGATTGCATCTTCAAAATGATAATTGCCATCGTGTTCTTAGAGGGCTGTTATCCTGAGATTGTTAATGTGCTATCCTTAGCTAGTCAGCACTCTTCCTTGAAGAGGGGAATAGTCTACGCTAAAGGTCAACACTGCTGACATAAGTAACTCTTTCAGATGCCCATGATATACCATCTTCTTGCTGAAGTGGGCCAGTCAGAATAGTATTTAGTTATAGATGAACTATGATGAGACTAAAGTTTCATTAGATAAGTGTTAAAGACTGATCCTAACATTCAAAGCTATCTATAATCTGCTTCTGTTCCACCTTTTCAGCCTTTTCTCATGCTAATTTCCATCACTTAGCCCCACCTTCCAGCTAAACTGGATTATTCTCTGCCCCCTATTTTCATCCTTTCCTCTTTAATTCTCTTATCTTTGTTCACTCTAACTTCCATTCCTAGAAACACAGCTACTACCACCTCCCTTAAAAGGCCAGGATTCTACATCCTTCATGAAATCTTCCCTGACCTCTCTCTATCCTATCACCCCAGATAAAAAACAGTCTCTCCTTAAAATTTCTTATTATACTTTATCAGCCTTTCTTTTGTAGCCTTTCATACTCTTTCTCTCATCATAGTTGTTTCTCTGTGTATGTGTGTATATCAGAGCTAAGCACAGTGCCTGGCCCCTAAGAGGTGCTTAGCAAATGCTAGTTAACTTGACTTCCACACCTAAGATTATGAACTCTTTTGAGTGCAGGGTTTCTGTCGTGTCTGTATTTTTAAGTTCCCATAACCTAGCACTGATTCTTCCAAGTAGTAGATAATAATGTTGAGTTGAATTGAGTTAATTTGTTGAATTAAGGATAAAACTAGGAATTCATTAGGCCTTTCTCATCTATCTGAATCATTTGGTGTGTCTAGAGCTGGAATGGAGCTCAGAAGTCATCTAGTACAGGGCTTCTTAAACTTTTTCCACTTGTGACCCCTTCATCACTTCTTAAACTGTGGGTCACGACCCCAAATGGGGGACCCACAGTTTAAGAAGTGCTAGTACAACTACCTCATTGTATAGATGAAGAAACTGAGGCCCAGAGAAGCTAAATGGCTTATGTAAGGTCACATGGCAAGTTATGTTGGTGCAGGGAGCAGAGATTCAAACGAAGGTCCTTTGACTCCAAATCCAATTCTTTTTTAATTCGGATTGACTTTTTAAAGAGTACTATGCAGTGTAACTTCATTATGGTTTCTCTAAAGCCCAGGTAAGAATTAAAAAATTATTTCTTCTAGATATTAAAATAATCTTGCTACTAATGCTCCCCCCCTCCCCCCCAGCTCCTTTAGGAAGCTTTGACTCTAGTTCATCTTCCTCTGATTTAAAAAAAAAAAAGTTCACCCTGTACAGATTCTTTCTCCTAAGAGTTTACAGTAACAACAAAAATAGAAGTATGTGTTTAAGTTAATACACTACCAGAAATACCATACGATATAATTTTGACTAGGCCAAAAGTACAATGAAATCAGATGTGAATGAGAATGCTAGGAGCAAAGAGAGGGAAATTAGTTGGTTAATAACATTTATATGTCCACTCAGAACATAATTAGAGGCATGATTATTGTCTCAGCAACATTAAGGTGAGGTTTTTCACTTAGAATTTCATTTTTTTCATTTAGCTGTAGCCTTACAATTGCTGCTTTTGTCTTTTTCAGGGTAAGATAGACCTTATCCACTTGAATTCTAATCCTAGTTCTGCTACTAGTTTGTTTGCTGTTGGCAATGTGTTTAACTTCTCTGGCCTTTAATTGTCTCATTGTCCACCTGATGGACACAATGAAATGTATAGTATATATACAGTATTGAGCAGCCTGTGCCAGACTTCCATGTGATCCTATGGTCCTGTCCACATTTAAAGATCTGTGATCTTAGGTTCTAGTCCAGTACTGCCCTGCTTTGAGAAACATTTCAAGAGAAGGAAAATGGACTTATAAAATATTTTAAATTCTCCTGCCATTAAACAATACACAATGATCAAAAGTATCAGTTTAGAGAAGTCAGGAAGGATGAAGACTGATAAAAGGCCATTAGGCTTGGCAATTAAGATAAAAACTAAATAACCATTTTATAGCCAAGTTTCTATTCTTACATTTCTGGTCCCCAAAAGTCCCAAACATTTTCCAAATCTTTTGCTGAATCACTTCACTGGGTAAAGGAAACCATACCCTTATACTCTGATGGTAAACTTTTCCAAGATCATTGCTCTCTTGAACTCTTTTCCAGTTGGACTAAATCTTCCATTTTCTTATGTCATCATTAAACTTTTAAAATACATTGTTATTGGGAGCTGCTAGGTGCCACAGTGGGTATAGTACTCGCCCTACAGTCAGGAGGACCTGAGTTCAAATCTAGCCTCAGACACTTGACCCTTACTAGCTGTGTGATCCTGGGCAAGTCACTTAAATTGCCTATCACCCCCCAAAAAAATACATTGTTATTGATTAGTTCTGTTTAACTAGAGGCTTGTGAAATATGTGTAGAATTTAAAAGATTAGCATTAGTTTGCATCCCAAAGTTAACTGGTAGAACATTAGTAAAAGAAGTCTTGTCAGCATCACATCACAACTTCTTCTTTGTCCACTGTACTCTCCATGCCCTCTTTTCAAAAAAGTATAAGATTACTTCAAATTCATAAAAACCTCCAAAACCCTAACATTCTGTGTGTTGAAAGGCTTATATTTGAACACATGTTGACCAGTCAGTCTTTTAGTAGATTATGGACCTTCCGAAATAAGATTTGGTTTACTGATGCCCATTAAAGATTTAATGGTCAAGCCATCCGTAGCCTCATCAGGAGTGGCACATGTTTGCAATGGAATTTAGCTCCAAGAATATCCAAAGAGATTTACTTATACTTTTACCTTAGCTGGGTAGATTGCTGGTGGTGGATTTGAGACATAATACAATTTAATTTTAATAGGCTGTGACTTATTTTATAATACAATAGTAAACTGTGTATGCTTTATTTTGGCCACTTTAATAATGATACCCATAAGGCAAAGTTTGAAGGCTTTTGGTTTTGTGGTCTCATCAAACAAGTTACCTAACAGCTTTAATATGTGATCATTTTTAAATGACTAATCTTCTAGGTGAATGGAAGAGAACCAGATGATGAAAATCTCAATAAATCTGAAATAAGCCAAGTGTTTGAGATTGCACTTAAACGGAACTTGCCTGTGAATTTTGAGGTAAGCTCATTAATAAGCAAGAATGAAGTTCATACTAAGAAATACTCAAGTATTAGTAAAATACTCAATATATTTTGGAGAAAGTGAGGATAATAAACTATCCAGTTTTCTTTAGTTTGAGAACCTTGATTTAACCTTGGAGTTTAGATATTTCTCTAGGATCTCTTGTGAAGTCTTTGAGAGGTTTCCCAAGATCCTTTTGAGAAATTATCTTTTAAAAGCTACTTATATACTGCTTTTAAGAATTATACCCTACCTTTCCAACTACATATGCTTAAAGCAAATCTCCCTGTAAAAAATCCAAAATAGAAAGCAAATACATTCAATATTGTACTTGTACCTAAAAAGACTAAATCCAATTAGTTTAGGAAGGTAAAGAGAAAACGACTTTTATTTATTTTAATTATTTGCAAATTCTTATTTGGTTGTGATTTGCACATCTGAATGTGCAAAGTATACTTTCTCTTTTTCCAGATTTATCTGCTAGTCTCAAAAACAAAGTTTCGGAGCTTCATTTTTTAGAAATTATAGCTGGATACCTCCACATTTTCACCTTTAAGACTGAAAACAGCTAATGTAGACTTTGAAAGGAGTTCTTAACTCTGATCACATACTGTAATACTGGGCCAAAAAAAAAAAATGCTTGTTATTTCAATGATAAGGAAAGGTATGGTTTCTGAATGTATTTTTCCCCCTTAAACAGGTTGGCTATAATTCACTCTCTTGTAAAATACTTAGGTCTTAACTATTAAACTGTAGCATTTTTATAGGCAGACTGGATTTGGTATTTTACCTGTGAATGTAGCCCTAACCCTAATCCTACTTCTAACTCTAACCCTAGCCTTACTTTATTTTTATATTTGTGAAATTGTAGGAGCTCCCTCTGGTGGTTAATACATCTTTTAAATAAACTTTTTTTTTTTTTTAACTCAAAACTGTACTGTTTCGAGTGTTTCTGTGTAATTATTTAAAAGCTTACATTTCCATTATACTCTATAATATTTCTTTCTGGTAACGACTTTCACGGTTTTTTCCTGACAATTTTTGATGCAAATGTGGACTGAATTAGAAAACTAAGCTAAATAAAATATTTTGGTAGGAAAGAGTAGAGACAGTTACATATCTGGTGCTTCAGCAAAACTTTTTTACAGAGTTTAAATGTTCATAATACATTTGCAAATGTAGTTAGAATTGTGATACTGTTGTGTGGTGGGATCACTAGTGGGCATTAGTACAGTGTCATGTGTTCATACCAGTCAGCAGTAGAGATTTTTAAAAAGTAAAAGTTCAAAATGATGCAACTGCATCTGATGTTTGAGTAGAAAGTTGCTTATATATAAAACATCACTGGAAAATATTCCTGAGATGTACAAATGGAGTCATGAAATTACAGTAGCAGAATTGTGGAGCCAGAATGGGACATTGGAGATTGAACCCACCACCCCTTCGTGTTATAGAGATGAAAATGGAGGTCCTGAGAGAGGAATGAATTTTCCCAAGCTCATATAACTGCTACATGACAGAGCTGGAATACAAACCCAAGTCTTTTGATTCTGAAGGCACTATTTGTCTTATTATGCCGCTCAGTTTTTATCATTTGGGGGTAACATGATAAGTTTTAGATAGAGTTTGTGGGAAATACTTAATATACCTAGAAATAGATAGGATGAAGAGGAAATACAAAAACACATGCAGAAATGTATCAGAAATTCATAGAAGTTAATGATGAATTGCTTCCTCAAACCATGTGTTGTAATATTCAAACATTATTTTCATTACAAGTAATTGTGTTAGTTAATAAAGTTGTATACATTATATTGTGTCTTTCTATATATGTGCCACATTTGCATAACCATACTAGGAAGGAATTAAATGTCCAGTGTCCTCTCCAGCCACAGCTGCTTTGGCCCTCAGCCTTGTTGTGAAGTCATTTGTTTGTCTTCAGCGCCCTCAGTCTCTCTCCTCTGGCTATCAAAACCTACTTTTGAGAAGAGATAATATTACATATTTGCCCCTCATTGTGTTTTGGGTCAGTTGATGTGTTCCCTCTAAGACCAGGGTGTAGTTATATTATAAAATGTGGTAGAGTGGGAAGTTTAATGCTTGGATTTTAGTCCTGTCTCTGCTGGGAACCTGCTGTGTGATTTTGGAATTACTAAGAATGTTATTATCTTTTTGTACTGTAGTCTCGTTCATAGAATCTTAGAGGAGCTAGAAGGGACCTTAGAGGCCTTCATGTCCAACCCCCTCATTATACAAATGAAGACACTATGGTTTTGAAATGTTAAAGCGACTAGCCCAAGGGAGTGACCAATGCTGGATTTGAACTCAGGTTTTCTGGCTACATATCCAGTGTTGTTTCTGTTCTGCTATGATGCTGCTCCATTGTGTGACTTTGGGCAAATTATCTCACTTCTTGGTTTCAGTTGTTTTATCTGCAAAATGAGGAAAATTTCCCTGCTATCGCATGCCAACCTGTAGAGTGAGACTGAGTTCTCTTGAGAGCTTTTAAAGATGCAAGTGTGAAGGGTCACAAAAAAGAAAAAGATCAAAGAGAAAAATGTTCCTTTACATACATTTCCTTGAGATGTCATATATCTCATTTAGAAGTTCTGTCCTTTAACCCCCATTCTGTATTTCATGTTAATGAACTTTGCTATAACCAGTGTCCCCTACCATTTTTAATAAGTGTTTATCACGCTTTCACTCAGTTTTTCCCTCTGAAACAGGTCACCAGGGAGAGTGGCCCACCTCACATGAAGAGTTTTGTGACAAAGGTATCAGTTGGCGAATTCATGGGTGAAGGTGAAGGAAAAAGCAAGAAGATTTCAAAGAAAAATGCTGCTATAGCTGTCCTTGAGGAACTAAAGAAATTACCCCCCCTTCCAACAGTTGAAAAAATGAAGCCACGAATAAAAAAGAAAACAAAATCAATAGTTAAGGTCAGAACACTTTCTTTTTTTGTCACTTGTGGTTTTATTGATATATTTTGTTTTTACATTACATACATATACAGATTACTCCCACAGACCGCCTGTGAGAGCTCTCTTGTGATGAAATTAAACAGTTCAATTAAACTATAATAATACAATGACCTCATCTGAAAGTGCATGCAATTTCACATTTGTAGTACCCCCCTTTAAAAAAAAATTAACAAATCTGTTATTATCTCTCCCTCTTACCCTTAACTCCATTAAAAAAATTCTTTCAACAAATATCCATAGTAAAGCAAAGCAATTTTCCCCAGTGGCTATATTAAAAAATATATTTATCATATTCTGTGCCCCAAATTTATTGTCTCTCTCTTTCTCTGTCATGAAGACCATGTTTCATCATAAGTACTTTGGCCTCATGAATGGCCATTGTTATTGATGATGGTTCTTACAGCTTTCAAAGTTGCTTGTTTTTACAGTGTTGTTGTTAGTGTATAAATTTTGCTCCTGGTTCTGTTTATTTCACTCTTTATCAGTTTACAAAATTCTTCAGAATTATTCATTTTTACAGTATTGAAGTTAGAGCTTAAATTCTTCTTTTGGTTCTGCTCACTTCATTCTGCATTAGTTCATATACCACAACTTATTCAAAATGCTTTCCAATGAAGAAGACTTTTAGTTACTGCTTGATTTTAATTTTTTAAATGTCATTTTAAAATTTTTAATTTAATTAATTTAATTTTTTAAAATTTTTCACATCACATTCATATCCCTTCCAACTCTTATGTAGCAAGCATTTTTAACAAAGCATAAAAAGAGCAGTAAGAAGCAGATAAATGAAACTAACCAACACATTAATTATGCCTATTGCAGTATATGCGGTATCTCACACCAATAGTCTCCCACCTCTTTGATGAAAGGAGGAAGGTACATTTTCTCAACTCTTTTGGGGCCAAGCTTGGTTGTTATAATATACAGCATTCAGTTTGAGTCTGTTCATTCATTCCATTTACATTGTTGTAATCATTGTGGATTTTTTTCTCAGTTATGCTTACTGAAGTCTTCACTTCATATAAGTCTACTCATGCTTCTCTGAATTCTTCATGTTTGTTGTTTCCTAGAGCACATTAATTTTCCATTACATCCATATACTACTCTTTCTTTAGGCATTCCCTAAAAGGACCTACTTTGTTTCAAATTCTTTGCTACTGTAAAAAAAAGATGTTGTAAATAATATTTGCAGTATATAGGACCTTTCTGTTTTTAACCATCTTGTACCCATTGACTTTTTTTTTTTTTCTGTTTTTGTTTTTGCTTTTTGGTGAGGCAGTTGGGGTTAAGCGAGTCACCCAGGGTCACACAGCTAGTAAGTGTCAAGTGTCTGAAGCCAGATTTGGATTCAGGTCCTTCTGACTCCAAGGCTAGAGTTCTATCCACTGTGTCACCTAACTGCTTCCACCACTGACTTTTTAAAAAAAGTTTTTTATTGCTATCGTTTTATTACATCACCTGCATTTTTAATTATATCCCTACTCCATCCCTCTCTCAGAAAGCTATCCCATCTAATGAAACATTTAAAAGAGGAGGGAAAAAACCTCAATTCAGCAAATTAGCCAACACTTCAGAAAAAAAGCTAACATTATATGCAGTCAGAATTCCATGCCCATAATCTCATACCTGCCTTTTTACATTATCGTAGTCTATATATATTTACATATATATGTATAGGTATATATATTTATGTATATATGTAAAATTTTTCTTAGTTCTGCTTTGCATCATAAGATCATACATGTAGATATAGAAAGGGATATTAATTGTCTCTGTTCCAATCTTTTCATTTTACAGATGAGGAAACAGAGGCCAAGGGGTTGTGACTTCCCCACAGTCACACAGGTAGCAAGTGGCAGTGCCAGAAATCAAACCTGGGTCATGTGACTTCAGTTTTACCACTTCATTCAGTTGTACCATACTCACTCCTACCATTTCATACAAATCTTCACATACTTCTCTGTTGTTACTATATTCGACATTTCTTGCAACGTATATTCCGTTACGTTCATTTGCCATAACATGTTTAGCCATTCCTTCATAAACAAGATTGGTTGATTTACTAAATTTTAGGGCTAGAGGAAACTTCTGAGATAATGTAGTTCAATCTCTGTCAGAAGTCTGAATCCCCTCTAACATTTTCAGGGTCCAAAAAATTTCAGAAGAATAATTAACCCAGCCTCCCTGGACCTCTGTTTTGTGAATTATAAAATGAAGTGGCATTGGATGCAAGGATTGCTAAGGCCTATTCCAGCTCTAAATCTGTGATTCTATGATTTCGAACAGTCCACAAACATTCAGTAAGCATCTGCTGCATGCAAGGCACTGGAATTACAAAGACAAAAATAAAACAGTCCCTGCTTTTAAGGAGCTTCCATCCTGTCAGGGATGCATACACACACACACACACACACGATATACATAAATAAAAAGTAATGGGCAGAGACAGTAGCGGCAGAAAGAATCAGCAAAGACACTGTGTAGAAGGTGGTGTTTGACTTAAGCTTTGGAGGAAATTAGGGAGTCTTAGAGCAGAGATGAGGAGAAAGAATATACCAAAAATGGGGCATGACCATTATTAAGGCACAGCTGCAGAAGAGGAAGAAAGACCAGTTCAGGGGACTATGGAATGTGAGAAAGGAAGAAATATTTAATATACAAGGTGTCCCATTAATGTCTTAAAATTGCCATAAGACTTTTGGGTCATCTTGTATACTAAGCCTGGAAAGGTAGGTTATGAAAAGTTTTAAGTGACAGGGGTTTGTATTTTATCCTAAAAGTAACAAAGTCACTGGAGTTCATTGAGTTTAGAAATGCTAGTCAGTTGTGTGCTTTAGTATAATCACTTTGGCACATGTGCAGTGGGTAGGTTGGAGAGGATAGCTAATGGTTATCTAGTCTCTACTGAAGCCCTTCAGTGACAGGGCACCTGTTTTTTGATTGCTCTAAGTAATAACAGATTCTTTCTTAAATTTGAGCTGAAAACTGTTTTCTTGCACTTTTGGCCATTTGTTCTGCCCTCTGACACTAAGCAAATGCTAAATAGGGACCGCCTCATTATATACTTTAATAATGTTTTCATTTCAGCAGTTTGCCCTTCCCATCTCTTTTCTCTCCTCCTACCTTCACAAAAAGAAAACAGAAAATAACCCACCACCGAATAAATACTCCTTTTCTTCTAGCAAGAATGGTGCATACCCTCCATCTCTACCTTCCTGAGCTCTTAATGACTATTGATTAAACCCCTTGCAGTTCTTCCTTCTGAACTGTCTCTTTCAAAGATCATCAGTGATTTTTTAAAAATCTTATTGATGATGTCTTATATTTTTATGTCACTTTAATTTTCTAACTTGTTGCTCTCTTTTCCCAACAAAAAATAAGAAAGATTACTTAAAAAAAAGTTCAGCAACACTAGCAAACATGTCAAGCCAGTTTGACGTTATGTACATATGCAGTGTTCTATACTCATATCCCCGCACCTCTGCAGACAAAGAGGTATGCATTGTCTTACCTTTCCTTCAAGTCTCTTTTAATTTTTTTAAGGGCATTATTCTAATGCCCTTTTCTCAGTTCTCATCCTCTTTGGCCTTTCTGTAATATTGAGGTATTTTGTTTTTTTTTTAACTATCTCTTCCACCTGATTTCTCTCTTCAATAGTTTCCATGTCATTGTTTCCCTGGTTTTCCTCTTACGTATATGACTGTTCTTTCCCAGTCTTTTCCAATTCATTATAATCTTCCTCTTGCACCCTAAGCAGGAGTGCTCCCAAAAGCTCTATCTTAAGTCCTCTAGTCTCTTCCTTTGGTGAATTCATCTGCTGTCATGGGTTCAATGATCACCTCTGCAGAAATCACCCCTGATGTATATAGTTCTGATTCCTTAACAGAGGCTGTCTGCCTCTAAATTTGTATATTTCTGATTCTTAATCTCTCTGAACTTCAGGGCCACACTAGGCGGCTAGGTGGCATATCGTGTGTGCTGCCTTGCCTCATTTGTAAAATGGGGATGATAATAATAACACCTATTTCACAGGGTTATTTTGAGGCTCAAATTAGATAATATGTGTAAAATATTTTGCCAACTTTAAAGCACTGTATAAATGTTAGATATTATCCCCTTTTGCTTCCTTAGACATCTCCATTTGGATCTCTGGCCAACACCTCAAACTCGATGTATCTAACTCATCATGCTATTCTCCTCCCTACAAACAGACAGCTAGCCCCTCTTACTGTGTACTCTGTTTCTGTCAGTGGTGCCACCATCCTTCAAGTCAGCCAAGCTCAAAAGCCTTTGAGTTATCTTCAGCTTTTCCTTCTCCCTCATCTTCCCAAGTCTTGTCAATTCTGCCTCCCTACCATTTCTTGCCCCAGTTCTTTTGTTTCCACTCACACAATCCACCACCCTAGTTTAGGCCCTCTATCCTGGACTATTACAGTAACTTCTCATTTGGCTCTCTGCTTCAAGTCTCTCTCCTATCCTGTTAATCTTCCACATATTTATCAAAGTGCTAGTCTCAAAATAAAGAACTGATCATGTCAGTTGATTAGATTACAATTTGTACTTACCTGCCAATAATAAAGAAATTCATCTGTGCAAAAGGTCCATTTTATAAAGCCTGAAGTTTTGGGTTTGATATTGATAAGATGCTCTGTATATGTCTCCCACCTCTGTGTTCCTTGTACTCTGGCTTATTAAAATTCATTTTTACATTATAATAACAATTCACATTTTAGAGTACTTTATTAAATACTTACCTCATTGTTCCCTTGTGAACTAGGCAGGACAAGTATTATGCTACAGATAAAGGATTTGAGGCACAGAGAATCTAAGTGATATATCCCTATCCGTGTGGCTGGTGTCAAAGCTAAAATTTAAACCTAGGGCTCTTGTCTTTTGGTCTAAATGTTCCTCCTCTGAAAACATACTTCCTTTTGGTGAAAGGTGGTGAGTAAGGGCATTCAATGAAATCTTTTGATTAAGCTTTCCTATGATGATTGGTTATCTGTTTCGAAGTAGTAATGTTATTTTGTGAGGAGCAAATTTTTAATCCGTGTTTTCAAAGCCATAATATTCACAAACTTTTTAAAATTTTTTTAAATTTTAAACCAGTTTATTAAGTTGAAATCAGTATTCACTCTGAGCCTGAAATCATTTCCACCAATAATGTGACAGCCAATTTCCCCAACGTTATTTCCTCTTTAGCTACAGACAAGCCCAGAATACGGTCAGGGAATGAATCCTATTAGCCGACTCGCCCAGATCCAGCAGGCCAAAAAAGATAAGGAGCCTGAATACATGCTTCTCACTGAGCGAGGCCTTCCACGGCGAAGGGAATTTGTTATGCAGGTAGGTGAAGGGAAGGGTTGGGCTTGGCTACCCTAAGGATACCAATTTTAATACATGAAAAAGTTGTTAATAAAGAGGTAGGTTTCTTTATTCTTCTTCCTGGTGCCTTTCTTCTGTCTTTCATAAAGTATTTAACATATAGATGACAACTTGGATCTGTATCTTCTTGTCTCTTGTAGGTTTGCTGCCATTGCCACACGGCCCTTAAAAAGGACCACTCTTACATTTTCCTTAGTCTTCGTCTAGAGTTTATTGCTTAGGAGTTTATTGCTTCCCTGCACGTCTAGTCCTGTTCCTGAAATTGATGGTATATAGGAGGGTTTCACTGGGCTTAGTGAAATTCTGTCATGTGGGCAGCCTAATGTTACCTTGTGTTTGGAGACTAGACACTCTTTGGGAGAAAACATTCTTTGAAACGTTTACTCACTTTTGAAACGCCTTACTCTAATGTTATGTTGTCTCCTTGAAAGTCCCATTATTGGGATACCTCTTGAAACTCGATTTAGTTGACAGTTCTAAACACTCTTTACCGTTTGCTCAGCAGGTTTTTGCCCCCAAACCATCTTGAGCCTTTTGTTCATACATGGTTTCAGATTGGGTGAAATTGTTGTGTCATTTCTTACGTGACCACAGCAGCAAGTCATTCGGGCTGTTTTTATACCAAGGCATTTGGTAGACTCTAAATCTGTTTTTTATACCCCCTGTTTTTATACCCAGAACAACTTGGAGGTAGGGCTAATAGACCATGAGATGAAATAAATCATTCCTAAAAGGCCAAATCATTCTTCAGCACAGAAAAATGTGAAAGTTAGAACTAGAAAGGACCTTAAAGTTTTTTACACCACTTCTTTCATTCTTTCTATATTTGATGTAGTCTAGAGTTTGTGACTTCATAAAATGGAGAACAGCTTAGAGAAAAATATAAACCTGCTCAACTTTCTCTGGTTATTTGATTCGTTCTCTAACAAACCAACCATGGTTTGATTTTTGCACTAAACAGTTAACTGCAGTTATGTTACTTGACTTTGTGCAGGTCAAAGTTGGTGGCCACACTGCCGAAGGAATGGGCACAAATAAGAAGGTGGCAAAGCGCAATGCAGCTGAAAATATGTTAGAAATCCTAGGTTTCAAAGTTCCCCAAGCCCAGCCCCCCAAGCCAGCACTAAAGACGGAAGAAAAGGTAACCATCTGTATGTTGATTTCTCTTTCTGTCATCCACAGACAGATATAATCTCCATCTCTAAGGAGACCTATCAGTAGGGACCAACATCAAATAAAGTCTTTGAGAAAGTCATAAAAAAATCAGAAACATGGTCGAGCGATTGTTTTAACATCTCAGGCATGAGAATATAGTCAAAAGTAGGATGATATCTTTCAAGTATCTACAAACTGACTGTGAAAAATTGTTTATGAATTCTTATCCTTGTTTAGTATCTTAAAGGCACCAAGCAGTTGTTTAAAAGAGATTCTTCTCCTCTGCTTGTAAAATGGTGGATAATTGTGCTTGAAATTTGTGTGCGATTTAGCCTCTTCTTAACATGTAGAGGCAGAATGCCAAAGTGGATAAAGAACTGGCCTCAGAGCCAGAAAGACTTAGGTTCAAGTCCTACCTCACATTCTAGCTTTTTGACCCTAGTTGAATCACTTAACCTCGAATGGTACTAGGAAATTCTCTAAGATAAATTGCAGAGAAGGTTGTGTCCTGCATTGACAAGGGAGGTTCTCTCTATCGATGAAGTCACAGGTCCAGTACCAATCCCTATCCCTTAAAGTAAAGTGTGCTGAGGAGACTGGTTAACGTGAGGCCTAAATTAGTGAATGAGCTAGACTTGATTTTCCAGAACACAAATACAGTGTGACGTTAGATTTGGAAAAGAAGGCACAGATTTCTAGTGTTTTGATGTGGAATTTTTTCCCCCTAATGCAGGTTGCCTGGTAATCAGAAATATCAGGTGAAAATAAAGTCATGCTGGAAATTTTCAGTTGTTCACAGGAATGGGCAAGCTGCACTTCCTAGTGAAAACCTCTATACTTTTCTCCTTTAAAATGTTTGAATGGTTTTGTCAGGATAACCCTGAAAACACCGTGATTGTTTGTTTCACTTGTGCTCTGCACAGCTCTGAGAACAGTCATCACCTGCTGCTTTACAACAACAGAGGCCCCAAACTGCTTTACTGTAATATACCCTATCTAAATGTTGGCTTTGCTTTTAAGAATTTCCTGCCAAAACTTGTAAGGATTGATTTGTCATTAATTACCAAGAAGGTGGGAGCCCTTCCATTTTGACTGCATTTCAATCTGTATCTTGATGACAGTTAAGTCATAGAACACAAGCTGTCAGAGCTGGAAGGGTCTCTAAAGATCATCTAGTACAATCACCTCATTTTGCAGATGAGGAAGCTGAGGCCCCTGTAAGGGAAATGACCTGTCCAGTCACGTAGAAAATTACTGATAGCTGGAACTCGAACCCTGATATCTAGCCTTCCCCTCCAGTGCTTTTTCCACTACACCACACTGCTTTTGTTCTGTTTGAAACAGTATCTTACTTTCATCTCAGTTGGGATGGTGATGTTAGTCCCAGAGTGTTCTTTGATTTATAAATTAAGGATCAACCTAAAGTTTTCCTTTCCATTAGTGTGACTTCACATTATTTGATCATCTTTTGGCTCCTTTAGATTAAGTTGTCCATTTCTTACTGCTCTTTCTTTGAATACCATTGTTTAGCATTTCAGGGTTAAGAGAAAACTACTTTATATATAGCTCTGATGTCTGAGGACATGTAAGAAAATGTGATTGTAATGGCTTTCTGTATTTGTATGAGAAATGCAGTATATCTTAAGGGATGTGTGGTCTTTACATTCTGTGGGGAGTGAGGTGACTTGTAATGGGTTTTACTGCATATGGTAGTGGCGACCCTAAGCTCTTGCATATCTCTGGGTGGTGACAGAGAGCTGTGTGGAACTCTAAATATGAACCCAATGGACATTGTTAACTTTGACATGTAAATACCAAAAGCTAATTTTTCCTCTGTACAGTCGAATTCTATAGAGAAATGCTATTGGTTTGTGTTTCTGACTTTGTTTTTTTAAGACCCCAGTAAAGAAACCAGGTGATGGAAGAAAAGTTACCTTTTTTGAACCCAACTCTGGTGATGAAAATGTGACCAGTAAGTGTGACCTCATTGGAATTTTGAAATGGATTGGCTTGATTATGTGAATATTGTATTTTGTGGAGGGGGAAAAGGAAACATAAGTTAGAATTACTTAATGATTTATACTTAAGTTTATTCCCTCCCCTTCCCCCCAAGATTCTCACCACCTTGTGCTTGCCTTTGTCATTGGGACCTTTTGCTTCATTGATTATATTTTAGTTAAGCATCAGTTTCATTGGTCTCCTTTGCCTCTTTCTTTGTCTTTATCCTCATTTTCTTTTACATGCTATGCCATAAAGAACAGTTTCAATACCTGTTGTTTCTTCTTGTCTTCTTTCTTTTCACCTTTTTCCCCTCGCACTAGGAATCTGAAGACCTGAGGTCTAGTCCTGGCTCTCCTATTAACTGGCCTGTGACCTTGGGCAGGTCACTTCCCTTTTCAAATGTCATTTTCCATAAAATGAAGTGATTAGATGAATGAATCTTTTCCCCAGCTATGCTATTATAAGTTCTGTGTTCTAAGGTCTCATCCAACTCTGACATGCTGTAACACATGCGCATATATACATACATGCATATCTCAGAGGTGAATAATAAGTGATTTTTCAGGGACTTGTTGCCTTCTCTTTCTCGAGTTCATTCCCACCATTCCTTTGTTTCTATTACATCTCTCTTTGAGATTGTGAGCCAATTTGGCAAGCAAGTAGCATTGCTGATCCTTGGGTTTCTATAACAATCTTAGATATTTTTTGGTGCCCAGTCTATATATAACAACACAGAACCCTTTTATTCTGTATGATTTTATGTGCATGTTGCCACTTTGATGTTTCTGTGTATCTGTCATGCATTCAAGTTCAGTGGATGTTTTGAACTTATGTACGTATCTTCCTAGGTAATAAGGAAGATGAATTTAGGATGCCTTATCTCAGTCATCAGCAACTTCCAGCAGGGATTCTTCCCATGGTGCCTGAAGTGGCACAGGCGGTAGGAGTCAATCAAGGACATCATACCAAAGAGTTTACCAGAGTAGCTCCGAATCCCGCCAAGGCGACAGTCACAGCCATGATTGCTAGAGAGCTATTGTATGGGGGGACCTCCCCCACAGCGGAGACCATTTTAAAGAATAACATCTCCTCAGGCCATGTCCCCCACGGGCCACTCACCAGACCCTCTGAGCAACTGGATTACCTTTCCAATGTTCAAGGAATCCAGGTAATTATTTTTGAACCACACCCCATGTAATTGTCTTGTCCCATCTTCCCAGCTTGTTGGGGAAGAGGAACTTTTTAAAGTTTATGGAGCTGTTTTGGGAAATTTACCATATACCACAAAGACTAATTATAAAGATTCCTTTCTTCAGGGGAAAGGCTGAGCTAACTTTAACTTCTGCCTTGGCCTAGACTCTTAAGAATTTTTGCTCAGCTTTTAGAGGAGGTACTTTGGATCTGAGAAAGAAAGAATTGGAAAAAATGTCACATCACTTGGTTACTAAGAGGGAGTCTAGTGCCTTTGAAAAAATAGACAGGTCTTCCGGAGAAACTCAGCCTTTGATTTATTGGACTTCTTACAACTTAGCCTTTGCAAGGAGCAGTTTTGATGATGTTGACATTCTTTGCATGTGACATTTCATTCACTGAAGTGAAGAAATGATTCCTTCTTTCAGACCTGGAGAAGTTAGTAGATATTAGGGTCCCTGAGAGGTATTTCTTGGCCCAGGATTGATTGTGTCTTTGAGGAAATCACTTTCTCGGGAGGAGAGTATAGCCAGAGCAGGGGTAATGGCCTGGCTAAGTAGGGAGGAAGTGCAGAGGGATTGCAGGTCTCATTGAGGACCAAGAGTGTGTCTGGAAGGGGTTAAGCATAGGGAGAGATGAAGTGATTGAACTGAAAGTGAGTTTATGGAACAAGCAACAAAGCTATGCTGTTCTCAGTGAAGGTCCTGCCATAATGGAAAACTTAAAGGTAGTTAAAACTGCTCAAATTCTTGAAAATATCCAAGAGTAGGGGCAGCTAGGTGGCGCAGTGGATAGAGCACCGACCCTGGAGTCAGGAGGACCTGAGTTCAAATCCGGCTTCAGACACATGATCCTCACTAGCTGTGTGACTCTGGGCAAGTCACTTAACCCCAATTGCCTCAGCAAAAAAAAAGAAAGAAAGGAAGGAAGAAAAAATACCCAGTAGCTGTTAAATATTGTATAAAAGTGTTAAGTCCTAAAATGATAGATTTGAACATTCATGTAAGAATGTAGAGATTTCCTATTCTAGGAAATACCTCATCAGAAGAATGGGAAATCCATTAATTTCTTTTGAACTAAGGAATCATGTGGTAGGAGAGGTGTGTAGTATGAGAAAAACAATAAAGAGAAGAGGAAATCACTTTCTCCTCAGCAATAGTAAAAGTAGCCTATAGGGAATGCTTTGGTGCTAATGAGGGTTGCAATAGTGTGTATGATGGTGTATAAAAATATTTGTCTCTAGTTATTGACTCCTCCTTCCTGACCCAGTCAGGCTTAGTGACAGGTGTGGAAGATGTAGCCAGAGTAATGCAGTTGTGATCCCTCTGGCCCAAAGCGCTTGTCTCATCTTGCTTAGTCTCTTTTATGTGGGACAAGCTAAGACCTGCACAGGTAATTTCCTAGTTGTCCTTAGGAATGATAGTAATTTTTTGTTGTTGGCCTTCTTAGGTGGAGTACAAAGACTTCCCCAAAAACAACAAGAATGAATTTGTCTCTCTTATAAATTGCTCCTCTCAGCCACCTCTGATCAGCCACGGAATTGGAAAGGATGTGGAATCCTGCCATGATATGGTATGTTAAATACTTAACACGGCTTTGTCTGTTCTCCAGATGGCCCTTTTGATTGAAAATTAAATAAGTGTAGAGCTGTGAATTAAAAAGGCCAGGTGCTATCCCACTTACTTCAGCTAGTAATTGACCTCACATTTACTTTGAAAACTTGGTTCTCTTTATAATTGCATCTCTTTGCAGATTCCTTGTTTATGCAGAACATTACCCCAAGGACACTGTACATCCTGAGTTGGTTGTTCAGATTTCTGATTCTGTTTCCCACACAGAATTAATCTACTTTTGACCTGGCTAAAATGCAAACATTTCTTAGGGGAGAGTTGTTCCTCTTGGTACAAGCCTCACACCTGGATGAGAACTATTTTTTTTGCTATTTCCTCCTTATATCTCTTTTTCTTTTCTTTCCACACACTGCTTCTCCTATCATTGATGACTTTGGGATCAGTTGTCTTGAGTCATAATGGTCCTAGACCAGTGTCTAGCCCTTTGTTAGCCCTTAGGAACCTCTTAACTCTTACCAGAATGAAGTTCTTCAGTTCCTAGTCGTGGCATCAGCTGGAACACCTGGTGCTGCCAGTGAAATCCCTCTTGTATTTAATATTTGCCTAAAGAATCTGTGGTTTCCTCGGTGTGAGTGTCCTTCCTGCCATACTTTGGTAGACAGCTTTCATAAGTTGACACGTCTGCCAAAAAAAGTGACAAAATGAAAAAATCCCAGTGATAAAATCCCTGAACTTCGAGCTGGTCAGGTCTACACCCCAAAGAGAAAGACCCACCAGAGCTCCTGGCCCATCTTGAACAGCCTCAGGCCACCTCCTTGCCACCATGAAGATCATAGTAGAACAACCTTTAGATTGGAAAACGGCAAGTGATCAAGGTTCTTCCTTAAACTGATCTTAAGTGTTTGCCGCCCAACCTGACCAATCACAGTTTGAAGTGATTCCCATTCCCCACTTGAAGGTTATTAAGCCCTATAGTTAATGAAAAATGTCCTTCCTCTCCCTTCTCTCTTCTGTTCCGCAGGCTGCACTGAACATTTTAAAGTTGCTGTCTGAGTTGGACCAACAAAGTACAGAGATGCCAAGAACAGGAAATGGACCAATGTCTGTGTGAGTGAGTTGTTACTACAGGAAACAGCCTTTGCTCCCCTCACACTAAGTCCAATAGCTCCTTGGGCTTAACAGATCATCTGCTGGGGAGTGATCTTTCTCCCTTTTCCTGGAGAGTACTTTTCCTTCTTAAGTAGAAAGTGATATAATTGGCCTTTGCCATAAGCCCAGGCCTAACTGCTGGACTTCCTGTATGTTTTTTGTTTGTTGTGCTGTGTTGTTTTGTTTTTTTGGTCAGGGACTAAATGAATCACATTTCATTACTGGTGCCTCATTTCTTCTTTTGTTTTGTTTTGTTTTTCTTTTAAGGTGTGGGAGGTGCTGAACCTTTTCTGGCCACAAACCACTTTAAAAGTTCAACATATATACTGAATATACTGAAACTGCTTTGCAATTTTGGAATTTCTGATGCCTCCAATGGGCGGAGAGATGTGGTGAATGATGAAATGGAGAAGGCAATAGTGATGAGGATGGAGACAAACAGGAGGAGGCTGTGACTGTGAACTCTCATGGTTTCTTCTGGTGGGGCCAGACAGGAGGTGGCAGTGGGGGAGTTCTGACAAGAGCGAAAATCATGCACAAGCTCATGCTTGGATATGTTCGTGGGGAAGGAGGGTCAAGTGAGGGGAGATCAACTCTCTGTTCTCCTGCACTGAGTCCTCCTGTCTCAACTAGGAAGTAATTGTTCATCATCCTGGAGTCACATGGTCTTCTTCAGTGCTTTGTCTTGTGTTTTTATAGATGTGTGAAATCAGAAAAGGAAAGCAATCCCCTTCTCAAACTGGCTAACTCAAACCTTTAGGGACAGACACTGGACAGCAGTGCCTGACAGGCGTTAGACTTGACCCAAGTCTGAAAGCACCAGAGAAAATCAAATGCTTCCTATTCAGTGTAACCTGTTATAGAGTGAGTGCTGCAGCCCTCCCATCTTCCTTGTAGTTACTGAAACCATAACCATTGCTTTATCCTAAGACAGTGATACATTCTTAGTTTCCTTTTTTTTGTTGTTTTGATTGAAACGACACTATACGTTTTTTTCATTTGAAAGTTTCTCAATTGTATCTAGTTATATAGCACAGTTTAGAAACTTGTCTGAGACTGACGTTCTCTGTAAACTAACCTGCAAAGATCATATCCATGTATGTGGCTATACATTTTGTTTCTATTGGAATAGCTAGCACCATTCCGATGATGCCAATTGTGTGCCATCCAGTTTAATGTCCCAGATATCTATAGAGATATATATATGTACACATATCCATATATATCTCTGTATATATCTCTCTATATAGAACCTTGATGAAGTTGCCCAATGGTTATGTAAATTGGACATTTTAGGAATTTTAAGCTTCACATGATCATTTGGTTCATTTACTGTTTCCTTTTTTTTTTTTTGTTAAACACAACAGAACTTAAATGAATTTTGATTTTTCTTTTTAAAGATTATTAAAAAAAAATAAATGTATGTATATATTGCTCTCTGTGGCACACAGCTTTCACAACACTACAGGATATGATCTCAGTGTAGTACATATAAAAACTGCAGATTGATTTTCCTTGAGTGCTTTATACTGTTGAATTACATCTCCATGTAGGGCTGAAAAAAATTAACGATGTTTATATATAAAACTGTGTTGCTTTTGATGTTGTGTTATTGTGCACAGAAATGTGTGCAGTAAGTTTTTGCATATGGTCCAGGTAAAAAAGCACGGTCGCCTTGCAAGTTAAGTACTGCTTCAGTTCATTGTTCACGCTGGAAATTTTTTCTCCCCATGGAATGTAAGTAAAACTGAGTGTTTGTCACCAATAAATGGTCATACTAAATTTTTTTGGTTAATTTATTCTTGTATACTATTGTTGCTGGATTGCCTTCCCCTTCCTTTCCCTCCTTAGGGGAGTGGAGGGAAGGATTTGTAATGCTAATGTGATTCAGTCTGGCCAGTAATCAGAAGGTCTGAAATAACTTTATATAAAAACCATTGATCAATAAAATTGCAACTAATGAATCCTGGTAATCTTGAGCAGTCACTAAAGAAAGGGAATGCAAAAACTTGTTTCTGGATCACAAACCTCATGGGTTATTGGACTGTGATGTTAATGGATGTGCAGTTGTAAATAGGGCAGCACAAACTTGGGCTAACTTCCTCCCTAGGCTCTTACTTCTGAAGTCCTATTACTTCCCTTCCCCTGAGGCCACACCAACACTGGCAGACTTATTTTCCCTTCCATGCATCCTTCTGGGGTTTGGGAGGCCTCAGGTGTATCACAGAGGCATGTAACCAGTTCTTAGGGGAGGAGAGTAAGCTGTGCCTTACCTGGCACAATGTCACCAAAATGGGGCAGCCCCACTCTTTGTCCCTGGCCTTACTGAATTTGTCCTGGACACCACAATTGTTAGTTACAAATCTGTGAATGTGATTGGGAAACACTGCTGAAGATTTGCAATTTCAAAATGGAATGTGGGTTAACTTGGAAGAACAGATTAGCCACTTGAGGGAGCTGTGATGGCTGCCATACTTCTCCCCTAAGTTACCATCTTACCTTCAGAGGTACTGAACTACACTAGAAACTCACTACCTGGAGAAATAAATTCACCTTTGACTCCATAAGCCGTAAGCTTACATTTGTATAGTGTTATCAGTTATGAAGCAGGTAGAAGATAGCTCACCATTTGATTCCCGTTCAAGGTGTTGGATTTATTTTAAACAGGAAGTAAGCAGAAGGACCTTGTTAATACTTTCCACCTACAAAGAGTTAAAGTGAATAATTAACCCAGGAACTTGGTTTAGATCCTCTAAGACAGATCGATGGTAAACATGAGTGCAGAGAGTCTGTGAGAGAAAGGACTTGCCCACCCCAAGGAAATGCTGGATCATTTAAAGTATCTGAACTCCAAATCAAACTCCAAATCATTCTGTACTCACAGGTTCTTAGTGAGAGCACATGTTGACACCCATAGCCTATGCCAGCATGTCAGTAGTCTTGCGCCCCTCAGCCAGGACTCTACTAACTCTTTAACGTCTAACACTAGACTATACCTTTGAGAAACCATGAGCGTATCTTTTCTCTATTTTCTTGGTTATTTAAACACTTATTTTGGTACTTAATTGCAGAAATCATTGGAATGTACTAAATGTTTTCTAAACTATATTAAATTGATTTTGAGCATTGTATGCAAAATGTATGGTTGAAGGGTTTTATTTAAAAAAATTTTTTTTTAACAAAACCAGAATTCTGTAAAACAAGTTTAGTGTGGTATTTTTCCAAGATGACAGATTTTTTTACAACTGACTTGTAACCTCTGGCTAATTGCTATGATATAGAAAGGACAAGCTTCAAGGAGGGAGAGAAAGCCAAGTTTCATGTATTTTTCTTAACTTTACTTAATAACAGCTCATATCACTGTAGTATTTTTGAGTTTACAAAGAGCCGTCATCTCCAGATGTGGGTAGTACAAGTATTAGTCCCATTTTCAGATGAGACTGAAAGCTCAGTGAGGGGAATTAATTTGTTCAAGATCACACAATGATAAAGGAAAGCTAGGATTTGAACCAAATCTCCTGACTTCTTTTTTTATTAGGGAAGGTAGGTGAGAGGGGCAGCTAGGTGGCACAGTCGATAGAGCACAGGCCTTGGAGTAAGGAGGACCTGAGTTCAAATCCAGCCTCAGACACTTGACACTTACTAGCTGTGTGACCCAGGGCAAGTCACTTAACCCCAATTGCCCCCCCCCCACACACACACACACAAAGGAATGGTAGGTGGAACTGAATCTCTAGCTCTTGGTTTTAATTTTTATTGATAGTTTTTTTTTTTTAAAACATCACCTTCATTTTTAAATATATACCTTCTTCCCCTACTCAATTTGGCTCTTTTTAAATTCCTAGTAAGTCCCTGGGTAACCTCAAATGTAAATTATATTGCATATTTTGCCTCTGAAGAAGGCCATTTCTTAGTCAAAGTGCAGGGCTATGGCGATATTTGAGGCTTGGTTATAATGCTGTCCCAGTCTTGCAGAATCTGCATTTGAGAACTCTCTGAAAACTGTATATTCTGCCATCAATCATTAGTCCAACTATGATATTATCTCTGTTACAGGTGTATAAACTCAGGGCATCTCCTACCTGAAATGCTGAGTACTTCTGGTCGACTCAAGAAACATACAACAGAAGGTCAAGAGAAGGGCATCTGTGAGGGTCAAGGGCAGTGGTGACAGAAGGGGCTGCTCCATGAGAACAAAATGAAACCATTAGGGTTCTTCTAGGTGTTATTTTGAAGCTGGAAGTCATCTAAAGTAACCCCAGCAAGGACATACTTAGAGCTTATAATCCTGTTATAGTAGAATTAGATGTCTTTAGAACTTGAAAGACAAGTTTATGACAAAAAAGATTGTTTTTTTACATTGGGCAATAAAGTTATTGAATATAGAATGCTAGAATCTCAAGCTTAGAAGGAGTTACAGAGGTACTGTACATTATCAGCAACATCCTAAATGTGGTTTACCTAGATTCTAGCAGAACACCTGACAATTTTATTTCATGTGATTGGAAACATGAGAGAGATATGTGGCCTAAAGTACAGGTAAAGTGAATTTGGAATTGGTCTGATGTATCCAGTGAATGATCTCTAACAATTCATGATCTCTGTCGAGCCCTATGCTATTAGACAATTCTATCAGTGCCTTTTATCAAGGCAGAGTTGGCATGTTCATTGAATTTCCTGGGCACCAGCTTTTTGTATGACAAGATTAAAAAAGATCTCGAATACTGAACTGAATTGAATATGCTAAAAGTTAATGGGGATAAATATTTAAAATATAAGATGGGGAAGGTGTGGTTAGAAAGCAGTTCAACTAAAAAAGGTCAGTGGAAAACAAGCTTACAAATGAGGAAGCAGGGATTGAGATGGCAGCCAGAAAAGCTATTTCTGGTAAGAGGCATAATTTTCAGGAATAAGTGTGGGTGTGGTTTGCCTTGGTCACACATCTGGAATTTAGGGTGCCACACTTCACAGAAAGGGCTTTGAGAAGCTGGAGAATCTCCAGAGCAGAATAACTAGGATCATGGAGGACCTCAAGATCTTGCAAAATAAAAGATTAATTAAGGGGACTGGGGATAATTTTGTTGTCGTTAAGTTGTTTTAGTCATGTCTGACTCGCAAAGACACAGGAGTGGCTTGCCATTTTCTTCTCCAGCTAATTTTATACATGAGGAACTTGGGCAAACAGGGTTAAGTGACTTGCCCAGGTGTCTGAGGCCAGATTTGAACTCAAGGAGATGAGTTTTTCTAACACCAAGGTCAGTGCTCTATCCTTTGTGCCACTTAACGAGGGCAGAAAACTTCTAGGGGATAGCAAAGCAGTTTTCAGACAGTTAAATGACAATATTTTAATACCTAAAAAACAGAAAAGCAATGAATAAAAGTTGCAGGAAGAGGTTTAAGGTTGCTCTTATGAAAAACTTCCTATAAATTAGAGCTATCACAAAGTGAAATGAAGGCTGCAAAGATAGTGGATTTCCTTTCAGTAGAGATCTTTAAGCAATGATTGAGTGATCACTTTTCAGGTCTGAGTTAAGAGTGGCTGGCTTTTGGGACAACCAGAATACTGACTTTATTTCCATATCAACCATTAGATATACTTAATGATAGCTATTGTGTCTCCTCTAAATCTTTCCAGGCTAAGTATCTCTATGACCCAGAATACTGAGATTGGTGGCCCATGGAACTAATAATGTGAAGCATTTATAGCATTCTTTGTTTTGCACCATCCAATTCATCTTCCTACGGGGGACTTCTAATGTACCTTATACTATTTAAGGACATACATGAACTGAAGGCCTGTTGACTACAGCCTTGGAATGTTTTTTCTATTCCTTTTAAAGCTTTTCCAGTACCCTATCTACAGTCTTCCTACGCTTAATTGTGCTAGCCAGGGATGAATCCAGAATGGTGAGGGCTTGGATTCATGATCCCGAAGGCCCCTTCAAGTGATGTGGACTATTCAGAGGGATGGACCTAAGCTCTAGCGTACTGTAGTAAATGAGGAACAGAATGAAAATGGTACAGTTCTAAAGCCTTATCATTGTGGTTTGCTGACCATTTGGTGAACTTAAAAGAGAATCTAAGCCCCAGGTTCCCTTTTTACACATGTGAAAACTTCAAATGCATATGATATTTTAAGGTTCAGGTTGATGGTCTCCAAAGGTGCCCTTGAATAAACACAAAACCAGTTTGGATGTCATATTGAATTGGACTTTACCATTTACCTTTGCAGTATGTCAGCTTGCTAAGTGACTTCATAGGTAGTATGTACCAAAGGGCAGGAAATGTAAAACATGCTTCAGATCACTTGAGCACAAATGCACACTTTGCCCTATCTACCTCACAGGGCTGTTATAAAGAATATCATACCAATTTGTTACCTTCTCTAGACAAAATGGGGCTGTTTTAATTTTGTTGTCAGTAGCATTCAGCTCACTCCCAGAGAACCATCCTATACATATATAGTTATAGTGATACGAATTATTAAATGTAAAGAGGCCAAGAGGGTGGTGGGCTTTGGAATTTGAGTGGCAGATCATAAGTTTTTTTGTTTTTAAACAAGGAATTGTATGTGAAATTGTATACTTGTTATGTAGTTTAGTTTGTGTTCAATTTAACATAGTAGCCAAAGCATTTGTAGCCAAAAACTGCCCTGCTTGTCTATGCCCCCTTCTGAATTTCCTTAAGCCCTTTTATGTGTATTGGGGGGGGGGGTGAGGCAACTGGAGTTAAGTGACTTGCCCAGCATTACACAGCTAAGTGTCAGAAGTCTGAGGTCAAATTAGAACTCAGGTCTGCCTGACTGACTCCCAAGGTCAGTGCTCTATCCACTTTTTCTGTGTATTTTTAAACACAGTTCATTGGTTCTCTTTCTGAATTATAATTGTTCATCATCTGGTTGGCCTCAGTGTTGCTAGGAGAACATGGGGAAAGGAAATCATGTAACCCTGCTTTCTTCTGAGGCAGCTGCAAACACCAGCACCCTTGTGGAGTGGAGCCAAATTGCTGATAACACTTACAGCTGGCCTCATTGTACATTTCTGGTATCAATAAGTATTTCCAACCCCTGAGTTTGGTGGATGGGGGAACATATTAAAAACAGAATCCTCACTGAAGGCATTCTGTCTTTAATGAAAGTAGGGGGCGGTGGTGTCTCAGTTTAATGTATACTTATTCATCCCTCAGAACTGGACATTCACTGTACCTGGGGAAACATTGCAGAAGATACACTTTCTGCCATATGATCAACAGATTTCTACTCCCAGCAATAGATAATTGTACCATGATTGGTCAGATGTGCTTAAGTCGTGAGTTTATAATCCCATATTTGGTAAAATAAGAATTATATCATCCCCCTTTCACAGAATAGGAAACTGAGGTTCAGAAGTAAAGTGACTTACTCATGGACTAAGTGAGAGCAAAAAATACCAAGTGATGAAACTGTAAGAGGAATTGAGGTTAACATGGTTTATATGAGGCATCAAACCCAAGGCATGTGGCTCACAGCATTCCCAAGCGTTGCCAGAACCAGATTAAAATGTAATTGGGAAATGTTTAACAAAACAAAAATACCATAAAACTTCAATGATGTTAATTTGTAAGCAATATGTATTTCCGTTTGAATTTAACACAACTGGTCTAGATCAGTACTTAAACCCAACGTAGGGTTGTAAAAAATTTACCAACAGTAAAGGGTTTGTGAAGAGAGAATCGCCAAAGATTAATAAAAAATCAAACCAAAGACTCCGAGTTGTTTCTGGCAGCAACTTCACTGCAACCTTGGTTCTGAGTATAAAATACTGCACGTGCCCTCAGGCCACACAAGAAGCCATGGTTTAGATGTATGATCCATAGTAGACTAGAAGGCAGATGTGGCTTCCAACTAGCTTTAGGCCTAGAAAGACTTCACAGGCTCAAGATCAGATAAGACAATGGAGGAGAAAGTATTAAGTAAATGGAAATGTCATATTCTCAACTGAACAAATTTATTTTTGGCTCCTCATTTATTTCCCCACTACTCTAAATTTGAGGGCAAGGCATGTTTATTTGTGTTTTCTTTCCCAATACCTGCCACAGGTATTAGCTACCTACTGGTAACTAATGTTTACTGAATAAAGTGAAAACTACTCTCTCCTAAGCTACCACTTCCCAGTTCTGTGAATGTGTGCATTAACAGTTATCCATAGTGCAAAACAAGGGAGAGTCTAAAGATGAGAATTTCAGTCTGTTATTTAAAAATTTGAAAAGTGCTTTTGAAATAGTTTTTCACATTCTGTGTTTGTGTACCTTGATTTTTCCCTGGAATATACCTTCTTTAACCCATTTGGTCGAAAAAAGTGTGCATTATCTCAGCTGGGATGTAAGAAATAGGAGGATGTTTTATACTTAAAAGAGCCATCAGAGGTATGGAGTGACTGGACCAAGTAACATGGTTTTCCCTCAATGGATCTATCTATCCTAGGCCATTAAATAAGGATAGAGCGAACCTACTCTCTGCATATAGCCTACAGAAAATAACACATATTTTTTAAAAGGCCTAAAAATGGACAGCTATGTTTGCAATAAATACATTGCACATTTTAGAATATAAAGGGAGATATTTGGTGTCTTATACCTTGGGAAGCTGGGGATAACTGGGGATTAACTCTTGAATAAGGTCAGCTAGGTGGCACAGTGGACTTAGTGCACTAAGTGCAGGGGCTTAGAGTCAGGAAATCTAACCTCAGACACTTAATAGCTGTGTGACCTTGAGCAAGTCATATAACTGCCTCAGTTTTCTCATCTGTAAAATGTAATTGGAGAAGGAACCACTCCAGCATCTTTGCCAAGAAAACCCCAAATGGGTCACGAAGAGTTGGACACGACTGAAAAATAACTGAACAAGGAGTTCCAGAAACCTTGTTAACAATGCTTAGGTTGTGCTTGTCCATGAATAGAACAGCTCCAAAATATGACCACCACATATATCAGTTGGCATAAATGTCTAAGCGTGAGGTAACAAAGGGCTAGAACTTTCTCAAGTCCATTTTACAGATAAGGAAAGTAAGGCCCAGTAAAGTTAAAAGAACTTTGCCAGGAGATGAGACCAGGATTCAAACTAGGGTACTCTAACACGGATACTCCAAAAAAATAAAAAGATAGACCTAGATATACTAGTGCAAGTCTTTAAACTAGGTGGCACAGTGCCTAGAAGGCTGAGCCTGGAGTCAGGAAGACCTAAGTTCAAATGTAATGTCAGGATACTACCTGTGACCCTGAGCAAGTCACTGAATCCTGTTTGCCTCAGTTTCCTCAACTGTAAAATGAGCTGGAGAAGAAAATGGCAAACCACTCCAGCATCTTTGCCAAGAAAATCCCGAATGGGTTACAAAGAGTCAGACTACTGAAAATGACTGAGGATTTTAGACTTGATTAGGCATTCATATCGGGACTTTTACTTCTTTGGGTTCAGTCAATTAGACCAGTAACTACCTTCTGTAACATCAAACTCATTGGCCTAGTTTTTAACTTTCCGTTGCCTCAGGTAAGTAATCACCTTACTTATATAATCACATTCAGCTAAAGGACTTAAATCTGGGCTTGCCTCTGATGAAGATAAATTTTGTATTGGTATCTCTGGGCAATTAGGAGGGCATCAGGCTGGCTGTTTCTCCTCCCTGTAAAAACATCCTCTGAAGGACTAAGGTGCTGACATCTTCTGATCACATAGGGAGAATGAGAGGAAACAACTGCACAGCTCAAATGTTTGACTGATACAAAATTTCATTGTATTAGGTAGATTCTCTTTGGAAGATTTAAGAGAAGTGCATAAGAAGGCAGCGAAGGGTTGTGATGGCAGTTTTCATGTGGATAAGATCATGGCTTCATTTAAGTAATCAAGTAAATAACAAGTTACTTTGTAGTGAGGTTCATTATATTTCCTTCTTTACCTGAGGTCAGCCATATTCATTTTTACTTTTGCAATAAAACACAAGGAATTTATATGATGTCTGAATGAAGGAAAACATGAGACCTATTGTAGTTTCTTAAAACAGTGACACGGATGTCTTCTGAAGAACCCTGAGAAAAGAGTTAAGCAAGAGAGTGGGCAGCCTGGGCTGGAGCATAATTTAAGGGCCTGACAAATATTTGTCAAGCCATGTTTGTTCACAAGAGAAAAGCAACAGTGGGGGCCATAAGTGAAGATTCCTTTTCCATTTGGCCAGTTCTGCTTCTTAAGGCCTTCTCCTCATTGGCGTTTTAGACCTCTTTTGCCATTCGGGTTAGGCTATTTTTTAAGGTGTTATTTTCTTCAGGATTTTTTGGGTCTCCTTTAGCAAGCTGTTGACTTATTTTTCATGATTTTCTTGCATCACTCTCATTTCTCTTCTCAGTTTTTCCTCTACTTCTCTAAAAATCCTTTTTGAGCTCTTCCATGGCCTGGGACTGTTTCATATTTTTCTTGGAGGCTTTGGATGTAGGAACTTTGACTTTGTTGCCTTCTTCTGGTTGTATGTTTTGATCTTCTTTGTCACCAAAGAAAGGTTCTATGGTCTGACTTTTTTTTTGCGCAGTTTGCTCATGTTCCCAGCCAATTACTTGAGTTTGTTATGGTAGGGGTCTGCTTCCAGTGTGGAGAATGTACTGTCCCAAGCTTTGGGGACTTTGTGCAGCTGTTTTCAGAGGTATTTCTAGGGATCTGTAAATTTTTAGTTCTTCCAAAGTGCTATGATCAAGGGTGAAGTGTTGACTCCTTTCCTGGCCTGGGGTCTGGTCTGTGAGTGACCACAAGCACTCTTTTTTGCCTTGGAACTGAGGATGTTTCCCTCTCTACCACCATGACAGCACTCCCCGCCCCAGGATCGCCACCTAGATCCAAGCATGGGCAAAGCAAGAGAATCCTGCCTCAGCACCAGCAAAGAGATCCCTGCAATCCCCCTGTGATCAGCCACTCGATTCCCCCCGTTTCCCCACCATCTGTGGGCAGAGAGCTCCAGAAGCAGCCACCACCCCAGATTTTTAAAACATTTTAAAGTGTCTAAGTTATTATTTTTCTTACAAATGTATACATGAAAAGTTTTTTGTAATTAACTCTATGAGAGGGAACCTGAGAATGGAGAGTTGGCCTCAGAGTCAGAAAGCTCTACCTTCAAGTTCCTTCCCTAATACTGTGTAATCCTGGGCCCAATTAAGTGCCCAAGGAAATGCTCTAACATAACTGCTGAATAATTTGTATTGGTAGAAATTCTCTATGCTCTCCCTGCTGTTCCCCCCCCCAAAAAACCCCACACAAACACTTCTATTTCCCCCTCTTCTACTATAATGATTTTAATGCCCTAATAAAACAAAAAATAGAAAACAAAAAAATGAAACTTTGAGACGTGGTTAATAAAATTAGTAAAAAGGAAAAGAGGTAAATTAACTGCTTATCTTAATTCTCCCCACAAAATGGATTTTTAAAAGCCCCACTCTTTCGCACCAATAATATGAAACAAGCATATCAATTTGTTAGAAAGAAAATTCCAAGTTTCAGATATTCAGAGAACTTCAAGTATGTTACCAAATATGCTGTATACTGTGCCTGTTTATTTAATAGCTGACTACAGCCTGGCCAAACAGAGTTTAGGGTTTTCTTTATCGCTATATTATGTATAAAACAGCCACTACCATATTCCTGCTTTCCACACTAAGCCAGCAAATGCTCTGCATTTTTAGACAAATTATTTCTGTACAATATTAAAAAAAATTATATAGCTTGACAAAAACTTAAAATCATACAAATGAATCCTAAGTACCTCCTTACACCTCAATAGTGATAGGGTCTCAGCTGTTAGACTTTATCTGATCCAGTGCTTCATTTTACAGAAGAGACTCCAAAATATTTAAGTAACCCTGATTATAGTGCTTGTCAGTAGTAAAATCAGACTAGCGGGGCCTCTTCACTTCCAATCCTAAGCTTTTTTACACCAAGGTGCCAGTTCTATATGGTTTTTATGTTCTAGTTAAACACTGCATCACAAAAAATCTTTTTACTTGGCGTCCTGTTTTCCTTTACTCAGAATGTTTTAACAAAGTAGTAATACAGCTTCTGCCAGACATTTTAGAAGGATGAGGTACTTGTTTAATCAATGGAAAGTGACAAAGTCAGAAGCAGTCTTTTCAGACCTGCTGCAAACACACTTAGGCTGCTTTAAATGTCTTATCCAAAACTATAAAAAACAATTAGCATTCAGAGCAGTAGTAAGCATTTATAAGTCAGGTGTTTGAGGTTTTATGAAGGTGAAAATGTATCCTTGAATAATTTTCATTAAAAACTCAGCATTAGGGTTAGATTTAATGGATCGGACCCTGAATATATAGTTTTGCATAAAGTAGATTACAAACATAATTCAGTTAAAAGGACCATAGGGCAAGTGTTGAAACTCTTAAGTTTTGTTCCCTTAATGGAAGCCACAGGACACTTTTATGGTCAAGCTCAGAGAGGTTTAACTCTTGCTCATTTTAAACACTTGTCAATATTATCTCTTATTAAGATGAAGCTAAGCTCATTCCTTTTTGGGCATACTCAAAAATCCTGAGGCAAACTTTGGGATAGGTATAAAGGACAATTGCCAAAGTGGGGACAGAAAGGAGAGGTACAGATTAATTTCTAATATATCAACTCCAGAAAATTCTATTGGGGTAAACACTAAGTCCTTAACAATCAAGTTACATGCCACTGACTGAAAACACAAGGCAGAAAAAGACTACAATCCCAAACTGACTTCAATTCCTAAAAATGAATATAAAGGGAAAAAAACCACCTAGTAACACATAGGGTATCGAAGGAGTCAAAAGCATTTAACAGAGAAATTCTCACACTATTCTTGTAAGGTTGGGACAGGAAAGTATTCCCAATTTGCAAATAGGGAAACTGAGGAAAATAACTTAATCACCCAGCCCAAATTAACATATCCTATTCTTCAGTGTTATTATGGCAAAGGTACAAGAACTGTTTGAAATAGCTCCACTGTTTTTCACAATGTTTAAACAGTCAATTCTTTAGAAATGGAGAGGAGGGGATGAGACAGTTAAGTGATCAGATGATGAATGCCTCAAGGTGATTTTTTCCCCCCAACGGACCATTGTTATAAAACCCCCAAAGACCATTAGTAAACCTATCCTTCAGCTATTCTGTAATACAGAGTTTAGAGTTTTCTTTATTGCTGACTACACAAACCATTCATTTTTGCACTGCCTGGCTATTTACACAAGCAATTCTGTATTTATCCACATTTTAAATAAAAGAAAAAGCTAGAGGAAAGACACACAGAAAGAAAATACAAAATGACAAAAGCATCAAAAAGGAAAAGGCATTTAGTGACAGAATATGAGTCTCTACAGCAATGCTCTCCACAAAAGTTAAAAGGTTATCCAAACACAGCAAATGTGGATCTCAAAATCAATCCCAAATAATGAACTGCTGCTAATATTCCCTTTGAAAGCTGCAAACTGGGAATGGAAAAACTCACCCACCTTCATTACCTATGATCACATAAACCACCTAATTTGCTCAAGTTCTGCTTTAAGTAACATTTAATATCTTTTACAAGATGGATTCTGTGATAATTTCCAAAAGGAGACACTTGCATCGGTTTATCGAAGCTCTGCTTACAAGTCAATATCCTTTTACAGGAAACCACTATTGAATTGTTGCCCATCAAATAAAGAAGTTCAGAGCAGTGTTACACTTGCGGCTTGGAGATATCCCTGGAGATACTGTAATGCTTCCGCATTCAGACTAGTGCTCACCATTGAAGGAACCTTTAAAAACGAGAAAAACAGGAGAATTTCATTGCAGACTACAGGACTCTAATACCACAAAATTAATGTCATTAATGAACAATATCAAGAAACCTTGTAAAATTACTCTTTTGGCTACCAAAAGAAATGTAAAATGGGAGGTCAGCTGATTAGCTAGTAATTGAATGACACAAGCATCAATTCCCCAGAGGGTTATATATCATCTCTGATGGCAAGGTTCTGCCTACTACCAACCACACAACATAGCTTCCTGTTTGTACATAAATATCATTCCAATGGTACTAGCTGACCCCAATACTATCATCATTCTTCCTAATGTTGTGTTCTGTAGGACATGCATATATTAGGGTCTTGAGGTAATCCAAGGATGTATTAATAGTCAGAGATCTGACAACAACCTATCCTTTACAAATACACATCTACAACATTGTATCCTGGAGAAAAGCAACATGCTGTGTTATGGAATGAAATAAATTCAGTCATGAATAAAATTGAGGTTATTGCAACCATAACTTTGTTATTAACGAATCACAGATTTTCAGAACAAGGAGAAACTACTTTTTACAGAAGAACTGAGCTGAGACTTGGCCTCATTTCTTTCTACACTACCTCCCTTATCAGAGAGAGAGAGAGAGAGAGAGAGAGAGAGAGAGAGAGAGAGAGAGAGAGAGAGAGTGTGTGTGCGTGTGTAAACATCCAGATGTTCATCCTGAGAATTTCAGTAGGATGCGCTACTACTGTGCAAAGCCTTAACCGCTTCCCAATACTTATTTCTCCTTAGCATGTAAGAGAGTCCCATCAGGGTATAAAGCCAAAAAAAAAAATCAGTTTAAGGAAACTGCAACTAAAGACCACTGAAATGGAATGAATTATACTTAAAAAACTGAAGGCATTTCTGTCTGGTCCATAAATTTGGTGCTGAATATGTGAGTTGACAAAATGTCTATATTTCAGAAAGAATAGGTAGAGCCTTTCTATTTCCAGATTAACAACTTCAGTTTGTGCCAGGAGTAAATATATAAAAATCAAATAATTCAGGCGTTTATCCTTACCACTCTTTCCCAAAATATTTCCTTTATAAAATCATTCAGAATAACATCATCAATCAGATCTATGGGGGGAAAAAATTTCTGTTCCCTTCTAATTCAACAAAAATAAATTTGGTGAATTGCAATGTAAGTAGACAAAACCAAGATTACTTGGCATTAAAAAAATAAAATTTTAATTGGATTCTATTGCAGTGGTCAATAAAATAGGAAACTGAATAAATTTCTCTATCAGCCACCCAAAAAAGCCAGTTTCACCTATATTTTTCTCTTTTCACAAAAAAGTGATACCTACCCTTCCTGGACATGCAGTAGACAATTTATGAAGAGATTGTGCCAGGTGGATTTTGGGATTATTCACCAGACCTACAGGATCATGCTCTTTTTTGCCAGCAAAGGCAAGCTGAGAGAAAGCAGTCTGGTATCCTGGTGTATCTTCAATATCAATAAAATGTTCTTCATCAGGGATTGTGTCATCTTCAGGTAATTCAAAAAGGCCAATCAGAGACTGTAACAAAGGTGTCCTGGAGGAAAAATCGGAAGAAAGTAAAGAAAGGATCACCAAATGAAAGGCAGACTTAATTTATTATTTTCCAATTTTTTGATTAACACTTGACTATTAGCAACTCCTCTGAAAATCAGAATAAACTATGAGACCTGGAAAGGACATAAAATATACTCCTAGGGAAGATCCATGTAAGAAGGGATTACGTTTTATTGCTATGCATGGCTACACATGGGCACCTAGGTGGTACAGTTTATAGAGTACTGAGCCTGGAATCAGAAGACTCATCTTCCTCAGTTCAAACCTGGCCTCAGATACTTCCTAGTTGTGTGACCTTTGGCAAGTCATTTAACCCTGTCTGCCTCAGTTTCCTCATCTGTAAAATGAGCTGGAAAAAGGGAAATAACAAACCACTCCAGTAACTTTGCCAAGAAAACCCCAAATGGGGTCAAAAACAGTCAGACACTACTGAATACAATTGAACATGACTGTATTATCTCCTCAATATCTCATCAGAACAGTGCATAAAAGGCAATTCAGAAATCATTGTTGAATTTGAGTCACATAATTTGATACCTGCATTTTATAGATGAGGAAACTAAGGCACTGAGAAAAATGACTTTCTCAAGATCACAGAGGAAACTAGTGGCAGAATAGGGATATAGAAACCAAGGTCTCATGAACTGCAATTTGGAGTTCTTTCCAAAACTTTTAGCTAAGCAATTTTATGATCATAAAGATGCATAGATCCCTATGCATGAAAATGAAAATACATTTAGATCTCTGTACTTACCAAAGCTTTGTGTACTCAGTATCCATCATTGGAGGACATTCTGTTAATAATTTAGTTATGCCAACAGCACAGATCTTCTTTTCTACTTGTCCAGAAACTTTCTGTATTTCAGGAATAATAATTTTCTCCAAAACCATTCCAAACATTCTGTTAAAATAAAGATTCACTCTGCATCAGTATTAAAGTAGAAAACAATGATAAAAAAATAAAGCAAAATGCTTGCAAATGTTGAAAGAGAAACAAGTCCAAAGATTATTCTTTCTACTAGCAAGAATAGAGGTTTTTACCTCCTGGGATTTGAGCCATAAATAAAAGACCAAAAGGTCATCTTTGGCCAGTCAAGACCAATATTTGAAAATAAATAATGATCAGCATTAATCAGGCCTCTCCGACAAAGTAATTTTCTAAAGAAAGTATTAATATGATTTTAATAACAGTCCAACTCACTCTCTGACATAAACTGCATCATTGGCTATGTAGGGGGATTTAATTAGGGATAAGCATGAAGTTCTAACACCTGAATAAAATGAGATGAAGAAATAACTGAGGCACCAGAAGAATTTCTTATAGAGACTATCTTCCTTCTAACACATCTCCAAAAACACTGTGGAAATCAAATTATGGCAGCCAAGATGTCAACCTGGTGAGCAAGTTCCAGGACACAAAAGTCATACAAAATATATCTGCTATCGTAAGAGAAACTGTAAAGGCTAGTCTCTTATTCTCCTGCTAACTCTTGCGTGGATGTAATGACAACAATCTAAGAACTGAAGTAATATGAAAGCTCAGGTAAAGTAGAAAAGGCAGAAGGATAAAGATGATAAGAATCATGGCTACAGCTAAGAGATACAAGAAGTTAAAATCCAAAAAGAAGGTGGAATGGAGTGTGAGGGAGGATGGATGTCTAAGTGCAAAACCTATCATGAATAACATGAAGGCTTAACATGAGTATTTATGGTGGTGCCTTGCCCTCACTCCCCAACTCCACCTATATGAGCAAGTGGCTTTAAGAAAAATGGTATTTATTATAAGGAGAGCTGGCGCAAGGAGGAGATAATGCATGTACACACCACAGAAAAGGAAAATACAAGAAGCCTTGTGTCAGTCAACAAGCGGTTACTAAATGCCTACTATGTTCCAGGAATTGTGTCAAGTGCTGGAGTTACAAATGAAGACCCTCAGGATATGGTCCCTACCCCTAGGAAGCTCACATTCTACTAGGGAAGATAATATGTAATAACCTAGCTCCACATGCTATATACAGAACAGATCGTAATTTCAGAGGAGGAAGCCCCAGCAGCAGGAGAATTGCGAAAGTTTTCTTGCAGAAGGTGGGATTTGAGCTGAGTCTTGAATGAATCAAGTGAAAATAAGAGGCAAGAATGAGGAAACAAAGCATTCTAGGCACAGGGGAACAGCCAGGAGATGCAGTGGATGGATAAGAAACAGCACATATAGCTAGATCATACAGAATGAGTGGAAGGGAGTACAATTCAAGACAGAATAGGGCAAGAATGGACCAGATTATAAAGAGTATAAACATCAGAGGCTTTCATGGTTGATCCAGGATAATGGGGACCTACTGGAGTTTACTCCTGAATTGGGAGTGGAGAGGGCCAGTGAGGAAACCTAATCAGATCCACAGATCTTTAGAAAAATTACTTTGTTAGTTGAGCAGAAGATGGATTGGAGTGCAAAGAAATTGGCAAGGAGGCCAATCAGAAGGCCACTGCAACTGTCCAAGTGAAAAGGTAATGTGAATCTGATCTGTAGTGGTGGCTGCGTTGGGGGGAGAGAAGGGGATACATATGAGAAGGCTGTGAAAAAAAAAATAAGACTTGGAAGCAGATTGGAAATGTGGATGAATAATGAGAAGGAGACAACAGAGGGTGAAAGCCATGATGATTGGGAGAAGGTGGTACCCTAGACAACAGTATAGCTCTGAAGAGGGGAAAATTTTAAGGGAAAAGATACTGAATTCTGTTTTGGACATGTTGAATTTGAGACACCTACAAGACACCTACAGTTCAAGATATCTAACAGGCAGCTGGTGAGACATGACTAGCTCAGCAGAAAGACTAGGCCTGTTTTTAACTTCTATTGTTTCCTCAGTGCTTAGTACAGTTCCCAGAATGTTGTAAGTTCTTAATAAATGCTTGTTGACTCACTAACTGCAGAGATTACAACTGAATCCATGGGATCTGATGAAATGACCAAGAGCTATAGTATAGAGCAGAAAGAAAAGGATGGGCCCCCAGGCCAGATCCTTGGGGATACACCTGGGTAGTGAGTGTGATATGAAAAACCAGTTAAGGGAGACCAAGAAGGGGTGATCAAAAAGATAGCAGAACAAGGAGAGAGGACTGTCATGAAAAACTAGAAAGAAGAAAGTCACTGACAAAGTCAAATGTTACACAGGTCAAAAAGGATGATGAGCCAACAACTAAAGACGTTTGGCACTCTACTTTCTCATGATTAACGCTAGTCAATTGAGGCAATAATCTTTACAGTGATAAGGCTGTGATTTAACTGAAATTAGATGGGATCTTTCAAAGTCTTAATTTCTGTTATTCTTTGATACTGGCTCTCAATGGGAGGCAGTAGAAAGTGGTCACAGGTTTGAGGGTTAACAAATCACATTTCATCCCTTTTTTAGATATTTAAAAAAAAATTGATAAAATGCAAAAACCCAAAGAACAAAATGGTTAGAAACTTTTGAAGATAAAATTTTAATTACACTGAATGCCAAATAAATGCAAGACAATTATACTTACTTTGGCTGTATGCTGTCAAAGATCTCTTGAAGTGCTAGGGCCCCATATTTTATGCAGTATAAATTAATAAAGACTAAGAAACCTGTTGAAAAAAAATGTTTAACGGTAATGATTTTAGATTTGTTCATAGTGAGGAGAGAGAGGGAAATGTAGAATACATGAGTCTAGAAATACACAAAAGTCATCTGAAACTTCAGTGACACCTTGACTAAAGTATAGTAGCATTAATTGTTCACCTAATAATGGAATTTCATGCTGCAGATGTGGTTATCTCAAATTCAAAACCTATTACATATGGGTCATTCCCAATTTCCAAATTTGACCTGGGTAATTCGCAGGGTCATAGGTCAAATTCCTTCATTTTACACATCAAGAAACTGAACCCCGAAAGGTTAAATGACTTTCTCTTGATCATGGAAGACTCATACCTACATGCAACAGTTCTCATCCCTCTTGAGGTAAACATCCTTTGTCACTTTATCAAAATTTTTAGGGAGTGAGGGATCAAGAGAGGTTGTCTTCTACTGTGCAACCACAACCTTAAAGTGATTATATATGTCAGTCATTAGTGCTTCCAACCTGTCTCCTAAGATTTTTAAAGAATTTGGAGCTAGAAAACACCTTATGCAATCAACTAATACAAGTCCCCTCATTTTTTAAAATGAGGAAACTAAGGCCCAGAATGGTTAAGTCCCCTAGGTAACAGAGAGTAGTGGCAGGATCTGAATCCAGGGCCTCAGCTTACAAAGCACCTCCCACTAAAGCCACCATCACGGTCACATGTATTCAAGTATGCAGAGTCCACACTAGATCGTTATTCTTTCATGGAAACAAATGTTACAAATGGAGGTCAGATACCATTGAAATAATATTGCTACTTCAGGTCTGTTACACTATAAAGAGCTCTGTGGCTGGCAGTAACCTAACACTGGGTTTAATACTATTTCTATGGGAAAATCCATTCTGAGTTCCAAGTAACTACTAAAAAACATACATAATTGCCAGCCCCCAAACTATCACAGATTCAGAACAACACACTTTTGAAACATGGCCAATATGCAAATCAGTTTTGCTTGGTTATATTTATTTGTTATAAGGAAGGGTTTTTATAAGGGGGAGGTTGAGTAGTGATTTTGGTGAGAAAAAAAGAAAAATTAAGAAAAGACATCAATGAAACATAAAAAATACAGAGAAGAAAGAAGTTCAGAAACAGACAACTCTGGCAGTGCTGATACTACAGTGTTGGATATACATGCTTAAAAAGGCAAAATGTATGTAACAGGGACAATTTCAAACTCTACCTTCTTTTTTTCTTCTTTGTATAGTGAAATGTCCATGTTTGTTATTGTTAATTTTACAAAAAAAATTTTTTTAATTTTTAAATTGTGTGAAAAGTCTCTTTTTTTAAAAAAACTACAATCTGTTCCTAAGCTGGAATTCCCTTGCCAATGTAAATGATAGAAGACAAAATATTTTTAAAATCTCTGCTATAAGCCTTCATTTCCCTAATTCATTTGTCCATGGAACATTCTTGGCCTTAGCTACAATAGCCTCCTATTTATACAACCCTCTAAGGTTTGTAAAATACTTTCCTCCAAATACAAACAGTTAAGTGATACAAGAACATTTTTAATCTGAGGGAAACTGAGATTTAGAAAGGTGGGGGGATTTGCTCACTGAAATCCCAAAGTAGGCCTTCTGATGCCAAAACCAATGCTATTCCCCTCATAAGACATCAACGAATCCATTAAAAACTGGGATAGGAAAAAAGGTAGGCAGAAAAAAAAGAAATTAAACAAATTTTTTATATACTTAAATATGAATCCTGTAAAAGTTTGTGATTTTGTAAATAATCCTCTTTTTCCGTCCTGTGTTGATAATATTTGTCAAGTACAGAAAAACAAAAAAAAAATTTTTAATGAGAAAATTTTTTATTTAAAAAAAGTAAGGGGCAGCTAGGTGGTTACAAATCATAACCTATCCAACACGAAAAGATTTTTAATGATTATCTACGAATTCACATCACATGAAGCACAGAGTTCATGTGTATGTGTTCAGTAAGTAAGATTATTTATGATCAAGATTTCTAGTAATTTTTCCACTTCTTTTTTTAAACAAAAATTTCTGTACATCACCAAAATTCCTAGTGCTCTCTTCACTTACTCTTGATAAACTTGGTGGTTTTGGAATTCTGAAGTCTTTGGAACAGTAGAATGAAGATTTGTTTTCTGTACTGGTCAAGTGACTCCCTAGGGAATAGAATGAAAGTATGACATTATTGAAACAGCTTTATTATCTTCCTTAACATGAAGTGAAGAAGTGATCAAACACAAACAGAACTGCTCTCATACTCACGGAGGCATGTGCTCGATAATGCTGTTGAGAAGAAAGAAGCCTTGGTGATCATTTGCTTTAGAAGCAATGAGCTTCTGGAAAACACCTAGTAATCCAGGCTGTAAGGGAAAAAAAATGGTCATAATTAAATAAAACAGCTCAGAGTAAAAAAAAACAAATACTTCTTTCTTCTGCATATACCAGTTAAACACTTCATCAACATGTTAAAAAGATCAAAGATTTAAAAAACAAAAAACAAAAAACAAAACCCAGGTTCTTTCAAATGCAATGAAAATACGTTGTTGAACATAATTAACTATGTTTCTGATGTCATTAAAAAAAAAACTCATATGACATCACATTTTATAATTGGAATCTGTCACACCTCCCATCACGACGCCAGAAATCCAGTTATCAGCATTATTAAATAAAACAGGAAGCTCCCAGTAGCCCTCTTCCTCGAAGGGACAGATCAGGCTTCCAATGAATAAGCTTACGGTATCGCAGGGTTTCTGCCCCTTCCCTTGGAGGAGGGTACACTCCATCCTCCAACTCAGATACCCTTTTGTACAGCTTCCGCTAGGAATGCTTTGTGGTGCTTGTCCCAGATGTAAAAATTCCTTAGTAATGGTTCTGCCTCCAGTGATACATGAACATCAGCATGTATCACTGACTAAAATATAAATGATACCGGTATTCCAGAACTGTGCCAATAGCTAGAATACAGACTCAACACCAGAAGTATTCAACCTCCCAATAAGCAATTCTTTGTCATATGGCTTCCAATCTGTTTATCAGAAGGTCCACCTTTGGTCTATGAATGTCACATTATAGAATGGCATATCCCACTGGGAAAATCAGCTAAACTCAAAGACCTTCCTGATGCTTACTAATTCTTCTTAGTAACTCTTCATAGTTACCTACTGTCTCACTAATTAACAAAGTATTTACTAAATTTGCAATGATCCTGCAGATACTACAAGTACTTTTACCCCCATTTCGCCAACGTGAAAACCAGTCAGAGAGGTTAAGTGACTTGCCGACCATCACATTGCTAGTGACTCTAACCTAGGTTTTCTAGCTTCATGTATGGCGTTCTTTCCACTACAAGTCACTATATGGTACCATTTCCATTCCTAAAGAGCATGGATAAGGAAGAAAAAAGGCTGTGAAACTTTAAGCCCTTTATGCCAATAGGTAATAATTTCATTTACTAAAAAAAAAAAGGTTTGGTGGGTAAGGTCAAAACTATTATTTTTATGATTTTTCTCATGGGATTACAGATGGGACTTTAAAGGTCACCTGTGTAGTGATAAACCTGAAGCTCAAAGACATTAAGTCATTCTTTCAAGGTCAGTAAGTACTTAACAAAGCCAGGATTCAAAACTTGGCTCCTCTGACTGCAAATGCAGCTGCTAAGGTAATTTTTTTTTAATGACTCCATTTCCCAAAGTGGAGATCTCATAGTACTAACTTTCCAGGTGTCATGAATGGGCATATTCTAATAATCTAGATAAAAATAACTCAAATATCTAGTGTTCAAAATATTACAAAGCATTTTCCTCACAAGATCCTTGAAGGAGATAATGTAAGTATACTGAACTAATTTTATAGAGGAAGAAACAAGAACCTACATTAATATTATCTATTGATTCAATGTCACATCTTAAAAAAATAAACACACTTTAATCATCTTCATAAAGCTAGCTTTGAAAATTATAATTGGGAGTCAAAGTTAATCCAACTTACAATTTTATCTGCTGCAGCACTTGCTATTGTATTTGAACCTTTTTCCAAAAATGCCTGGAGAAGTCTCACCAGAGGAGGAATGTTTCCTGCTCTTTCCCACAGCACTGGCTGGAGGAGGTGAGGAAACAGGGCCATGTAGGAAGATGGAATGCCATTTTTGTGTGTTTCCAGAAGCAAAGACATCACTTGAAACACATATGGAATAAACTCTATTTGATGCCAAAAAAAAAAAAAATTCACTTTAGAATCAATGTAACTAACAACCACATCACACAGATGTACACCCCTTAAGCCTGTTACAATTTACAACCATCATTCCTACTCCCTTGTTCAGCAACAGAGGACCTTCCACTAGCTTACCTTGTACATCATTCTGCAGAATTTCTGTAAATACCATAAACAAAGCCTCCTCAAAGTTTACAACAGCAGCAGGGTTGGCTTTGCAAGTTATCCTTATAGATAAACATATTGCCTCAAACATGTAATGATTAAAGTGAGGTTTGCTTGGGTTCTGAAACAGAAAATAAAACCAGTGCAAATTACTTTATAGTTAGTACTTAGGTAGTTATGTTAAACTGCTAATAAAGCTTTGGGATAAAATGCCCTTATTTTACTTTATAATAATGGCCCAAATTATATGGTGTTTTATAGCTTACAAAGCCTTTTATGGGCAACAGTATTTTCAAGTATAACTTGAAAACTGAGGTTTAAAGGGAGGCAACATTGCACAGGAGAGCCAGAATTTAGAATCAGTGTGGGAGGTGGATGTGCCAAAGGTACATCCCTGATAACTGGGTATCCAACTTCCACATGAAAACCTCTAGTAAAGGAGAATTCACCACCTCCCAAAGTAATTCTAATTGTTAGGAAGTTATTATTTACACTGAAATGAAATCTACTTCCCTGAAACTTCCCACAGTGTTTCTAGTTCTTCCTTCTGGATCCAAGCAAAACAAGTATAATCCCCTTTCCACGTGGCAACCCTCAAAGTCGTATTATTCCCAGACTCCACACTATGCTAGCACACCTCCTCTGGATACACTCCAGCTTGTCAAGGTCTTCCTTAAAATGTGGCTCCCAGAACTGAACTCTAGGGGTGATGATTTAGGTAAGGAAGAGGATACTGGAACTACAGAATATAAGCATGGCTCTTTCTACTTTGCCATACTTTCCTATTTGTATTAATTATTTCATAAGTAAAGAGAGACCCTAAAAAGCAACTTTTCAAATTTAAGTTTTATATAAGTAAAATTCATTTAAACTAGGAATTCTTATGCGTTTTTTACTCTACTACAAAACCAAAATGTTTGTAATAGCAAACGAGGATGAAAGCAAAGCCACCTCTTCACCCTTCAAGAAAGGATTTAAAGTATTATCCTAGCCTGAAGCCTTTAGATTAATCTGGAAGAGAAACCTTTTTCAGTCTTGCTTTAGATATCAAATCAGAAATCATGACTAGCTCCCCCCTGTAAATCAGCCACAGGAACTCTTTGCTCAGCTATTAGAGCCAGGGACCTTGACTGATCTACTCAAGAGGATTAGAGTATAAACTAAAAAGAAGAAAGGAAGGCTCTTGATTATTTCAATTACCAGTTAGGAGAAATTCTTAAGAAGAATGGTCAAAGTCAGACCCAGTGATTTTAAAAAACTGACTTTCCACGGGTGTGCCAAAAAGATCAAGGGACTACCTTTCCTATTAGACAGTAACCCTAAATTATGTAATAATGTTTTTTCATACTATGGTATTTTCCTTGTTCAAAGTTTCTATGTTACTTTAAAATGTCTTGTGTTGAGAGATGTCTGAGGACATGAGGGATGACTATGGACATTTCTTTCTTCAAGCCAAACATCTGGATTAGAATAATGAAAATTTTTTTTATAAATTATTCCTGGGAGACTTCTCTGTGTCTAAAATGCAGAGTACAGTATTCATATTCTACACAAAAAATTTTTCGGGATATATAGGAAAGTAATTATATAATCAATGAGTTTTAGAGCAGGAAAAGACATTAGAGATTATTAAGTGACTAACTGTTATATCACCCAGTAAAAATTAAACAGCTGAAATACTAAACCACATCTTTTCATGCAGTAGCTAGAAATGGATACAAAAAAACGCAAACGGTCAACTGTGAAACAACAACCGGTTTTTAATCTAATAAGTTATCCCAAGTATTTAAATATAAATCTAGCAACTGCTTACAAAATGCTTGAGAACTGCTTCTAAAAAGAAGGAAGGAGTAGGACATAGGAGTGAAGGAAGAAAACAGGGAAGAGAAGATAGACTCAGTGAAAAATTTTCTTGACAAAACTAAGGTCCTGAAGATAGGACCAAAGCCTAAAACACAAGTTTTACTGGGAGCTTTTTGCTATAGATTTTTTTTTCTAGCTACAACTTTAAATGACAAAGTTCCTAAACAAAAATTTGATTACAAAAAGAATTATAGTTTCTAAGCAGTTATTATTCACTAAAATGTCTATTACACATGGAGTCAAATTTTCCCCAGAGTCCAATGTCACTCCCTAAAAATAACATCAAATTTTGGAAATCTTGTTGGCCAAATAGGGTGCCATTTAGCAAAATGATAGTCTGAAAGAACTAACAGCCCTCCTCTCAACGTCTAATTTATTACAAAGGAATATGCAGAGAACCAACATGTGATTTATATTTCAGAACTGTCTCCTCTTTACCTTACTAACAGCTAACAGCTTCTGTGTAAGCTGTGTGATGAGAGTGGGGATGTATGGAATTATGGCTTCTTGCAGGAGAGAAAAGCTTCTCATGATAGCTGTAAAAGAAAAAGAAAAAAGAAATCAAGCTTAGTCAAAATTCCAGAACACAACAATAAAAGCTTAAGGAAAAAAAGCCTCTGATTCCATTGTGAAATGGACTATTAGGTAGCACAGTGACTACAGCACTGGGCCTGGAACAAGAGCTGCGTTCAAATTCGACCTAAGACACTTATTACCCAAGTTATTTCACTTATATGCCTTCTATTCCTCATCTGTAAAAAGGGGATAATAACAGCAACCACATCTCAGGGTTGTTGTAAGCATCAAATAAAATATGGAGCACAGATGTCTGCAAACCTTAAAGTGTGATATAAATGATGGCTATTATTATATTCACAAAATTTCAAATACCTATTTTGCATCAGACAAAACTTTACAATTATCCCTCAACATTCATGGGGGTTAAGGGCATAAGACACCTATGAATATGAAAAACCACAACTAACTCTAGGCCCCACCCCAACCTTTTATTTTTAATAATTTTGATCATATTTAACACACAAAACAAGTAAAACAACACACCACACCCATAAAAATGTTAGTTTCTATGTGAGACAGATTAATATCTCACACACTAAGCTAAGTCTTCTCAGCTGCCTGTGCAGCAACTGCTTCACAGATTGATTTCCTTCTACAAAAAGTGCAAGATACCAAGGTCACTTCGAGAAAATCAGGACAGCATTCCCAAAGAGAGTACATAGCCAGTATTTCTTTAGCACACTGAAACTTTTAACAAAAATTTAACTGTTTATTATAATTTTATGTAGGTATATTTATGATAGTAAATGTTAAGATTCACAACATACAATACGTATTTGTGACTTACTAAAATTTTTCAAAGTTTTCTTTACATACACACCTCGAGTAATTTTCCACAGTAAATCTCTAAAAATCTCCATTTAATTATGGATAATCAACTCCCGAATAACCAAAACTGTGAATGTGAAACCTGAGAATGTCAAGGGATGACTGGAATTCTCTATCTCTTACCCTACATAATGAGCCCTCAACAATTTTAGCTGACAAAAGTCTGAACTAGTCAGTCCCCCTGGGCTCTTTTAGCATAGCTAAGGCAAAGATTAGAAGAAAAGGAAAGAGAAAACAGCAGAGAAAGCTATAAATTTGGGAGCAGCAGCAGAAGTTCCACCACTACTACAAGGTGAGTACACCTTGCCTAAAAGATATGGGAGCCCCCAGTTGGAGCACAGAGAGAACCCAAAGAAACGCCAACAATCTGAGGAAAAAAAGGAAAAGATGAGGAAACCTACCCAAGCCACATAAAACTACATTTAGATCTTGAAGTATCAAACAGTCCACCACTACCAAATTGGTCAGAACCAGATTAAAATGTAATTGGAAAATATTTAACAAAATAAAAATAGATAACAATACATTTTTAAATTAAGTCAACAAGAATCCTGCCTACAGGGACCCTTATGCAAGTATTACTGTGTGTCCCCCACCTTCTATTTCAGTTTGATATCACTGCTCTAGGCAAATGTTATGCAAACACTTTGCATCTACGTAGAAAACACTAACACAACCAAAGAATGAAGACAACCATTTTTGCCAAGGCACAGGAGATACTGAAACTACTTTGTAATAAAACAAGACAAAAAGTTAGCCATTTCTTCAGGAAAAGGGTACCATTTCTGAAACTTATTTTTCTTACAATAATATTAATTTATAATTAAAATGCTATTTTCCTCTTACATTTCCTAAACATCTTGGAAATTTTTTTAAACATGGTTTTGGCATACACATACAGTTTTTTAAGTACATAACTAGGAACAATTCTGAATAATTACTGCTTGGAATTTGAAATTAGATATTTAGTTATGGTCTCAAGGTATGCTAGAGAAATGCTTACCTTTCATTATATACTCATTTTCCGAAGAGCCAGGAAGTGTGAGTGCTTTGAAAAGGTTTGTTAGCAGAATCTCTACAAAGGGTGCAATTTCTGCAGCTGTAATACTATAGATAAACACAATTTCCAATTAATACTCATCTTTACTATGGATTACACTAAAGCAAAAATTTTAATCCTAAACTAATTTCTACCACTCTGCAAGCCAAAAGGCTATTTCCCATCAGATGACTGTTCAGAAAATAATGATGGGACAAACCAAAGCCAAACTTAATTAGAAAGGCAACTTTTTTCCAGAGGTAGGAGTATAGGACATACATACTCAAACCAAAAAGCCCCAAAACCACAAAGAATGTTTTTTAGCACTTTTTTTCCTCTATCTACTACTACATGGAAAGCACGAATGGAGTAAGAGAAATGGTTCCAGGGAGGCACAATTCACGACCTTCACTAAGTATGTCCAGCAAAGCTTCCCCATGTACAACTTCAAACTATAAATGTCACAAGTTCTGGTGTCAGAAAACTTACAGTACAGTGTTGTTGGATCCTTTCATGGTAAACAGCCTTTCAAGAGCATGAGCTGCATATGTATGAACCACAATACTTTCTGCTTGAAGATGATTGATCAGAAGAGGAATGGAAGCCAAAAGTTGCTCTTTAGGTACCTGAATGATTCAATAATATGCTTTTCATGCATAATAAAAATATGTACATCTACATAATAAGATATAAATCAAAGAAAACTGGTTTTTATTTACATCTGGGAGTTTATTTTAAAAGTTTAAAAGCCATTTTAAAAAACAGACTGAACATGTGATTTCACCAGCAAAGAGAGTTTCTCACCCCAAACACTCGGGTCCAGAACGCTAAAAAGAAAAAAAAAAGCTGACTCCTACAACTGCCTGGGGGCAAGTCACTTGCCCAAGGCTGTCCCAAAGCCAGTACTTCAAAGCCAGGATCCAATCCCAGGCTCTCTGACTCTCTGAAGCATTACTACTTTTCAATATGCCAAGCTGTCCAATGATCTGCTACACTAATTTTTTAAAAGACCAACTAGGAATCTGCAGTGGAACAAATCACTTTAAAGTCAATACAGAATAATAACCATCTATAACTGGCAAGAATCTTGCAGGTACACGGGCAAATTGTAAAGTGCCAAAATCTGGAAAAAGATTGTTATAGTAATAAAAGGAAATTATGAAAAACCAAAGTTTTAAAAAATCTGATACCAAAGAACTACCAAAAATATATATTCAGTAAGTCTGTTCAGAAATGATAGACAAATAACACTATTACTTCTCATTGTATACTAAATACTCTAGTTTAAAGACTATTCCCTGCTAAAAAAAAAATCAGAAAAATATTCTAAAGGGGTTACAGCTTGTTAAAGTATGTGAATCAGAGGGGAAACAATCTGTTAACGTTAAAAGATTCACCATTACATTGTTGAAAAAATTAAAACTGCTTTCCAAATAACTTGAGAAAAAAAAGTAAATAATTAAGGAAAGAGAAAACCTACATCAAATGTTAGCAAAATTTGTCTTGTAAAACTTATTATTAAAGGAAAATAGATGATAATATTCTACGTAAAAAGGCAGGAAATCTGATATATAAAGCATTAAGAGGTTTAGGAGGTAAACAATGATCAAAAAAGAAAAAACAACTTACCTGGTTTCTGAAAATCATGATATATTTGATACCATCAGCTTTAAGTACAGGAAATTCATTCACTATTAAAGAAAAACAAAACATCATGGTAACTCAAGTCATAAGCACTAAATCACTGAACAGCAAACCGTAAGTAAATCATTCCAAAACTTAAGACATCTGGAGGTAAAAATTGGTTTTACTTATGTTTTAATTCCTTTTCAAATCCTTTAGGAAAAGTCAGTTCTTAATAGCTAATTAAGAACTATTACAAAAAGATTTTATGTTGATACATGCAGTTCTACTATAACAATTGTTCTGAAAACATGAATTTGTTCCACAGCAACTGATATTAAGGAAAATTTTAAGCATAATGTGAATTTCAGGCTTTGCTTACACACAACTTCTTCTAAGAGAAACATCAAGAATGCAGAAAACTGGGGCAGCTAGGTGGCCAGTAGATAGAGCACCGGCCCTGGAGTCAGGAGGACCTGAGTTCAACTCTGCCCTCAGACACACTTAGCTGTATGACTCCGGGTAAGTCACTTAACCCCACTGCCTAGCAAAATAAATAAACAAAATAAAATAAGATGGGTGTGATGATATTTGTTTAAAAAAAAAAAAAGAATGCAGAAAACTGCATAACTTCACAATAACTCACTAGCTGTAATCCTTCTGACACCCACTTCCACATGCAAACTTTAGATCTTTGTCAAGGTAAAGGGCCTTATTTTTTGTACATCTTCTGGTGCAGTAGGAGCTGTGAGCAGAAGAAGGTTGGTCTGCTGTTCCCCTTACGTACTTGCAGATAGGAGGAATACGGAGTGGGGCTAGAACTCTGACCTGACTAACCTGCCTGAGACTATGCCAGGCCAGATCAGAAGCAGAACTGAGCAGCAAACTAAGGCAAAGGACTATGCCACTTTTTATTGTAGTATCTATGTATTTAACATGTATAAAATTGTGCTACCATTTTTACTATGTTCGTAACTTTTTTTTTAATACATCAATGATGAAGTTTTTGAGCATTATGTTTCTAATCCTAGTCTTCCCATAAGCCATATGTTTTTTGGTTTTTTTTTTATTGTGCAATTAGGCATGGCATGTTGCCTTTGGGGGAAAGCTTATATCTCATTAGAGCAGACCTAAGAATTCTAAATACTTCCCTTGAGGTAGGGTCCTTAGCCTGGCCACACAATAAGGAAAGCCAACATACGTAAATAGTCCAAATAAATTTACTTTGGGTTACCCAAAAATCTATTACAAAGGAGCCATAGTAAAGCTCTTATCCACAGCTAACCCCCAAACCCAAGAGTATAAATGCACCCCCAGTTCTCCAATGCCATGGAAATAACTAATTGAAAGGACTACTATACAAAGGAAGAGTAAATACCTTTAATTTAAAAATTCCTAATGGAAAAATGCCACACCAATAGTGGATGTTATGCAGGTAGGTGGTCTAGTAGATAAAAGTATTGAACCAGGACACTAAAGACCCGAATTCAAATCTGACCTCAGACATTCAGTAAGTACATGACCCTGATGAAGTCACCTACTTCTGCTTTAGTTCTCTTCATCTGTAAAATGCGTATAATAATAGCACTACTTGCCAAGGTTGTTTTAAGAATCAAATAATATTTGTAAAGCCCTTTGCAAACTTAAAGCACTGTATAAATGTTTACTGTTATTGCTGTTATGTGATATTAGAGTCCAGACAATTACAAGAATTATATCCTGAATATATAAATGTGAAAAGTATGTTTCTTTTTTTAAGTATAAATGTACTCTATGAAGAAAAAAACAAACAAAAAGAGGCATCTTTCAAAAATCTTTAAAAAATCAAAAGATCATTAAACTCTATGGGACCTCCACATTGATAAAAATTATGGGGTTATTGCTCTTAAATGATATCTTTTCCATAATCAGATTTAATCTATAGAAATAGAGCCCATAACAAAATGTGGGGGGAGAAAGTTAACAAAGCTCAACTTACCACTGGCTGATTTCAAATCAGGCTGAATGTGATTCACAAAGAACTCAGTAAGATTTACAAGTTCATTTGCTTGTGTAATTCCATGCTGAAAATAAATTTAAATCCAAATGGAATTAAAATCCTATAGAGTCTAACCTGCCACAGTAGAAATATAGGGGGCTTAACAAATGCGTATTTTAAAATAAAGAGTAGGACTTCAAAACATAAACAAAACATCCCATACAAAGAAGTATCAAGCAGGGCTTGAGAATTACAGCAGAACAGTAAATAAAGAACAACATGACTGCCTCATAAATCAGTGGAATATGCCACTGAGCAAACATCTGTGATATATTTTAGAAACCAAGAAACTGAGCTCAGGTAACAAATACAACATTTAGTAATTATTTTCACCCTCAACAGATATTAGGCCACCTTGTACCACCAGAATCATTCTCTGTGAGAGGTTAAGCAGAGAATTATGGCTGTGTAATAACAGAAAGAGTACTGGAATTAGAGTCAGAAGACCTGAATTCAAGTTCCAGCTCTGCTTGTACTACCTTGGTTATTTGTGAGAAAGGTGTTTGGAAACCTTAGAACACCAAAGAAATGAGTGGTTAAGTACTTTCTACACTGGAGATACCAATAACTAGCCTCCAAGAGTTACAAATATCCTCAATAGTGAGGGAGGCAAATAAAGCCAATCTACAATCACTGATACTACTATTTCTTGCCTAGAAATCACAGCACACCAGCACTGTAATGTATAATATAGGTGATCTAGTCCCTTTTTAAAGATGGAAAAAAATGAAGCCAAGAGAAGATCAACAGTTTTATCTCATGTCACATTGTAAGACAGAGCAGAAGCAGTACTAGAACCGAGGTCTCCTAATTTTCTACCCAGGGTTCCCCTTCATCGCACTATTTCCCTCTATCCAAACAAGAATGAGGCCAACAAGACTTACAATAATTCCTTAAAATAAAACCATAAATGAAAGGCATTACTCTTTGTGTCTGAGCTTTCGAAGCTAATGATGTTACTAGATAAATTGCTGCATCTTTGTGTTTCCAGTTGACAGATGGGTTCTTGGCATATTCCTGAAGCATGGAATTGACATAACCAGAGAAGATTCCTGTCACAGGTCCTTCAAAAAACTTGCATAGACCTCGTACTAGATCACAAGCAGCCCTGCGTCTGGTATCAATATCTATAAAATCAAAAAGGGGAAAATGATCACAGGAAAGAGAAAAAAGTTAGACAGTAAGTAGATAAAGACATAAACTACTATACACCAAACAGACAAAAAGAACCCAAGAAAAAGGAAGATGATTTGTGATGGCAAAACAAATAAAAATTAACTATGAGATATAATCTAAGAAGATAATAAAACTTTTGTAATATCACAAATGAGGCCTATAAAATTATAAAGTATGTGAGTTTTTATGTTTCTGGTGATGTACTGTATGAAGGAATTTCAGGTTAAAAGCATAAATTACGAACGAGCTCACATTTAGAGAACACTTTATAATTTACTAAGTACTTTCCTCAAGATAATCTAGTAAAGCAGGATGGTACGAACCCAAAATGAGGTTCAGGAAGATTAAGTAAAATGTATACAATCACACAGCTAGTAAGTGTGAGTGCCAGCCAGGACTGAACCCACGAACTCCCTCACTATGAGGCTGTGAACAAGCTGTTGAAGATACCATCACACTCCTAGTCACCTGGGCTCACAACCTAGGTGTCCTCCTCCACTCTTTACTCTCTTTCAACCCCTATATCCAATCTGTTGCCAAGTCCTCTCATTTCTACCTCCCTAACATCCCCCCCTATATATTCTTTTCTCTCCTCTAACACTGCTACCAGTATGGTGGAGGATCTCATCAGTTCATGCCTGAACTACTACAACAGTGCTGGTTTGTCTCCCTACTTTGTCTCTCCCTTCTCTAGGCCATCTACCACTTAGCTGTCAAAAATTATTTTCCTGGAACCCAAGTCTGATTGTGTCACCCCATGTCCCCTACAATCAATCCAGTGTCAACGTATTACCTCCAAGATCATCTATAAAATGCTGTTTGACATTCAAAGACCTTCACAACTGGCTTCCTCTTATTCTTTCCAGTGCCTAGAAAATCTTCCAAACCTCATCTCCATCTCCAGCTCTCCCTGGTGTCTTTCAAGTCCCAGCTAAAATTCTACCTTGTTCAGGAAGGTTTTTGTTCCCACAATTACCCTTATTGCTACTGCCTTTCCTCTGTTATCAACTCTAATTTATCCTGTATATATTTCACTTGTTCATAATTGTTTGCATGTTGTTTCTATTAGACTCTAAGTTCCTTGAGAGCAAGATACATCTTTTGGGTTTTTTTGGATCCCCAGCACTTAGCAGAGCACATAGCTGGTGCTTTAATAAATGCTTTTTTGGGTAACTATCCATTATAAATCTGATTTAATGCCTTTTTTAAATTAAGAAGATATTTTCATCTCTTTTTCCCCCAATTAATATGGAAGAACATAAATTCAACAACCTTTAAGATCAGTTCAGTAAGAATTTAAGGGTTATATTACTCTCATCATAACAGGCTCAGACGGGGAATAACATACACATGCAATTGGGTATAGAAACACAGAAATCTATCTTACCCTATAGGAAAGTAGGAAGGGAAGGGGATAAGAGAAGGAAGGGGAGGTAAGAGAAGAAGGGAGAGGTAATATAAGGGAGGGCAGACTGGGGGAGGAGAGTCAGAAGCAAAACACTTTTGAGGAGGCACAGGGTGAAAGGAGAGAGACAACAGAATAAATGGGGGGGGGTGCTGAATAGGATGGAAGGAAATACAGTTCTCTGGGTTTTTCCCTTTTGTTCTGATTCTTCCTTCACAATATCACTAATGGGGAAATGTCTAATAGGACTACACATGTATAGCCTATGTCAGATGCATGTCATCTTGGGGAGGAAGGAGGCGAGGAAGGGAGAGAGAAAAAAATCTGGAACTCAAAATTTTATAAAAGTGAATGCTGAAATGTTGAAAACTATCTTTACATTTAAATGGAAAAAAAATACTATTGAGAGGGAAGAATTTAGAGGTTAAAAGATATATTAACAAGAACTTAAAACTCAATGTTATATACTTATAATAGCCAAGTTTAGCCACAGAAGAGTTGAAAAAACTCATTACCCTCTCTTCAGTATACAGGCAGCTAAATATGGGTATGAAATGTTGTATCTGCTGTCAGATGTAATCAATGTGCAGGTTGTTTTTACTGAACTATTTTTCCCTCTTTTAAAACTTTGTTATAAAGAAAGATTCACATCAAAATAATCTGGTACTGAATAAGAAACAGAATGGGTTGATCAGTGGAACAGATTACATATATAACATATGTAAGGAAACAACCATAGTAATCTAGTGTTTGATAAACCCAAAGATCCAACCATTATGAGCAGGAACTCACTAGTCAACAAAAACTGCTGGGAAAACTGGAAAGTAGTTTGGCAGAAACTAGGCATAGATCAACCTCTCACACCATATGTCAAGTCAAAATGCACACATGCTTTAGATGTAAAGGGTGACATAGGCAAATCAAGGGAGTATGGAAAAAAATTACGTCATATTTATAGATAAGGGAAGATTTTATGACCAAACAAGAGACAGAGAAGATCACAGGAGGTAAAACGGATGGTTTTTATTACATGAAATTTAAAAGTTTTTGCAAAAATAAAACCAATGCAGCCAAAATTGGAAAAAGGAAACTGAAGGAAGTTTTTTACAGCAAACTTCTCTGATAAAAGCCTCATTTCTCAAATGTATAGGGAACTGAGCCAAATTTATAAAAATAAGAGCCACTCCCTAATTGATGAAAAGTCAAAAGATATAAACAAGCAGTTCTCATAAGAGGAAATCAAAACTATCAATAATCATGTGAAAAAATACTCTAAATCACTAATAATTAGAGAAATGCAAATTAAAACAACTGTGAGGCACCACTTCACACCTATCAGAAATGACAAATGTTGGAGAGGATAAGGGAAAAATAGATATATTTAGTGAACCATTGGTAGAGTTGTGAACTGGTCTGGAGAACAATTTGGAACTATGCCGGCATAACCTGTGGCCCACCGAAAATGCAGCGGGAAACTTCCTCTACATGCTCATTTTTCATGGGCTGCCTGAAATTCTTTGGTGTGCCTGTGGGCCACAGTTTGTGCAAGCCTATCTCAAGGGCTATAAGACTTTACACATTTTGACTCAGCAATATCACTACTAGGTCTGTATATTCCAAAGAGATCAAAAGAAAAAGCAAATGACCTATATGTACAAAAATATTTATAGCAGCTCTTTATGTGGGTTGGAAAGAAATGGAAATTGAGGGGATGCCCATCAGTAGGGGAATGGCTGAACAGGTTGTAGTATACAATTGTGATAGAATACTTTTGTGCTAAAAGAAATGAAGAGGTGGATAGTTTCAGAAAAACCTAGGAAGACTTTTATGAACTGATGGCAAAATGAAGTGAGAACATTATGCACAGTAACAATAATATTATAATGACAATCAACTGTGAAAGACTCAGCTACCCTGATCAGTACAATGATCCAAGACAATTCCAAAATACTCATGATGAAAAATGCTATCCACCTCCAGAGAGATAACTCATGAAGTGAGTACAGATTGAAGCATAAGTTTTTTTTTTATTTTTCCCTGCCTTTCATTTATTTATTTTGCAGCATGGCTAATATGGAAATATGTTTTGCATGACTTCACATATATAATGGGTATCATATTGCTTGTTTTCTCAATGGGTGGAGGAAGGACTGGTTGGGGGAGAAAATTTGGAGCTCAAAATAAAAAAATGAATGCTAAAAAATAAATTTGAACAAATACTCAAAGAGTTGCTGAGAAGGTGGGGGAGAGGTATATTCCTAAATAAATGCAATTCATATACAGAAGGCATCAATCTAAAATAGGATAAACAAAGATAAAAGATTACCAGATCCTTCCAAATCCCTCCTTATGTACTCTTCAGAATTATCTTCAAAGGCCTCCTCATCAGCAGCTGCAAGTAACAGTTGATATGTGATACATGCAAAATTGAAACAATTTTACAAGTCATCATACTTTGTTGCTAAGTCCTTTAACTTCAGTTTTATTTCACAGAAACACCAAATTTGCCTCAACTGAGTAGATGGCAATTTTTGTTCACAACCGAACTGCTGGTATCATCTAAAATGTCGCTAGTATCAAGCTGATTGAGATAACAGTTAAACATTGCAGGATCCAGATGACCCAAAGCATGTTTTAGAGGACACTTGCTCCCTCCTACTTTCACAAATTTGCTAACTTACTTAACCTACTATACTATATATTAAGCTCCAAGACCAAAGGATACCTCCTTGGTAAGAGTCTGCACAGTAAAAAGCATAACTCAGGCACTCATAATTAAAATCAATATGAAGCAGAAACCAAGTAAGGTTGCAATTCTATATTCTGAAAGTATTTGCTCATTTTACTTCACAGAAGATGCAAACAATCCCCATGACACCAGCAAACCAAATCAAATCGTATAGCACTCTACCTAAGTTGACAGGTTAAACAAGGCCTGCACAACATGTGGCCCACCAAAGAGGCTGCCCACAAAAAATGTAGAGGATGTAAAAGAAAGTAAAGATGTAAAGAGTGCGTTGTTCATGCCCCACTTAACCCAGCTGCCACTAGTCACTATTGTGCACATCATATAACTTGGCAGGCGGGTTGCCACTGCACACTCTCTCCTGTTTGTCGCGTGACCTGTGACAATAAACTGTCTCTATTCTGAGAGAAGTGATTTCATGATAAATAAAAAATTTAAGTAATAAGGGTAATTAATTGTTATTAATTGAAATTTTCCTTTTTAAAAAATATGGTTTATTTGCAAAATAGTTTTATCATTAATTATACCTTTATTTGGAAAATGAGATGCTAAAAACCTATCTGCAGCCCAAAGAAGTTTAGCCTATTTTAATTTTGGCCCCTACCTACTGCCAAGTTGTACAGGTCTGGATTAAACTATTCTTATCTTCCCTTAAATCTAACAGCATTATAGAAAAGAATCTTTTTTATCAAGAATTCTAAGGAAAGGTTTCCAGAGAGCTTTAAAAGTTTGAAAACATCAGGACCCATTGTGAAAAACTGCTTTTATCTGAAGGGTCTGAGCCTAGGTTCAATAAAGATCAAGGAAGGAAATAACTGAAAAATCATCACTTTTATTCTCAAACCTAAAAATGTGGACTGAATAAATAAGAGGTACATAAAAAAATTTTAAAAAGCACTGATGACTTCATATGAACCCGTAATCTGGTTATTTTAAAACTAAGACCCCATTCATCCAATAAGCTTGTTGCACAAATGACAATAGTTACCTCTAAATTCCATGTTAGGAACAATAACCTTTTCGCAGATACTTGTGAGTGTATTCTGATCTTCAAAGAGATTCTTATAATGAGGTCTCTCACAAACTGAAGCCAGAAATTGAATTGCATTACTTACCAACTAGAACAAAACATAAAAAGAGAACACTTAAAAAACATAACTGACCATTGTATTTCTTGAAAAATGAAGTTCTTAACATCTGTTCTGACCATCTACTTACCAAATCATATTTGACTTCTTGGCCTGTTGTTACTAATAAATTCCAGATTGCCGTGACAAATCGGGGCAGGTATGGCTGGAATTCTTCATCATATTTTTGGGCATAGAGTGCAGCATTATCACAAATTTGGGATTTTAACAACTCCAATAAGCCCGCTTCCTCTTCATCCTCACATAAAAGAAAACTGAAAACTCAAATATACTACCATGAATTTAGAAAACAAAACCAAAGACTATAGGATCAAGTTCTCTAAATTGCACTATCCAAAGAATTGGTGTAAAATATGAAGATTCATTTGCTCAATCAACCACCTAGGGCAGTAAGTGATGAAATATTTTCAATTTTACATTTATCTAAAATTACATTGAAGGGATATTGCTGAATTATGCTCTCAGAAGACTCTCTGCCTTAAAGTTTCAAATAGAAAATATCTGCAGATTAAAATGAGATAAAATAAGACATTTTACAGAGAACTTGGAAGCTACTGATTCAGCTTTATCAAGTAGCAAGTTGTATTTCTTATTTTTTTTTCTTTTTCTTTTTTGCTGAGGCAACTGGGGTTAAGTGACTTGCCCAGGGTCACACAGCAAATTATATTTCTTTAAAATTGGTAATAGGTTGTTAGTTAAATCACATGGCTTGAATGATTTTCTTTAATGAAATACCTGACTGAATTTGATAAAGAAGTTTCTTCATGCTAATGTGAGAACAGCAGTGAAGTAAAAGCCAAGTATTTGTCAGGATAGTACGTGATTGGGGAATTCTTTTCTGAACCAAAACCTTCCAACAGCTGGTTCAGTAAGTCCTGTGGAGCTGCCTGAGAACACAGAGGTGAAATGACTTGTCCAGGGTCAAACAGCTAGTTAAGTGTCAATGGGAAGATTTAAAGCCAGATCTTCCTGACTCCAGGTACAAACCTCTAAGCACATAACAAGTTGCGTCTATTATAAAACTATCACATAATAACCTCCACCATAAATCAATTAACAAATATTGAGAATCTATTGTACATATTAGTGCACTGTGCAAAGTCCCTATGGGGACAGTAAAATTTATAACCCCTTAAACAGCTTACAGTATAATGGGGAGATAATGCATCAACACGAAATGAGAAACTATACTACAGTTAAATAACAGAGGATAACAATACGAGACAGCATAGAAGGCAGAATATGATTACCAAATGGGTAATATAGATAATACTGAGGTTCTAGAAGGAGAAAACAAAACAAAAAGTTTTTAAAACTCCATAAGTTGTTTGTTTGTTTTTTCCAAATTACAGATCAGAAAATTTAACTTTCAGATCAGACACTTCTTACGTATGATATTTTTCTTCTTTCCCAATTTGAAAATAAAATGGTTACTATACTACCAAATATATCAGTTTTTCAAATCAGTTATTTTGTATATTTTAGAATTTCCACAGTGTGACCAATCAGGGTCACAGGATTTAGAGCCACGAGTGACTTTAGAAATCATCTAAAATCAAAACCCTTTATTTTATCAATAAGGAAACAAAGTCTCTGAGTAGTAAAACGATTTGTCCAATATCACATCAGTAGTAACACAGTCAAGATTTGAATTCCAGGCCTGACTACATCTCATGAACTTTCTTTAGGCTGTTAAATCAGAGACGTGATGTTCTTGCCAGTGACAGAAGATCCAATCTATCAACCAACAAGTAGCTATTTATAAAGTACCTACTATGAGTCAAGCTCTGGGGATACAATGAAAAAAACACTCCCTGCCCTCAAGGTTTGTAACATTCTGCTGGGAGACACAACATGTACATCTATAAATATATACAGCATAAATACAAAGTAAATTTTTCTTAGTGAGGAGGGATTTGTAAATTTGTGGACTGAAATCAACTAAGATGATGAAAATAAAAGATAAAATTTAAGGTAGAATCAACTGAAACACATTTATATCTGAATTGTCTGAATACTGTCTTATATTGTCTCATTTACACATGAGTATAAAAGTATATTTATGGGAAAGTGAACTCCAGATATACTCCATCACCTTTTAAAGCATTTTCAAGTGTTTTATATCAAGCCAGTCTCTTAGAAGAATATCAATAAACAATCATTGAGGAAGGTAAAATAAAAGACAATTAGTATGCTTTAGGCAGCTAGGTGGTAGAGGATAGAGTGCTGGGTCTGAAGTCAGGAAGACTTATCTTCCAGAGTTCAAATCTGACCTCAGATAATTACTAGCTGTGTGAACCTGGGCAAGTCACTTCACCCTGTCTGCCTCAGTTTCCTCATCTGTAAAATGAGCTGGATTAGGAAATGGAAAACCACTCTGGTATCTTTGCCAAGAAAACCCTAAATGGGGTCACGAAGAGTCAGACACGACTGAAATGACTGAACAATAACAAGAGTCAGACTTATATATAATACTTACATCAGTTTGCAGCAGCTTATTATCCAAAGTTAAGAGGTTATGGAAATTATTCATCCATGTTTCCATATTATCTTCAAAAAATTCTGGTAGGTCCTAAAAAGTTAATAGATGGTGGCTGAAGAAATTTCATTAAAGCAAAGCACTGTGCTATTTTTAAGTCCTCTAATTTTTATGTTCCTTAGTTCATACTTAATATATTGAGTCCAAACTCCTTAGTCTGGCATTCAAGGATCCCTAAGATCTAGTTCTTCCAATCTATTTTTTCTCACACCAAACCCCTGTGAATACTCTATAATCAGGAAACTCGAGTGTTTACAATTCGCCTTGCCTTTCTAGTGCCATTTTCCACATCTTCTCTGAACCCTCTGGCACCCGAACAAAATTAAACATATTCTGCAGTCTAAGGTCCTGTAGCACTCCTTACCTATCCATTTATCATTTGTATTAGAGGATTTTGTGTAAACAGCACTCATACAAATTAGAGAGCTACCACTATGTTTTTTTTCTTTTATCATTTTCAACATCAAGTATCTTTAATATAAAGTACTTTTCACATGTCGAACATTAATAACAAATGCTGAAATATCTCGAATTAGTGAATTTAACCTGATCTTCTCAAATACATATTTCAAAAGAGGAAAAGGTACAGTGTCTCATTTTGTACATCAGGGGAAAAAGAGTTGTAGTCTTCCTCTGATGTCTCATTGTGACATGGAGAGAAATATTGAGCGCTTAGTTCTTGAAGGCTATGCTCTGGCAGGTCCTACCAAAATGGAAAATAGATCCAAGGACAGACTGTCTAACGACGGCAGATGAGACTAATCACTTAAAAGTTAGCTACGGAGTAATAAATATTTTGGTCAGAGCAATTAATTAGGCTATCTACTAAAGCAATCTGACTAGGTGAAAGAAGCTTTCAGAGATAAAAATTATAAATTTTTGGCATACAGAAACAGTCTTTCTTATACAGAATTCTGTGACTACCGAAATAACTAAATGGAAACGGTAAGGAGATGCTAAACTTCCTTAATAAAATAAGATCCAAGTATTTTTATAATATAAAACACCATCTGACAATACAGAAAAGTAGTAAGAATTAAGATTATCCTTACCTGAAAGTTTAAACTGTAGAACAGTTTTGCAATCAAAATTAAAGAGGAAAAAAGAACTTTCAGAGCAGATGCATCATTTGCATGGGTGCTGCAGAGTTCAATAGTAGCCTTACAACAGGAAGAAATTTGGTATGTAATCAGTAAAGAACACACATTCACAGTCACAGATTCACTGCTCCTCAATATAAATAAAAACCTAATTTGTATAATGCAGCCAATTGCCAGACTGGATCCGTTCATAGTTCTTAAACTAGCCAAAAACCAATGTAAAAGTGAATGATCTTCTTATAATACATTGGTTTTTTTTTTATGAATTAACATCTCTTTTCTATAACTATCTTGTAATCAAACAAAAATTAAATTATACCACGAAAATGTTTTTAAATTAAAAAAAAAAAAAAGCCATGGGGCAGCTAGGTGGTACAGTCGATAGAGCACAAGCCCTGAAGTGAGGAGGACCCGAGTTCAAATCTGGCCTCACACTTGACACTTACTAGCTGTGTGACCCTGGGTAAGTCACTTAACCCTACTGCCTAGCAAAAAAAAAAAGAAAGAAAGAAAAAAGAAAAAACAAACAAAAAACCCCCAAATACTTTTAGTCAAAACAAGCTTTCAAGAAAATTCCATAAATTTTATTTTTTAAATTTGAACAAACTAATTTAACTTAAAATTCTCACCCATACCTTGAAAAGGTTTGTCAAAGGTAATGCAAAGGCATCCAAAACAAGTTTAATTTCAGTCCATAATTCGTTTGATTTAAATTCATGGCGATATCTAGGAAATAAACAAGTGGCCATTTTACTTAAACTGTTTTTATTAAAGAGCTTAAATTCTTTTTTTTAAAATTAATTTATTTTCAGTTTTCAACAATTATTTCCATATGCTTTTGAGTTTTAAATTTTCTCCCCCTCCCTCCCCACGACAGCACGCAATCCGATATAGGTTGTACATATACATTCCTATTAAATATGTTTTCAAATTAGTGATGTTGTAAGGAAGAATTAGGACCAATAGGAGGAACCTTAAGAAAGAGGAAACAAAACAAAACAGAAGAAAAACAGCAAACAGTATGCGTCTATCTGCATTCAAACTCCATAGTTCATTCCTTGGTTGTGAACAGCATTTTCCACATGAGACTTTTGGAAATGTCTTAGATCCTTGCATTGCTGAGAAGAGCTAAGTCTATCAAAGTTAGTCACTGCACAACATGGCTGTTACTATGTACAACATTCTCCTGGGTCTGCTCACTTCACTCAGCATCAGTCCATACAAGTCTTTCCAGGTTTTTCTGAAGTCCTCCTGCTTGCTCATCATTTCTTACAGCACAATAGTATTCCATTACATCCAGATACTACAACTTGTTTAGCCATTCCCCAATTGATGGGAACCCCCTCAATTTCCAATTCTTTGTCACCACAGAAAGAAGTGCTATGGATATTTTTGTACATGTGGGTCCTTTTCCCATTTTTCTGATCTCTTTGGAACATAGGCCTAGAAGTAAAGAGCTTAAATTCTTATATATTCACACTGTGATCTTTTTTACTTTTTTTATTAATTTATTTTGATTTATCAACAATCACTTCCATATGCTTTTGAGTTTAAAATGTTTCTCCCTCTTCCTCCCCACCACCCTCCCCAAGACAGCACACAATCTGATATAGGCTATACATACACATTCCTATTAAACATATTTTCACATTGTGATCTTTATAGCACTTGACATTAGTGATCAACCCTTCTCCACATTCTCTCAGATATGGATTTCATGACATAATTCCTTCCTACCTATATGACTGTCTCCTTCACTAGTTCTTTTTCCTAATGCTGTCTTAGGCTATTATTTTTTTCCTTCCCTTTTTTTGGTTTTGCTTTGCTATTATTTTCCACACACAAATATGGCCTGTTGTACAATAATTACATTACAGGTAATTTAAATACAGGAGACATGGGCAACCCACTTTAACCTCTTTGAGATTGTTTCCTCATCTGTAAACTAAGGTTGTTGTGAGATTAAACTGAGTTAATGAATATAAAATGTTTTGTATACTTTAAAATACTATATAAAATTAGTTACTATTACAAAATATATTAGTAAACACAAGTTATTGTACAGTATCACAAATTTGTACATGTATCATTTTAGATTGTAAGCTCCATGAGGGGACAGGTCCTATCCTAATTTCTGTCATTTCCTCAGCACTAATATCTTTTTTTGCTTTTGCTTTTTTAAAATTTCATGTTTTCATCATCTCTACTTAGGCATCTGCTAATTTAAGAAGTTATATGCTATGTTTCTATAAATATGATGAGAGACAAATTCTTCTCATTCTTCATAAGTCTGACCAGGGTCATTTATGTTAGGATATCACAAAACAAATAATATTTAATTTAGAATGGAACTCGTCGAAGAGTGTCTTGCATTTAGTAGGTACTTCAAAAATGGTTTCTAAATGAATCATTCTGAAAATGTTAGCTTGTAAAATGTGGGAGAGATTTTATGTATTTATAAGAAAACATAAATGATACAGGAGAATTTAGGGAAGGAAATATGTATTCATGGTATGTTAAAACTGAGAAACAGATATATAAACACATGATAAAAAAACTTTGCTTGCCATAGTAGCTTAGTGTTTGATAAACCCAAAGATTCAAGCTATTAGGACAAGAAACTCACTGTTTGACAAAAATTGTTAGGAAAACTGGAAAGCAGTCTAGTAAAAACTAGGTATACATAAAACATTTCCACTACATATATCAAGAAAAGTTCCAAATGGGTACATGATTTAGAAATAAAGGGTGACATCATAAACAAATTAGAAAAGCATGGAAAAAATTACCGAATAAAATATAAAACTTTTCGCATGAGCAAAATCAATATAGCTAAAATTAGAAGAGAAGCAGGACACTGGGAGGGAAAGTATTTGCAGCAGGTTTCTTTGATAAGAGCCACTCCCCAATTAACAAATGATCAAAAGATATTCCATATCAGATTTCAGATTTCAGAGGAAAAAATTCAAGGTATCAATAGTGATATGCAAAAATGTTCCAAATCACTACTGATTAGATAAATAACAAAACAAATCTAACATACCACCTCATAATCATCGGAGTTGATAAAAAAGAAAAATGGCAAATGCTGGTGGGGTGGTGAAAAACAGGTGCAATAATGCACTGCTGGTGGAACTGAGAACTGGTCTAATCATTATGGAAAGCAATCTGGAACTACGCCTAAAAACTACTAAACTGTTTACACCTTTTGACCCAGAAATAACACTAGTTGGTCTATACCCCAAAGAGAAAAAGAGAAAAGGACTATCTACAAAAATATTTATGGCAGCAAATAACTGAAAACTGAGGGGATGCCCATCAATTGGGAGAAAGGCTGAACAAGTTATGGTATATAGATATGACAGAACGCTACTGTACTATAAGAAATGATGAAAGGGATGATTTAAGAGAAATCTGGGAAGACTTGCACAAATTGATGCAAAGTGAAGTGAACAGAATCAGGAAAACAATTTAGACAATAACAACAATATTTTAAAAGTCAAAAGACTTTGAAAGGTTTAAGAATTGTAAAAACACAATGATCAACCATAATTCCAGAGGACTCACGATGAAACAACCTATCTCCAGAGAGATAAGACTCCAGAGTGCAGACTGGAGGATATGTTTTTGTACACAACCAAAAAGGGAATCTGTTGTGCTTGACTGTTTATGTTTGTAACGGGTTGCTTTTCTCACCTTCTCAAGAGGAAAAGTGAGTAAGAGAATGGGAGGAAGAGAATTGGACCTGAAAATAAAACTGAATTTAAAACAATTTGCTTGTTTTATTAAAGAGTCGGTAATCATGTTTTAGATATGCCAGTAATCACAAAAATAAAACTGCATTTCAATAAACATTTCCTGTGTACCTATCATGCACAAGTACAATAAAGATGTAAGTCTATTTGAAAAGCAAAACTAAATAAGCATCTGGATCCTTTAAAATATTTCAATTCATGCTTTCTGTATATATACACACACACACACACACAAATCCCATACCTTTTAAATAATGAATGTGCTGTGCGAAGAACCCCATTGATAACGTGGAAGTCTCCACTCTGGAAACGATTGACCATTTCTGTCAGTAAGTCAGGCCATTTTTGAGGAAAATCCTCTCGGCCAATGATACTGATTGCATCACTTAGCTGGAAACAAAAAAGAAATAGTTCAGTTGGGTGAAAGCTTGATAAAACAAGTCTGCAAAGACAATAAAACATTATATGGCCCTCTATTACCTGTTTCTGAATCTGTTCAGGACTGCTAAGCATCAAGTGCACTATATTAGCTTTAATGGCTATTCGATCTGCTTCACAGATTTTGTTTGGTTCATCTTCAATCTAAAAGTAAAGAATGGATAATTAACATTAAATGATCATGTTCTCTTCTAAGTCCTTGGACAAACTATAATTAAATTTTCTCTTCAGGGTGAAGAAGTTTGAATACTCCTTCCTATCCATTACCACTCCGGGGTTTACCCTCCACCAGCATCATTCAGTAACCACTCTTCCTTTGAGATCCATACAATCCACACCCACCACCTAATCAGAAACCTGGTGGCTGGTGTGACTGACCTCCAGGACATTCTGCTTTCTTCAAGTTCCATACCTGGCTCACACTCTTTCCTCTCTCTTCCAACTCCAGCCCTCATAACAGGGGACTTCCACATACATAAAGAGACTCTCTCAAACATGCTCACACCTCTCACAGTTCATCAACTTACTCACTTCAAATCTCCTCCTCCATCCTATCTTAGCCACACATAAAGATGCTTATACTCTTGATCTTGCCATCAACCACAAATGTATCATTTCAATGTTCATGAACTCTGAAATTCCCTTTTCTGATGACAATCTGTTGTCATTCTACCCCTTTCTGCCTTGTAACCCGAAACCCTGTTCTTCATCTTCACCATAACCTCCAATCCCTGAATCCCTCAGTTCTTTCCCATGCCAACACCTTTCCATTCATTAGCTATACTCTCCTTCCTTCCTCATCCTGATTCCTTGGTAAACAAGTTTAATTCCATACTGCCACTTTCTTGAGTCCCTGATCTCCTTATCATATTGTCATTCTTGCCCCATCAATCTTCACCCTGGGATCAGATCACTCCCACTATCTGCTGCCTTTGCTCCTACACATTTATGGGTAAATGAAGCTACAAAACCATGCAGATTGGATCCACTACAATTTATGTTACATAACCTCAACAGGGCGCTTATTACAGCAAGGTATTTCTTTTATACTTCCCTAAGTAACTCACAATCCCATTTATCAAATTTTTTCATCCCTTCCAAGGCTGTCCCTCGCCCCATTGTCTCGGCTAAGAACCTTGCCTCATATTTTAATGGAAAAAAAATTTGAAGACATTTGCCTGAGCTCACTCTTCTCCCCTCCTCCTCATATCTCTTTTACCCCTCTCTCACAGAATCAAGCAGCCTTTTTACTTGCTCTACAAGCACAAGTTATCTCATTCCTTCCCATCTCTTGTTCTGCAGATTGCCCCCTCCATTATCTCCAACCCCTCACTTGTCTTCAATGTCTCCTTGTCTACTGCTGCTTCCCTATGGCCTACAAAAACACCCATGTGTCCCCTAACTTGATTCATTACCTCTCCTCCCTATTATGGTTAAATACCTCACTTGAGAAGGCCATCTACAACAGGTATCTCTACTTCCTCTCCCTCCTCAACTCTCTAGTCTGGCTTCTGACCTCACCATTCAACTGAAGCTGTGCTCTCCAAAGTTATGACTCATCTTTTAATTGCAAAATCTAATGGCCTTTTCTCAATCCTCATCCTTCCTGGCATTTCTGCAGCTTTTGGTACTATCAATCACCCTTATCTCACTGATAATCTACTTCAAGGTTTTGGTGACACTAATCTCTACTGGTTTTCCTACCTGTCTGACTCCCTTTCAGTTTCCTTTGCTAGATATTCATCCAGGCCATGCCCACTAAAGGTGGGTGCCCCACAAGGCTCTGTTCTGTCCTTCTCCCTCTAAACTATTTTACTTGGTGATCTCACTGTGCTCATGGTTCTCAGATCCACTTATCTTAGCAACAAACTCATTCCTGACATTTCATATTTCCATTCATCTCAAAATGAATGTCCTATAGTCATCTTAAATTCAACATGTACAAAAGTGAACTTGTGGTTTTCTTCCACAAGTCTTCTCCACTCTGAACTTCCCTATTACTGTTCAGGGCACCATCGCTCTCCCAGTCACTTGGACTCACAACCTAGATGTTTCTTCTCCACTCTTTATTCTCTTTCAACCCCTATATCCAAATCTGTTGCCAAGTTCTCTCATTTCTACCTTCATAACATCTCTCCTATATAATCTCTTCTCCCCTCTGACACTGTTACCACCCTGTTGGAGGATCTTATCAGCTCATGCCTAGACTATTATAATAGAGTAATTGTTGGTCTCTCTACCATGTCTCACCTCAATGCATTTTATCCTCCACTTGGCTGTAAAATATTCCTAAAGCATACTTTTAACCATTTCACTCAATTCAATAAACTCTGGTGGCTCCCTATCACCTCCAGGATCAATTATAACATCCTTTATTGGACACTCAAAAGACTTTCACCTGCCCCTTTCATACCTTCAGTTTTCTTATACTTTACTTACTCCTACATACTCTGTGATCTAGTGACTGGTCATTTCCACCTGCTGTTCCTCATACATAGAATACTGTCCCTCCTCATCACCACCTCGAGGCTGTCCTGGCTTGCTTCAATGCCATCTAAAATCCTATCTTATCCAAGAAACTTTTCTTGATCCCTCTTAATTCGAGTACTATTCCTCTATTGATTAACTCCAATTTATGCTATATGTACCTTGTCTATAAAGAATTATTTTCATGCTGTATCCCCTCATTAGATCGTAAGCTCCTTAAGAGTAGGACTTGACTTTTCCCTTAACATAGTTACTGGCACTTAATAAACGCTTACTGACTGACTTTTAAATTGCTAATTTTCTGAGCTATACATCCTAGAAGGGCACATTAGCAATAAATACTACCGTGAAAACATAATGTTAAGAAAGATGTCACAGTCAGTGTTAGTGCTACAGGAGTAAGATGTTGCTACATATGTTGGAACCCACACAACATGACAACGGGAAGCAAACAGTCAAAGAAAACAACTCCACTGGTACTCAAATAGTAGTTGTAAAACTTTCAATTTCAGTCTTTGTCATTAATCTGATGTAAGTTACAAGGGGGTTTCTTTGGCATTACACTGGACCTCTAACATAAAGTATTAATAGATTTATCATAAAAATATACTGGTCAAGATATTAAAAAGTACAGTATGCTCTCCTGCACATTTATTTGCTTATAAGGTCTGTATCTTTCCTACTTCACCTCACATGTGTGCAATAGTAAAATGAAGACAAAAGTTTAAAAATGTGGAAGAAGTTTCTTTATTTCAAACAAAAATCCAAATCCAAACCAAATTAATGTTTCACTCTCTTCCTGATCTAAGGCATCAGACTTTTTTATATGAGAAGTTCTTGGAATTCCAGACTCAGATAGAGATGGATGACTGGAATGCTATGTAGTGCTAAACACTCTAACAGGGTGAAAAGAAGCAAAGTATCTCTTTAGAACTATAATGTCTCTAAAGGGTATTGAGTAAAGAAAAACAGAGGTTCTGGGGGTAGATTAGTTCTGTTCAGAGAATTTGAAAAAAAGGAAAGAGATGGGAGGGAAAAAGGAATTCACTAGTGCAGAAAGATGACAGAGAGGGCAGAACTTGATATTCTTCATACCTGGGGTGCATGAGAAGAGTATGGACAAAGGGGTAGAGAACAGTGGGCAGATGAACTTTATTCTTATACGAAAAGGACAAAGAAGAATTGAAAACATAATTTGGTAGAGAAATACATCAAATTCAAGAGAAAAACAAGTAGGGGATTCGAAGTGAGAATGGGGGGAGAGTAATACCAGGAAGGGAATAGTGGGAAGCAAAATAAACTTCCTTTTCTTAAAGTGTCCAAAAAGGTCAAAAAAAAAATTTTTTTTAAAGAACCAGAGTATACTGTTTACCTTGATTTCTTCCAACAGTTAAATGAAGATAATGATTGCACCTACTTCCCAGGGTTGTAATGAGGATCAAATGAATTAACATTTATAAAACGCTTAATACAGCCCCTGACACATAGTAGGTACCATATAAGTGCTAGTTATTACTGTTATTATTATTATTATTTTCTTCATTGGATGGTAAACCCCATGAGGGCAAGGAATATGTCATCTTTCACGTTATCATCACTCTTGACATTTTGATTGCCACTGGACTCTGGTGACTCTGGAGGAGAGAGTGAGGCTGATGACTTTTCGAAGCTCTGCCTTACTTAAAACCAATTCACTGGAAAGTCAAGACGTCACTCTCTTGATGTCATTGGTCCTCTTTGAGAATTGAAGGAGAATAACAAACAAACAAAAAAAACTTGACACCCAGCCTAACATATAGTAGCCCTTAATAAAAACAAATCCAAATAATAAAATATAGAAAGAACCAGAGTATAAAGAATTACCTTAGATTGCTCTCACAGACAAATGGCTGAACAAATTGTGATATATGACTGTAACAATTATTACTGAACCACATGAGAAATGACAAAAAAAGACAATTTCAGAAAACCCTAAGTAGTATGAATTGAAATAGGGTATAGTGAACAGAATAAGCACAGAAATTAATACATGGACAGCAATATTATGAAGAAAAAAACTTTGACTTTAAGAGATTTAATCAATGCAGTGGTCACAGCCAAACTAATCATGTCCCCAGAGAATCTGTGTATCATGAAGCATATTACTACTCCCTGATAGAGAGCTGATGGACATAAGAAACACAAAGAGAAATACGTTTTAGACATGTACATTGTGACATTTCTTTTCCTTGACTATTGTTCACAAAGGCATTTTTTCTTTCTTTTTTTAATGTGCTTAAGCCTACACACACACACACACACACACACGCACGCACACGCACACGCACGCCGCACAGATGCATGTGGCTAATAAGGTAACATCTTCTACCTTATTTACTACCTGGAAAATAAGCAGCTTGACAAATACATTCTCTAAACTAAGTCTGAAGAACTCTTATGTATGGAATAAATCCATTTCTAACATCCAATTAATCTTATCTGCAATATCACTGCTACTATCACTACAAAGAACCTGCTCGTTCTTTCTTTACCCCTGACAAGAGTGAAAAAATGAAATAAACTTGTTTCATAATTTAAGATTCTGGGGTAGTTTTAAAATTTGTAGTCAGCAACTACTAAATATACCTTGAAATTATAAGTATGTTTACATTCTAAAATATATAGGCCGGCTGCCATTATAAAGAACTCCTACGAATAAAGAAAATTATTTTGCCATTATATAAAAAGCTTTTTCTCCGTGACGGGATTTATTCTTTGCTTGGTTAGTTTTATCCCATTTATGCATAATCTCATAATTTTAGTCTGACACACAAAAATAACTCTTATTGTATGTTCAGGCTATTTTTCCCTGACAAGGCATCTTTATCACACAATTAAATTTATAAAATATAATAAGCAACACCTCTGAAAAGAAAAAGGATCATCAAAACATTTTTTAAAATGAACAGAACACAAGTTTAAGGGGAGAAGAAAAAGAAGGCTTGGAAGATAATGTGGAGAATTCATTATCTAAAAAACAAATAGGATAAACAAAAATATTTATTGTTTTGGTTTTTTTTTTTTTTGGTTGGGCAATAAGGGTTAAGTGACTTCCCCAAGGTCACCACAGCTAGTAAGTGTTATGTGTCTGAGGCTGGATCTGAACTCAGGTCCTCCTGAATCCAGGGCTAGTGCTCTATCCACTGCACCACCTAACTACCGCCCCCCAACAAAAATATTTTTAAAAAGCAACATCACTTAATTCAAAGGAGCTAACAGAGTTGAAATTAATAAAAACGGAGATGAAATCAATAAAATTATAAAATTTTAGCCATTTCCAAGGAAGGCAAATTTATGAAAACTGTTAAAGTAACCAATGAGAAAAAAAGGGCTTTGAAACAGAGCCTTATTCCAAAAAGTTCCTATTCAATTTGTGTCAACCAGTATTCTGCAAATATTGCTTGCAAAGGTCCTATAAAGTTACAGGAGAGATAAAAGTTTTAAAATTCTATTTACTAAAATACCTACAATTCTCCAGTTCCTCTTGATATAGTTCTTGAATGTTACTGAGGCACACACTTTGATGACATTATCTTGAGACTTCTCCAGCAATGTTAAAAGCAGTAATGGGTAATTTTGATTTCCTTCAACAGACTCGAGAAATTTCTCAGCTGTAAAATAATATCATTTTTAGGGAACACCAAATAATCTTATTAAATATCAAAATCCTTTCATTTTAAGTGTACGAGAAACATGGAAATGTAAAGACTTCAACTTCAAAGTTAAGAATGGACAAATCTAATTAAACCCACCCAGGTCAGATGTTCTTAACATAACCACAGTACCCCAAAACCTCTAATGTTAAGAGCATCACCCCAAGCATTCTAGTTTTCCTTTGGAACTCAAGATAAATCTATTAGGCCCCATTTTTCCTCATGCATAAAATGAAGGGAATGGACCACATGATACAACTACTTGATGTGCGTACGATGATTTGCTGTTCTAAATGTACTCTAATATGTATCACCTCGGGGCAGCTAAGTGGCGCGGTGGATAGGCCCTGGAGTCAGGAGGACCTGAATTCAAATCCAGCCTCAGACACGTAACACTCACTAGCTGTGTGACTCTGGGCAAGTCACAACCCCAATTGCCTCACCAAAACAAAAAAAAATTGCATCACCTCATTTCATCCTTAAAACAACACAACAGGGTAGGTATTTTCATCCCAGTTTTACAGATGAAAAAAATAAGGCACAGCAAAGTAAAGTGAATTTTGGTAAAAATCATAAGCAAGTAAGTTGAAGAGCTGGAACTTGAACATTTGTTGAGTTGTTTCAGCTGTCTCCAACCTTTTGGGGTTTTCTTGGCAAAGATACTGGAGTGGTTTACCATTTCCTTCTCCAGCTCATTTTACAGATGAGGAAACTGGGGCAAACAAAAATGACTTTTCCAGGGTCACACAGCTAATAAATGTCTGTGGCCAGATTTGAACTCAAGAAGATTATTCTTCCTGACTCCAGGCCTGGCACTCTATCCACTGAGCCATCTGGCTGTCCTAGAACACCTAGTTATATTCTAGTCACCTACCAGAGACTAGAATACAGGTCATGACTTTTAGTCCCACATTCTTGCTGCTACCCCATGTTGGCAACCTATGATCTTTAACAAGCTTTTCGGATATACGCATTTATGATCCATGAATTTACCTAAACCCTTTTTGAATCTGTATCTTTTCACTCCAACTGAAGTAAAGAGTTGCTTAATTTTTTTCTGTCATTCTATAAAGCAATAAATAATTTTTCCTCTCTTGCAAATTTTTGGGTTTTCTCTTGTTATAATATTCCAAGATTTGCTTTGAAAAACCCTTATCTAAAACATTCATGATCTTTTAGAATTGAACCATACATCTACGCATTCCTTTTTCTAGATTTATGGGTCTCAATCCTTTCAGTGTTTATACATACAGCAACCTTTCTACTATCTTTACATTCCTCCCTCTCTGCTCATTTAAATATACTATATTTTTCTTCAGGTATGATGACCAGAAATAGGAAGAATCTATCAGGTCAGATCATCCCACTAAGTGCTGGACTTCGAGTCATGCCAGTTTTTGACTCCTATAATTACAATTTCAATTATTTCTTTCGGTATACATTACACATGCCCACAAAGAAATGACACTTTTTTTTACCCCTTTATACAACCACCAAAAGAGTCAGGACATACATCTCTGTCAGCTTAACATTTTTATCATTCAAGAACTGTTTAGGAACATTTGAAAATTTGGAAGTGTCGCTATGTATTTTCTCCTCCAAACCACTTACAAAGATGTTTAGTAAGTTCAGTCCCTGGGAAATATTCTGGATAAGCACCACTTGACTCATAGTCTTTATTTTCTATAAGACAATTCCCTAACTAGGACAAAATATTTCCTAACCAAAGTAACTAATCTGAAGGACTACATATTGGTTAGAGATTTTCTGAAAGTCTTAGTATATTGCAGTCATATAAATATTAAACACTTTAAAAAACTACATTTGTCAGGCATGTTCCTCCTTTAAAAAACTACAGACTTAACTGTTCAGTGATCTTCTATTTTATTATACATACCAACTAGCCAGTCTGCACTTCAAGAATTCCCTTATGAAAACTTCAAAAGCAAGTTGAAAGCAAGTTATGTTATTAGATCATATTATATATAAAGGCTTATACTATTTGGACTTTTAACATTTCTAATAGACATTAGATAAATTTAGTAGGAAATATTCAATCACTATTTTTAAAAATTTTGAGCCTTAGGTTAATAGAAATTAATTCTGTGCCTTAGTTTCTCTCTCCCCAAAATGGAGAAATTTCAACCTAGGAATTAAAAAAAAAACCAAGAATGGATTAAAACACTATTTATAAAGACAGTTTTAGATTTAAGCTAATATCTTTTCACTCTGAAGAGCCTACAAGCAAAAATTAACTAATGAAAATGAAAATAAAAGTTAAAGGCAATAAGCAGACAGGTAGGCTTCACTCAACATGACTGAAAAGAAAAGTCAATATTGGGCTGACATTTGTAAGTGAAGCGGATTAAATTAAGTACTTCTTCAATTGTTCTTTAGGGGAAAAAATTCAGTATATATAACACTTTACCTGGACGTCTGACAGCAGGATCGGGATCAAGGGTCTTCTTTAAATACTCTGTTAGAGTTTGCAAATTTGCATCACTTAGTTCCATTGTAGCAGAACCTAAAATAGAGAAGAAGTTTGAGTAATTAACCAAGTGATTGTGCTATAATTTCACTCATGGGATAGCATATTCAGAACTAGAAGGAATCTTAAAAGTCAAGTCCAAACCCTTCATTTTACAAACTGGGCCCAAAAAGATTAAGTGACTTAAGTTACAAAGGGAGAAGTGGCAGATCCATGTTCAAAACCCAATCCTCTGACAAATCTCCTACACCAGGGTACCTCAACATGACATATCCCTTCTCATATATATTAACCTGTTACATGTGGGGTATAAATTAATTAAAAAAGGCTTCCAGGAGTTGGACTTTAAGGTGAGAATGATTACCTTGACAGATGAAAACAAAAGTATATCAGAATAAGGAAAGGGGGGGGGGGGGAGCAAGAGTAGAGGAAAGAAAAAGAGACCAAAAAGAAATTTTACTTAAATCCCAAAATACAGAGATAGGCAGAATAGAATGACAGCATGACTATGTTAGTTTTCTCAAACACCATGGAGAACAATCAGTAAGGAAATATCATGTGGTAAATAAGCATCAAATGAAAATTTTTCATGTTGGGGGTCAATAACAACAAGACCAAACAATTTTCAGGTTTTTCCTAAAAATAACCAGGATATAAAATAAACTCATATAAATCATCACCATTTCAGCATATTTATCAACAAAACTCAGAAGATAATGAAAAAGTAATTCCATGTAAAATATTTGCAGAATGAATACAATGTAAAAGCTATATGAATACAACTACAAAATATTGCTTATGGAAATAAAGACATACCTAAATAATTGGAGAAATGTTAACTGCTCCTGAGTAGGCTGAGTCAATACAATGAAAATTACAACATTAACTAAATTAATTTGCCTATTTAGTGCGTACCAATCAAACTACAAAAGGATTACTTTGTAGCGTTAGGAAAAAAAAATCATAAAGAAATTCATCTGAAGGAACAAAAGGTCAAGAATTTCAAAGGAAATAAAGAAAACAAGGTGGAAGAAAGGGAGCCTAGTTATACCAGATCTCAAACTATACTACAAAGCAGTAATCAACAAAACAATTTGGTACTGTTTAAAAAATAAGTCGATAACTAAAACATATTAGGTATAAAAAAGCCAAGGTTTCCCACTACATCCAGGGCCATCTTCAGTCATACTGATCTATATCTTGCCACTGGACATAAATGGCTCCAGAGGATAAAGTGAGACTGGTAACTAGTCTGTACAGCTCTCCCTCATTTAACTCCAATTTACTTGTATGTCATAGCATGTGTCTGATGTCATAGTCCTCTTCCAGAAGGAAGGACAAACAATAACAACAACATTATATGTAGAAGCAAAGTAACATAGTAGTACAGTGTTTGATAAACCTGAAGACCCAAACTACTGGGTAATTATTCACTATTTGACAAAAACTGCTGAGAAAACTCAAACGCAGTTGAACAGAAACATCTCAAGTCTCACACTACGATAAGCTCCAAATGAATACACACCTTAGACATAAAAGGTGACATCATAAAGGAATTAGATGAACAAGGAAGAAATTACCTTTCAGATCTATGGATAGATCTTCAATAGCAAGTTTCCCTGAGAATAGTCTTATTTGCAAAATTGAATTCAAATTTATAAGAATTGCCATTCCTCAAATGAAAAATGATTTTAAAATGTGAACCAAAGCTTTTTTTAAAAAAGAAATCCAAGTTATCAATAGCCATAGGAAAGACATGCTCAAATTATTTATAATTAAAGAAACTCTGAGGTTCTATCTCACAACCACGAGGTTTACAAAGTTAAGAAAAAAGGAAAATGACAAATGTTGGAGGGGATATAGGAAAACAGGTAGACAAATGTACTGCTAGTGGAGCTGTGAATTGATAATAGTCATTCTGGAAACCAATCTGCAACTATGCTCCCAAAATCACTAGGATAGGCATATACCCTTTGACCCAACAATAGCTCAAAGAGATCAAAGAAAGAAGAAAAGGACTGATTTTTTTTTTAAATATTTAGAGCAGTTCTTTTTGTAGTGGCAAAGTACACATCAATTGGTGAATGGTTGCACAAATTTTAGTATATCACTGCAACTGAATACTACTTTATTCAATGTAGTGCAGAAATTATGAAAGGGATGAGTTCAGAAAACCTGGGAAAACTTGTATGAATTGAGCCAAGTAAAGTCTCTGTAGACAAAATACTCTGAAAGACTTAAAAAAAACTCTGATCAAGCAATGATCAACCATGATTCCAGAAGACTAATAATGAACTGTGCTATCAACCTCCTCACAGAGAAATGATGGATTCAAGATGCAAAATAAGATGAAATTTTGGGACATAAAAAATGTGGGAATCTGTTTTGTTTACTATGCATATTTGTTACAAGGGTTTTTTCCCCCTTCTTTTAATGCTTGTGATATGAAAAATAAAATGGAAAAAAAACATTTACAAAAGCTAAACTTTAATGGAAGAGCAGTGGCAAAAAGGGTAGCGAGGTGGTATGGTGGATAAAGTGCCAGGCCTCAAGGCAGGAAGACTCATCTTCCTGAGTTCAAATCTGACCTCAGACATTTCCTAGTTGTGTAACCCTGGGAAAGTCACTTAACCCTGTTTGCCTCAGTTTCCTCATCTGTGAAATGAACTGGAGAAGGAAATGGCAAACCACTCCAGTATCTTTTCCAAAAAAACCCCAAATGGGGTCACAGTCAGACATGAGTGAAAAGACTCAACAACAACAACAATAAAGCGGCAAAAAAGGTGAACATAGAGATCTTTGAATGACAAGAAATATGACTAAAAAATTTTTTTTTTAGAAAAGTTAATCTGTTATGACATAGCGGCCACAGAGTTAGCCTTGGAGGAGGAAAAGCCTGGGTTCAAGTCCTACCTCCGAGAAATAATGACTACACAAAATGGCTATGTGATTCTAAGCAAATCACTTAAACTCTCTAAGTCGCAATTCTCAAAAACAGCACGTCATAGAGAAGATAATGAATGATTTGAGTTGCTAGATAGTTTGCTCATCTTTAATTCTCTACACCAACAAAATCACAGGTTCATTCCCTTATCACTAATATAATGGTGGTATTTATGATAGACTGGTTAGTTTGTTTGTCCTTCTTTCTTGAAGAGGACCATGACGTCAGGGAGGTGATATCATGACTCTCAAGTGAACTGGATTTAAGTGAGGGAGGGCTGTACAAAGTTACCAGTCTCACTTTCTCCTCCAGAGCCACCTGGGGTCCAGTGAAAAATATAGATCAGGACAACCAGAAATGGCCCTGGATGCAGCTGGAGACCTTGGCCTTTTTTATATGACAGACTAAAGGGGGAAAGAAGACGTGGAGAATCAATTAGAATGCTAATAATCCACAAAAAAGTACATAAACTAGGGATGTACTAAAAAAGGATGTAAAAGTAAATAAGAAACAAAGTTCCCCGGAAAACAATCTAGAATTATCCTAAAAAATGTAAGTAAACCATATGTACCTTTTAACCCAGGAACAGGAATATTTATAGCAGAATTTTTTTTGTGGTAGCTAAGAATTGGAAGTAATGAGGGTACTCACTGATAGGGAAATGACTGAACTAATTATTGTATGTAAATCTACTGGTCAGTCAATCAACAAGCATTTATTACTATGTGCCAGGCATGGTGTTAAAGTACTAAAGTTATAAAGAAAGGCAAAAACAATCCTTCCCCATAGGGATCTAGTAGCATTCTAATGGGGGAGACATGTAAATAATTAGGTACATACAATAAATATAGAGTAGGTGTAAGATAATATCAAATACAAAGGCATTAATAACTAGAGGGACACAGAAAGGCCTTCAGCAGAAAATGAGACTTGAAGAAAGGCTGGGACACAAAGAGGTAGAGGTAAGGGACAGAATATTCCAGGTATGGAAGATGGCAAGTACAAAGGAACAATGATGGCAGATGGGTGGGCAGTTTGAAGAAGTGTAAGTTTGGCCAGTGTAGCTGAACTGCAGAGAGCATGGAGCAGAATCAAGTATATTAAGGCTCAAATGAACTGGTACAGAGTAGCAACAAGATAACTATGTATACACTAAACTAAGCATCATAAAGAAAAACAACTTTGAAAGATTTAAGAACTCTTATCCATACAAAGACCTTGATTTCTAGAGAAGAGACGGATTGTATGTCCAGGATGAGACATAAAATTTCAGGCACAACTAATACAAGACAAATTTATTTTGTTTTGACTATTCTTGTTTGTTACATGATGGCTTTCACTTGGGAAAGCCATTTCAGGGGGAGCATGAGGGGTCATAATGATGCAAAAAAAAAGAATCAATGAAATATTTTCACAGAACAGAAGAACACAAAACAGAAGGCCCAAAATGGGGCAATGCTGGCACTACCTCATTAAATTTAACATTCAAAAAGAACAGACACAGAAAGACACAAAAAGAAATCAATGAAAGGACAAATCAATGCTTCTCCAAAGCAGCCCTTCCCAATTCAAGGTACAAAATCTTCCAGGAGTCACCTTAGTTAAATGTTACCCTTAATATTAGCCATTTATAGGGGCAGCTAGGTGGCACAGTGGATAGAGCACCAGCCCTGAAGTCAGGAGGACCTGAGTTCAAAATTGGTGTCTGACCAAACACTTGACACTTAGTAGCTGTGTGACCCTGGGCAAGTCACTTAACCCCAATTGCCTTTTAAAAAAAAAAACTGCCATTTATGGTGCTTCTAAAAAAAAAAACCTCTAGTTTCAATACGGAAATAATATTTTCACTGTATTAGGCTGATTTCATAGATTCTACTTTAGTCATTTTGACTTAAGATATATTCAATCTTTTTTCTTCTTTTATATACATAATAAAGAGCTTTGGAATCCTTAATGTATTCATAGGAAAGACATAGAGTATTCTTTTCTTTCTGATTTCTATTTTCTCATCACATTTTCCATGCTGAATTTTTAGTGAAATAGCTTTAAAGTTTCCACATTATTAAGTATTTTGTTTTCTGTCCTTGCTGTTCCTTGGGTAGGTCATTTCATCTCCCATCTCAGTGCCTTTGCACAAGAGTCCCCCTTCCTGGAATGTACTTACTCCTCACCTCCAGTTCTTAGAATCCTTAATTTCCTTTTCAAATTTCAGCCCTCCTACATGAGGTTTTTCCTGACTCTCCCCAAACCCAGATGTTAGTGCCTCTTAACAAAAACAAACCCCTACCCCCCAAAAAAATATTCCTGTCACTTCTGCTATAAGACTTGTTTTGAAAACAGAAATCTGGGGAACTTGAACATTACTCAAATTTCACTCTTGCTTATATACAATTTTGTTCATGAGGGGTAAAGTGCCCTATTTATTGTATATCTTCTGGTGCAGAAGGAACTGTGAACAGTCTGAACTCATACATTTCACTTCCACTGCCACCTTCTGCTATAAACACCCCAGGTCCCAGCACTCTGCCCCTACCCCTTCATTTGAGAAAGTTTTTTGAATGCTGTGCCCCTAACCTCACTGTTCCCATAAGCCCAGTGGTTTTTACTGTGTAATTTTTAGAAATGTATATGTTAAGTTATAGATGAAGTGCCTGTACCTTGTTTTTATTTTGTATATACTTAATATGTATACATGTTGTCTCCCCTATAGAATATAAGCTTGTAAGAGCAAGGGACTTTGCTTTTTGTCTTTGTATCTCTACCTCCTAACACAGAATAAGTTCTTAATAAATATTTTTTGATTTTCAAAAGTAAAAATGTTCTAACTTCTGAGCTACAAGCCACAGATGTGCTTTTCTCATTGAAATATCTTGGTTCCTTTATTCTTATTTCAGATTTTAATTTCTGAATTCTACTATCATTTTCATAGCAATAACAGAAGGCTGCCTCAACCATCAAATCCAAAGTCAGAAAACAGGCTGGAAGAATAAGCAAACAGAAAAAGAATTCCATCATAAAAAGTTATTACGGTGACAAGGATGTTCAAGACATAAACCCAGAAGAAGAGAAGGGCTTCAAAAAATCTACAAGTAAAGCCTCAAAGAAAAACAAAGAATGGGCACAAATTCAACTTAAAAATCTTAAAACGAAGCAGGAACTTTGGTTTTTGTTTTACTTTGTTTTGTTTTAAATAGTAAAAATGGTTTTTATAAATGAGACAGGAGCACTAAAGGAAAAAATGTGAAAAGAATGAGAGCTATGGAAGATAAAATCAGAGATTTAAAAACTAACTTTGCCCCAAGCAACCAATCCCCTTGAAAACTAGAATGGACCAAAAAGAAGTTAATGACTTCATTAGAGATAATTAAAAATATTAAAGCAAAAAAAATGAAAAAAAAAGAGAGTGAAAGGTATCTCATATCAAAAACAATGCACCTAGAAAACAGACTGAGGAGAGAAAAAAATTAATAATCATTGGACTACCTGAAAGCCAAGACATGAAAAAGGGTCTAGACGTTATATTTGCAGAAATCATAAAAGAAAACTGCCCAGAGCTCTTAGAATCAGAGGACAAAGTGCAAAAAGGAAGAGTCCACTGGTCACCTCCTGAAACACCAAAATAAAAACTCCCAGAAATATTATAGCCAAAATCTAGAGCTTAAGGGAGGAATTAGTTCTAAATAAAACCAACACTAACAATGTACAAAAACATTAACTCTTTTCTGGTAGCACCATCCTCTTCAATCCTCACCTCCCATGTATTCCTTATCCTCTCCATTTTCCAGTCTTCTTTTTAAAAGATCAAGACTAGGGGCAGCTAGGTGGTAGGTGCAGTGGATACAGCACGGGCCCTGAATTCAGGAGGACCTGAGTTCATATCTGGCCTCAGACACATAACACTTACTAGCTGTGTAACCCTGGGCAAGTCACTTAACCCCACTGCCTAGCCAAAAAAAAAAAAATACTTAACAGAATCACTCCCAGGCGTTTGTCCAGTTAGAGTCCTTCTATGACTAGTAACGATAATAGAGTTCAGAGGAGACCACATACATCATTTCCCCCAAATCAGTTCATAAGATCTTAGCTTTCTCAGATACATTTATATAGTGCCTACTACATACTTGACACTTTGCTAATTAATTTACAAATATTATCTCAATTGATCCTCACAAGAACACTTAGGAGGTAGGTGTTATTATTAGGAAAAATCATCTCACATAATCACTGTGCACAATAAGTCTATACACATAAGAAGTAGAGGTGAATGGAAGGGTCACTACCTGAACCTCACTCTCATCTGAAGTGATCAAAGGAGAAAAGAATAAACATAAACATAAACACACACACACACACACACACACACACACACACACACACACATTCTCTCTCTCTCTCTCAGGGTTGGGTACACAATTACATTTCACTCAACAGAGAAATAAGAGGGAAAGGAGAGAAAGGAAAAGGGGGAATTAAAACGCTAGACCAGGCCTGCAAAACATTTGGCCTTCAGCGCCGCTTACGGCCAGCCAAAAGAAAAATGTCGAGGATGTTCAACAGGCCTCCTGATTCCAAGGCCGGAGTTCTATCCACTGCACCACCTATCTGCCCCTCAAGTTCTTTTTAGTAATCAATGACTAGTAAAAACTGATGAAGATCTTTTTAGTGATCAATGACTGTAAAATAAGTTTTCATAAGCTCTAAAGCACATGGCCATTTATCTTCCAGAAACTATACTTCTTTAACATTCATGTTCATGTCATACATTTTTAGAGCTGAAACAAACCTGAGAAATCAGCCAATCCAGCACCTTCACTTCACAAATGAGGGCTATGAAGTACAGAGGAAGAAATAGGACTTAGCTAACATCACAAAGCCAATACTAGAAAAGATAAAACTAAAACCTAAGTCTACTTCCAGTCCAGGATTCTTTCTAACACTGCCCTATCAGCAATCTCTCTACATATTTGTGCTTCTATTTGTGTGTGTGTGTGTGTATATATATACATATATATATTATATTTGTGTATATATATGTATTATAAATGTGCTTATATTTGATTAAAAACTAGTGTCTCATCAAAAATTCTACAGAATTTTTTGGCAGTGACAAACTAAAACAGATAGGAACCTGAATTCTATAGAGGTTCTTTGCCCTGCCAAAGTGGTTCGAGGCCCGAAAAAGCTTGAGAATCTCTCTTCTGGACCGAGTGAAAAAGTGTTATTTCTGTAGAATATTTAAATTAAGCCACCAATTAATAAGTATTTAAGTGCTAAAGATACCAAGGCAAAAAATAAAGTTCTTGTCCTCAAGGGGCTTACTTTCTATAAGAGACAACATGTACATATATAAATATAAACAAAATAAATACCAGGTAAGTGGAGAGATACATGGAACTAGCAATTCGGAAAATCTGGAAAGCTTCCTCATAGAATGTGGTACTTGAGCAAAGCCTTGAAGGTAACCAAACCAAGATGTGGAAGTAAAAGTGCATTCCAGGCATGGAAGACCACTAGTACAATGGTATGTAGATAGGAGATGGAATGTTAGGTGTGAGGAACACAAAGGAATTCAGTTTAATTGGATCTCGGAATGACAGGAACAGAAAGGTAAGTTGGGGCCTGTTTGTGAAGGGCTTTAAATGCCAGAGGAATTTGTATTTGATCCTGGAAGCAATAGGCAGTCATTGGAGTTTATTAAGTGGGAAAGTAACAAGGTCAGATCTATGCTTTAGGAATTTCCCTTCAGTGGCTGTATGGAGAATGGACAGGAAGAGACCTGAGGCAGGGAAAACAATTAGAAGGTTATCATCATAGTCTAGGAAAGAGAGATTAGGATCAAAACTATTCAAAGGGTGATAGAGTGAGTGAGGGTGATAAAAGTATAGAAGCAAGAGATGTGGAGGTAGAAATGAAGAAAACTGGTAAATAATTATCTATGTGGGGTGAAAGAAAATGGGAAGTCCAAGATAATACTGAGGTTGTGACTGTGGGAGACTGTAAGAATGGTGCTATGTCTACACCACTGCCAAGAAACTTCCTGTGCCTCAGGCTGACAATTTTAAAGTTTTTAGCAATCTAATTTCATGGACCATGCAGCATCAAATCAGTGTTGGAGGAACTGCCTAAGACTGTGGAAGGAAAAAACAAAGGCTCTAGGCAATGTTATATGAAACTAACCATACAGAATTTCACAGGAGGGAGCCTGATGGATTTCTGGGAGGTGAAACTTCCTGGCTTTATGATGTTTAAATTTGAGAGAAAGGGGGTAGAGAATCATCTCCAGTTACCCTCTCATCTGGTCCTATGAGTGGACCCTTAAAAGGACCACTGTGAGAAGACAGGGCTAGATCGTGGTGTGCTAAAAAACTGTTCTTGGATCTGCTCTTATGTTTCACACATCTAACTACTATACACCTATGGTTCCAGTCTCATCATGTCTGTCTCTGAATTCAGAGGAGCATGGGAAGACTTATATGAACTGATGCAGAGGGGATTAAGCAGAACCAGGAAAACAATATACATAATAGCTACAAAAATGGAAAAAAGAACAGAAACAAACTGAACACCATAATTATAATCTGTCTATAAAAATGAGATGAAAAAATATATCTCCCTCTCTTTGCAGTGGTAAGGGAATATGGGTATAGAATACTGTCTATACTGTTAGATTTGGTTCACATATTAGTTTTGCTGAAATGCTTTTTTTCTCCTCTTTTTGTTATAAGTGATAGCTCACTGGGTAGGGAAAGGGGAGATATATATGAAAATGAAAGCAATGTATAATCAATAGGTATCAAGAAAAATTGAACATTTTAAAGAAAAAGAATTCCCAAAAATGCTCTAGGACTATCTTTATAAGGAGCAATAAAATGGGCTTTAATTTCTTTCTTTTTTTTTTTTTGGCAATTGGGGCTAAGTGACTTGCCCAGGGTCACACAACTGGTACGTGTCAAGTGTTTGGTCTGAGGTCGGATTTGAACTCAGGTCCTCCTGATTTCAGGGCCGGTGCTCTATCCACTGTGCCACCTAGCTGACCCCTAATTTCTATTTTTAAAATAATTCTTATTTGGGGCAGCTAGGTGGCACAGTGGATACAGCACTGGACCCAAGTTCAAATCCAGCCTCAGACCAAACACTTGACACTTACTTAGCTGTGTGACCCTGGGCAAGTCACTTAACCCCAATTGCCACATAAATAAATAAATGAATGAATGAATGCATGCATGAATGAATGAATGAATAAACAAATAACAATAATTCTTATTTGACACTACAAGCTATACCTAATACACTTGAGATATCTCACCACAAGAAAGACTGCCCTCTAGACAGTTTAATCTAAACATGATTAAATGGGATAACCTATGTAAAGGTAGTTGGAAAACTCTAAGGCACTATACAAACATAATGAATGTTTATGACACTTCAAATCAGAAACATTCTAATCTCCTATCAATCTTAGGTTTAAAGCAAGAGTAGAACCAGAAAAACAGAATAACAAAATTCATCAGGAAGAATAAAAGTTTCAGAATTTCAAGGTAAATAATGAAATCAATAAATAATCAATAAATATTTATGAATCATCTACTGAGTATTGGGCACTGTGTTAAGTCTAGAAAAAAGTAGAATGAAAGAAAGCCTAATACCAGATCTCAATAACACTTCAAAGCAGTGATAACAGAAGCAATTTGGTACTGATTAAAGAATAGAGAAGTCTACAGTGGAACAGTTTAGTTACACAAGAAATAAGACGCAAACAAACATAGTGGTATACTGTTTGATAAACCCAAAGACTCCAACTACTGGGGCAAGAACTTACAATTGAACAAAAACTGCTGGTAAAACTGTAAAGTAATCGGACAGAAAAGACTTTTAGACTAATATCTTACATTATATAAACCAAGGTTAACTTCCAAATGCATATATGACTTAGATATAAAAAAATTAAATCATAAACAATTAAAGGAACAAGGAGGAAACATTTATCATATTTACAGATAGAGTTCACGACCAAACAAGAATCATAGAAAATAAAATGGCCAATTTTAATTACCTAAAATTGAAAAGATCTTGCATGAACAAAATTAATAGTTAGAATTAGAAAAGAAGCCATTAAATGAGAAAAATTTTTACCATAAGTTTATCCGTCAGTCAACAAGAATTTATTAAGCATTTACTGTGTGCCAGGCACTGTACTAAATGTTGGGAACACAAATATAAGCAAAAAGAAAGGCAGTTCCTATCCTCAAGGAGCTTACATTCTAACAGGGAATGCTGAAAGGAAGACAAAGGCATAAAAAGGAAGCTGAAAGGAGGTGGGGGAGACCTAGTATCTAAGATATGAGTCAAAGATATAAGAATAATTATCATTACCCAACAAAGGCCAGGAACCAACATTCTCAAAAGAATAAATTAAGCTATCAACAGTCATATAAAAAAAAATGATTCAAATCACTGATAATTAGAGAAATGAAAATTAAAATAACTCTGAGGTTCCAGCTTCCAACCATCAGATTGGCAAAAAAAACAAAAACAAAAAAAAACCACACACAAAAAAGAAAAATGACGATTTTTGAAGAGGCTGAGAAAAAAATAAACACAATAATCCAAAGTTGACAAACTGAATTGATCCAGCCACTCTGGAAAGTAATTTGGAACTATACATCAAAACTCATTGAACTATGCCCCCTTGACCCAACAACAACACTACTGAGCATAACGCCTCAAAGAGATTAGAGAAAGAGGAGAAGGTCCACTTACACAAAAATGCTTATAAGTTCTTTTTGTAGTGGCAAAGAAATCTAAAGAAATGAACATCAACAGGGGAACAGATGAACAAATTATGGTATATGAATGTAATGGAATATTACTGCTCCATAAGAAATGATGAAAGTGACAATTTCAGACAAACCTGGAAAGACTTGTATAAACAGATGCAGAGTGGCCATGAGCAGAAAAAGGAAAACAATTTATACAGTAACAAAAACATTATAAAGAAAAATAACTAAGAAAAAATTAATAACTCTGATCAATGCAATGACTAACTTCAGTTTCAGAGGATTTTTGATGAAATATGCTACCCACCCTCTGACAGTGACAGGATGAATTCCCAATAAAGAATGAAACATGTTTTTGGACGTGGCTAATGTGGGGATTTGTTTTATTTAACAATGCATATTTGATTTTTAAAAAAGAAGGGGTTTTCTTTCCTTCAATGGGGCGTGGGAAGGGTAGGAGGGAGTGAGAGGAAGGAAAGGTGGATTAGATTATCAATACCCAAAATGGGAAATAAAAAAGAAAGAAAAAGAGGTCATGAAGTTTTTTTAAATGAATAAAAAAGAATAAATGGAAGATGGTAGTAAACATAGACAAGCAGGACAGTTTTGAAAATAACATGTTGGGCCGTCTTCACTTGAAGAAATCAAAGCTATAGTTATATGAAGAAATGCTCTAAATCGCTACTGATTAGAGAGATGCAAATTAAAACAACTCTGGGGCAGCTAGGTGGCACAGTGGATAGAGCACCAGCCCTGAAGTCAGGAGGACCTGAGTTCAAATCTGACCTCAGATCAAACACCTGACACTTACTAGCTGTGTGACCCTGGGCAAGTCACTTAACCCCAATTGTCTTTAAAAAAAAAAAATTTAAAACAACTCTGAAGTACCACCTCACACCTATCGGATTAGCTAATATGACAGAAAAGGAAAATCATAAATGTTGGAGAAGACATAGGAAAATTAGGACACTAATACATTGTTGGTGGAGTTGTGAACTTATCCAGCAATTTGGAACTGTGCCCAAAGAGCAATCAAACTGTGCATACCCTTTGATCCAGCAATACTACTACCAGGTCTGTATTCCAAAGAGATTATAAAAAAAGGGAAAAGGACCTATATGTACAAAATTTTATAGCAGTTCTTATTATGATGGCAAATGGAAAATGAGGGACTATCCATCAATTGGGGAATGGCTGAACAAGTTGTGGTATATGAATATAATGGAATACGATTATGCTATAAGAAATGATGAGCAGGCAGATTTCAGAAAAACTTGGAAAAATTTACATAAACTGATGCTGAATGAAGTGAGCAGAACCAGGAGAACACTGGATACAGCACCACCATGCAATGATCAATTAAAATTGACTTAACTCTTCTCAGCAATACAATGATCCAAGCCAATTCCAAAAGACTCATTATGGAAAACACTATCCACATCCACAGAAATAACTGATGGAGTCTGAATGCAGATTGCAGCATACTATTTTCACTTTATTTGTTTGCTGTTTTTTCCTTTTGTTCTGTTTCTCCTTTTACAACATGACTAGCACAGAAATATGTTTTACATGAGTACACATATATAACCTATAACAAATTGGTTACTGTCTTAGGGAGCAGGTAGGGAAAATAAAGAGGAAGAAAAATTTGGAACTGAAAATCTTATAAAAAATCAATGTCAAAAATTGTCTTTACATGTAATTGGAAAAAATAAAATGCTATTTAAAAATAACACGTTGAATTTGCTGTATCATACTTAAAGGGAGAAGAATGGGTATATGGTGCTGATTCTCAGTTTTATGGTTTTTTTTCCTTTTTTATTGCTTTGTATGTGGAAATATATATCTTATTTTGCATTTGATAAACTGAGGATAAAATAAAGAGAAACAACAACAAAACAGTAAAACCTAATTGTGGAGAAATTCTAATTATAATGACCTCAAAGAAAAATTTGACAAGGCACCTCACCCTACTTCTCCTTGCAGAAGCAAAGGGACACAGTATGGAACACTGTATGTGTCACACCTTTTCAAAACTTTGTTAGTTTTGCTAAACAGTCATCCCCCCCTTTTTTATTGTAAAAGATGGCTCTCTCTACAGGGAGAGAAGGGTTACAGAGAGAAATATGTGATTTAAAACCAAAATATATCAATAAAAAATTTATTTTTTTAAAAAGTCAGTCATAAAATACCCATACTTTGACCTAAAGATCTCAATGACCAAGAATGTCAAAGATAGGAAGATCCCATATATACCAAAATATTCACAGCAGCACTTTTTGTAGTGGCAAAAAAACAGAAACAAAAGAAATGCCCACAGATTGGGGAAATGGATAAACAAATTATAATACATTTTTAAACATAAAAGAATATGAAAATACAGAGGTATGAGAATTTATGTGAAATGATGCAAAGTTAAATAAGCACAACTGCATATAACTGCAACAATGTAAATGAAAAGAAAAAAATTAAAATGAAAGCTGTCTAATTATAATGTCCAACCCAGGTCCCAGAAAAATGAGAGTATTTCCCTCCCTTCACTGGAAAGATAGTTGGTGGTTTTTTTCCCCTATTCTTTTTTGTTCTTTGTTACCAGGGATATTTTTCTTAGAAGGATAGGGGGAAGGCATATTTGGAGATAAGAGTAAAATTATCAATAAAACTGTATTAAAAAGATAAAAAAGACTTAGTATCACCATGCTTTCCCCACACATTGAACTTCTCAGGAAAGTACTGAAGTCAGGTCAAATCCATGAATGACTCATTTGATTTTGAGCCTCTAAGCACCAAGGGTATTAGATTTCCTAAAGTTTCCAGAAGTGAGAGATCAGAAGTATTTGCTCCAAGTGCAGTATCTTATAGGCATGCCCAATCCCCACCATCTTAGGATGAAGCTACAAGTACTGAATATGTGTTCAGCTCTCAATACGAGGCATTCATTGATCCAGATACCTGGAAAGGTATCTGGGTATCTGTTCATTCCATTCACCTGCCAACTACAATCTCCAGCTTTCCACTGTTTTGAGCAATAAAGGCATGGAGTCAACTCCCTAACTCCAGGACAACACTGTGTTCAGCCAACATAAGTTCTTCCCTAGTCTACATATGGAAAACTTCCATTTCAGGCTGCCCTTACCCTATTTGAGTTGATGGCTTCCAATATAAAAATCCTTTGTCTCTGCTACATCCATATCCATCCCAGTCCTACCCCTTTTCCTTGTCCTTCTGTTCCACATTGCCTTTTATCATTAACAAACTCCATCACAGACCTCTTCATCTCACACTCGATCTTACAGTGACCACAGAAACTTGGCTCCTTCCAAAAGATAATATATCCCTGGCTATACTCAGTACTTAATATTCCTCTTATGCCCCACAACACAAAAGAGGAATACAGGCATACCTCCTTCTTCTCACGGCCTTTTCTATGCCTTTTCTTTCCCATCAAAAACTTGTTTTCCTTTGACTTTCACCCCATCCATCTATATTATCTAGTTCAGGTCCCTGTACAGTCTCAAGTTCAGTTCCAAGCTCAAAGTCCTCCTCTCCATCCCAGTCCTTATCCAAATACTCTGGGACTTCAATATACAAATTGTCCCCTCAAACATCCTGGCTACCTAGTAAATGAATGCCCCCAAATCTTATGACCTCTAACTTAACTCTACTTCAGTCATCAAAAGAGATGATCACATCTTAGATTTACCTATCACACATAACTATACCACATTTAGTATCTCAAACTCTGAAATTCCTTTCTGTTCATTACTGCCTAGCTTCCATCTGTCTCTACATCACTCCACTCAAACATATTTCTTATCCTTATTATAGTATAGTGGCTTTAGTCCCTCTCTATCTCCTTGTTTTCCCAATATATCACCCCTGCACTAGCCTCACTTTCCTTCTTTCTCAGTCAGATTTGACCCTATCATTGACCAATTCAAATTGACACTAGCCTCCTCTTAATGACACTTTTGTGCCTTGCCAAAGCCCAACTCTTCATTGTATTCCGAAAGCTCAATTTCTTTGTACCTATTCAAGAACACTATTATATAATCATTCCAACTAAGTCCATTACATATTAAAAGTTCTCTAATCTCAACTGAGCCCACACTGCTGCATGGCAGTCTTTTTATTCTTCCCTAACTCTCTATTACACCACCTGAAATGGTGTTCCCTATGTTCCTCCCCTTCAAAAGAAGAGCTCTCATTCTACTTTACTGAAAAAAATAGAAACTATCCTTTCTCCTCTGCATTGCATCTTAAAATATGACTGCAGAAAGTTCTATTCTTATTTCTTCTGCTCTGTCTTTGAGGAAAATATAGCCATTCTCATTGCCAAGGCCCAACCTTCTACTTTTTCCTTGGGATGTCACTCTTCTGGTGTCTGGTTCCTTGAATAGTACCCTTAACCATTTTTGTTACTATTTTTTCATCTTCCATCATCTTCCAGTCTTCTGAATCCAATTCAGTACCTGCTTCTCAAAAACAGCAAACAGAATGTTTCACTCTTATCTTTGTATCCACGGCATATAAGCTTTTGAAATTAAATGCTGAATTAAATGACAGTCTCCATCTTTGAAAAAACTTTGACTCTGCCACTTCTTAAATTGTCCTGTATCCCTCCTCCCTTTCACAGCTAAACTTGTAGAAAAAGTCACCTACATTTACTTTCTCCCATTTCCTCACCTCTTTTCAATGCCTTCCAACCTGGCTTTTGATTTAGCAACTTTACTGAAATCCCTATCTCAAAGGGTCTTCAAGAATCACTAACTGATGAATCCAATAGCTATTTCTCAGTCTCCATCCTATTGGACCTCTCAGCAGCCACAGATACTGCCAATCATTCCTTTTCCTATATATAGTCCTCTGTTGGTTTCTGTGATACTACTCTCCATTGGTTTTCATCCTACCAATATGACTGCTCTTAGGGTCCTTGACTAGATCATTATAAACTCTTCCTCAACTAAGCATGAACATCCCATGTCCTGAGACCTCTTCTCTACATTCTCTCAGGTGATTCAACAGCTCCCATGGGTTCAGTTATCTCTATGCACATGACTCTCAAATCTTTATCTCCACCCTTCTTTACATCTCTAGATATCTCACATTGTTAATCAATTGCTAGACTTCTCCAACTACAAGGCCCATCAGAATCTCAAAATCAACCTGAACTCTGTTGAGTGTAGCAACATTCATCTTCCCAGACACCCAGGATGGAAACCTCAAAATTACCCCTTTTTTCTCTGTCCCTTAACCCCCCCATACCCAATCAGTTGCCAAGTTTTGTGGATTCTGCCTCCTCAACAAATATCTTTCCTATCCCTTCCATTCTCTCCACTTACTTATTCTCTCTAATTACCCTAGCTCAGGCTCTCAACAGCTTTCCTTTGGACTTTTACAAAAGTCTAACTGGTTTCCACAGTTCATCTCACCCCTCTCCAATCCATTCTCCACAGAGTTAACACATCAACATTTCTAAGACACAAGTCTGATCAAATACCTTCAGTTCCTCCCCTATTTATTGCCTTTAGGATAAAAAAATTCAACTAGCTTTCAAACTTCTGCATAATTTAGTTCCTATCTATTATTGCAGACTTAACTATTATTTATATATATTCCAGCCAATATGGTCTACTTAGTTGTTTCCCAAACTCAAAATTCTATGATCCATGCTGAGAACATACTCACTCTTTTACCTCCACATCTTAGAACTCGCCTTCTCTCAAGACTCAGCTTAGAGATAGAGTATAGAAAGCACTCAGGTGAGTTTTCTTAATATTTCCCTCCATTAAAATCCATTCCCTCCTTTAAATCATGTTTCAAATCAAATTCTGGAGTGGCAGAACCAACAAAAGGTCAGTGACACATTCTTCTAGCCCAAAACAACATAGGAGGTAGGAAGAGAGATCTGTGACATAAGTTAGGATAATGAAGAAAAAAAAAAAGGCTACGTGAGAATGAGGGATACCCTGGGAAAAGAGGGAGGGAACAATGAGGGAAATTATCTCACTTAAAAGCAAGTAAGGAAGTGGACAATGCTTTAACCTCACTCACATCTAAATTGGTTCAAAGAGGGAAAATATATATACATACTCAATTGGTAATAGAAATCTATCTTACCCAACATGCAAGTAGTATGAGAAGGGGATCAGAAGCAAAACAGACTTAAGAGGAGGGACAAGACAAAAAAGAGAGAGAGAAGAATAAATAGAAGAAAACAGGATAGCAGGAAATCAGTTAGTAATCATTACTGTGAATGCGAATGGGATGAACTCACCCATAAAACAGAGGCAGATAGAATGGATTAGAAACCAGAATCCAACATTATGTTGCTTACAAGAAACACACTTAAAACTGAGACACACACACAGCTAAAATAATGGGCTAGAACAGAACTTATTATACTTCAGCTGAAGTAAAAAAGGCAGGGATAGCAATCATGATCCCAGACAAAGAAAAAGTAAAAATAGATCTAATTAAAAAGGATAAAAAGGGAAACTACACTAAAAAGGAACCATACATTTCAATACTCAACATAAATCAACCAAATGGCATAGCATCCAAATTCTTAAAGGAAAAGTTAAATAAATCACAGGAAAAAACAGTAAAACTGTAATAGCTCGGGACCTCAACTTTCTCCTCTCAGAGCTACATAAACTAAATTTTAAAAAGTCAAGGAAATGAATAGAATCTTAGAAAAGTTAGACGTGATAGATCTCTGTAGAAAACTGAATGGGAATAAAAAGGACATACCTTTTTTTCAGCTGTACATGGCATCTTCACAACAACTGACTGTGTATTAGGGCATAAAAACGTCACAACCAAATACAGAAAAATAAATATTAAATGTACCCATTTCAGGCCACGATGCAATAAAAAACTGTATTTAATTAAAAAAAACACTCAGCTCACATGCCAACTCCTCTATGAAACTTTCTCAATTTTTCCATACACAACTGGTAGTGCCCTCTCCCACCTCATACTATCTATATGTATTTATCTATGGACATTTGGTATCTTTACAAAGTAAGCTCCTTGGAAGCAAAGGGGTTTTTTTGGTATTCCTAACACAGTTCCCTGCACATTGTGCTTAAATACGTGTTGAATTGAAACTCCCAACAACACACATTAGGGCTAGTAAATTAAATCTTCTCCCCTCCATCCAAGGAAATTCCAATATTTTCCTGTTGGATTATTGTTTGGAACCTCTAAACCCCCAAATTAAAAAAAAATTTTAGATTAAAAATATATTTTTTGGAACCAGTAAATCATAAAGCAGAAGGAAAAGAGAAATTTAATATTGAGATTGTTGAAACAAATGGTGTATTGTCTACATCTTTTCCCCCGTAAATTTACACTTCAATAGATAATTCCAATTTCAGATTCTTGAAATATGAAAAAGGATCCCCCAAAATAAAGGCTTATGATAAGGACAACGGTTAATCTTCTCCATGTAACCACTACTTTTAGCAGTTTACCACTACCAAAGCCTTAAAGACTTTAGGTGCTCGGATAGCCAAACAGGCCACTCTAACTTGCAAAGAAGAGATTTCCCCATGAGATAAGGATTCCCCATTAGTCGATTTACCTATATATCATTCTATCCGCAAAGAATGCTGATGGAACAATAACTTGGAAAGAAGATAAGTGGTATTCCCCTGGATTGGGGGTGGGGGTAGGAGAAGGAAAAGGAGAAAAAGATAGAAGGTAATATGGAAAAATTTACGAGTGAGGACGGTGTAAAAGGGCCCTGGTCATTAGGAAGGTAGCCTACAACAGTAACCCCCCCAAAAAAATAAAAAGAAAAATAAGTCCAGTCCCTTCCTCCCCATCCACTGTATTTATAGCATAGAGGAAAACAGATGCCAAGGTAAAAGAGAAATATCTTTGTGCCTCCTGGGGGCGATAGGGTAGTCATGCCTCACCCCAAAGTCCCCACCAAATTTAAAGATGAGAATTCCCGGAAACAGCTAAAAGATAACAATCTCATCGTAGAGGGAGAAAAAAAAAAAGAGGTACCCGCGGCCAAGCCCCAGATGGAGAAGAGAAAACCCAGCCAACATTACTGGGGAAAGGCGAGTCCCTCATTCTGAGGGATTCCCTCTCCACCTTAACCTGCTGGAGTGAGATAGACGTGAGCTGAGAGCCAATCAGCAACCGGCTATCCTTGCAGCAAAGAACCGCCTCAGCCAATGAACGAGGCGACGGGGGAGAGGGGCGGGCGTCCCGTCGCGATCACGCTAGGCCGAGTCTCAGCTTTCCCTGAGGCCCCCACAGGCCCAGCGTCCAGCCCGTCTTGGCCTAAGGGCGCGGGCGCCCCGGGCGCCGCGGGAACAGGGGCAGCAGCTCCCGCGGAAGTGGACGAGGGGAGGGAGAGGAGATCACGGAGGGAGGAAGCTGTCAGCAGGACGACCCCACCATCCGCCTTCACCTCACCACAGCGCGGCGCGGCCCCCAGTTCCCGGCGGCCAGAGCCGGGCCCCCAAGGGGAATGACGGGAACCTGGGAGGGCCAGCTAGCCGGACCCAACCCAGCCCCGCTCCGCTCCTTACCTCTTAGTAATACGGGAAAGGAGAAGAGGATGCCCGGCTTTATACAGTACCCAGGTATGCCGCTCCAGCTGCGGCACCGCCTCACATTCAAACCCCGGCAAAATGGCGCGGTGGCGCGGCGGAGACCAGTGCGCAGGCGCTGGGGAGTCCAGAAAGGGGGCGGGCTCCAGAACGACACTGATGCTGCCCACGAACGGTTCAGCCAATCGGCTGCCCGAAGCCTGGCCCTGGCTCCTCCCACTCACCCAGTGTTCGGAGCTTCCATTCCCTCTCTCGGTGTCCTCTGGAATTAGAGAATTTTACGGTATAAAATAGCTAGAATGCTTTTGAGTAGGTAGACCATTGGGGTTTAGAGGTCATTTAGTCCAAGTACCTCTTTCTTACGGTTGAAGGAAATTAAGCCAGTGTCAGTGGCCGAGGCAGGATTAAAACCCAGATCTTCTCATTCCAAATGCAGCGTTTTTTACGTTACGCCACGCTGTGTCCCCATTGTTGTATGAAAAACACTTTGTAGGTCCTAAAGCGCTTGGAAATCTTGCTTGCAATTATAGAATCACAGATAAAGAGCCCAAGGGACTGGGAAGGCCCACTACCCCGACTCTCATTTACAAATGATACAAATAAGGCCTAGGGAGCCTGGGAATCGCCCAAGGTCACCCAAGTAGCAAAGGTCAGAAATAGTAGTTGAACCTAGGTTCTCAGACTCCGGAGCCAGGTACTATTTCTATTGCTCTGTGATACCTTCAAAAAAAAAGTTTTACTTTGTCGCTTCATTATGAAATAAAAACAACCCTAGGTTTTGTCTGTGCTAATAGAATATAACCTCTCACAGGTCCTCCATCACCATGGAAAAGTCTTGGCAATGAATCTGCCTAATTAAGTGCAAATAAGCTCATTACTGGAAGGCTGGCGATGAGGGGATGAAGTTTTCAGCCACAGCCACTAAAATTGTCTACTCAGTGGTGAAGGACTCTATCAGAATCATGCTAATGGAATCACAGATCCTTGAAATATTATAATTATTAGAATCAGTGGGTCATTTTTATCTTTGCATCCATATGACCTTGGCACATAGTAGGAGCTTATTAAATACTTGTTTAGCTGAAGAACCATTCATTCAACAGAAGTTTATTGTTCAATGTCTGAAAGGTATATTTGCAAAGTAACCAGGAGGATGCAAAGATACCTAATTCATAGTACTGTGCCCCTCAGAGTTTAAACTTAGTTCAGTTGGAGAAAGAACTTTTCTTTGAACCATGAAAGTTCTGAAGTTTCATTAATAAGCTCACAACACCTCCATGTCATTTTAAAAATTATTTTGAAGTTTTACCAATTTTTTTTACATTACAAACATTTGTAGGTTGCTCTCACTTTATGAGTTCTGTTGTAACAAAGTAGAACAGCTAAGAAAAACTAATAATAGTGTCCTTGTATGAAAGGTCATGTAATATCTCACATCTGTAGCATAGTATCCCCCCTCTCTTTTTATTAATTAACAAATCTATTTTTCTCTGACTTCCCAACCAACCTATTTTTTAAGTTTTTTTAAGGGAATTTCTTGTAATAAATATGCATAATCAAGTAAAACAAATTCCCCCAAAAAATATGTGCATCTCATTCCAGACCCTAAATCTATTACCTCTTTGTAAAAGATGGCAAAAGGCAGCTAGGTGGTGCAGTGGACTGGGCCGAAAGCTAGGAAGTCTAATCTTCCTTAATTCAAATCTGATCTCAGACACTTACTAGCTATGTGACTCTAAGCAATTCACTTAACCCTGTTTGCCTCAGTTTCTTCATCTGTAAAAGGAGCTGGAGAAGGAAATGGCAAAATGGGCCAAGAAAACCTCAAGTGGGGTCACAAAGAGTCAGACACGACTGAACAATAATGGATAGTATGTTTTATTATCTGTCTTGTGAAATTATGAATGGTCATTGTATTGATAACAGTTCTTACATCTTCCAAGGTTATTTTTATACTGTTCTGTAAATTTGTTGCCTGATTATGCTCATTACATTCTTCATTGGTTTATAAAAGTCTTCAAAATTGTTCATTTTTTAATATTGATGTTACAATATAAATTGTTCTGTTTCTGCTTATTTCATTCTACATCAATTCATACAAGTCTTTGTTAGAGTCCTTAAAGTTAACATATTCAAAACTAAACTCATTCTTTCCCTCTAAAACCTCTCTCCATATTACTGTCCTCCACTCCTCACTATCTCTCAGTCCCCATCTCCATATCCAATATGTTGCTAAGGTCTGAAGATTTCACCTTTGCAACATCTCTCCTTCTCTTCTCTAATACTGCTACCACCCTCATGAAGTCTCTCAGCATCCCGTGCCTTGACTATTACAGTAACCTGAAGGTTGGTCATACTGCCTCATGCCTCTCCCCACTCCAGTCCATCCTCCATTCAGTCACTTAAGGAATTTTCCTAAAGCAATGATCAGATCATGTCACCCCTATACTCAGTAAACTTCAATGGCTTCCTATAACCTCCAGGATCATATACAAAATCATCTGTATGGCATTAAAAACCCTTTGTAACCAAGCTCTTCCCCACACCTTTTTATCCTTCTTATGCCATACAACTCAGTCTCCCCACCCCACCTCAATTGATTCTTTGATCCAGTGATACTGGCCTTCTTGTTCCACTAACAAGACACTAAGACGCTACTCTCAGTTCTGGGCATTTTCACCAACTGTCTCCCATGTCTAGAATCCTCTTCTTCCTCATCTCCACCTCCTAAATTGCTTGACTTCCTTCAAGTCCCACCTTCCACAGGAAGGTGAGATTTCCCAATCCCTCTTGATTCTAGTGGCTTCTTTCCATTAATTATTTTCTATTCATTGTATATATAGCTTGTTCATACATATTTGTTTGCATATTGTCTCCCCAATCAGATTTTGAGCTACCTGAGGAAAGGAACTGGATTTTGCCTTTTTTTGTATCTCCAGCACTTAGCACAGAGCTTGGTACATAGTAGATGCTTACTAAATGCCTACTGACTGATTTCAATGTTTCTTTGAAATTATCTCTTTTTTCATTACTTATATCACAAGAGTATTCTATCATATTAATATATCACAACCTATCCAGTTATTCTCAGTTATTGAACATACTCTTAGTTTCTAGTTTTTGCTACTACAAAAAGTTTTGCTACCACAAAAAGAAAGAGATGTTAAATTTTTTGTGTTTATAGAACTTTTTCCTCTTTCTTTAATCTCTTTTGAATTTAGGCCTAGCAGTGCTATATCTAGGTCAATGGGAATATACTATTTACTAATTTTTGTGTATAATTCAAATTGCTTTTTTTTAATTTAATTCTATTTTATTTTCATTTCCAAATTTTCTCTCCCTTCTCACCTCCCCCAACTATTGAGAAGGCAAGAAAAACAATATAGTCATGGAAAACAAACTCACTTATTAACCATGTCCAAAAAAAAAGAAAAGAAAGAGGAAAAAATATGCTTTAATCTGCATTCTGACTTCATCAGCTCTTTATCTTGAAATGAATAGGATGTTTCATTATTAGTTCTCTGGAATTGTGGTTAGTCATTGTATTGATCAGAGTTAACTGAGTCTTTCAAAGTTGTTTGTTTTTACAATATTATTGTTGCTATATAAATTATTCTCCTGGTTCTACTCCACTTTGCATCAGTTGATACAAGTCATCCCAGGTGTTTGTGAAATGACATCCTTCATCATTTCTTACAGTCTTACAGCACAATAATATTTCATCATATTCATATACTATATTCAACCATTCCCTAATTGATGAGCATTCCCTCATTTCAATTCTTTGCCACTACAAAAAAATACTGCTATAAATCTTTTTTATACACATGGGTCCTGTCTCTCTTTCCTTGATCCCTTTGGAATATAGATCTGATAGAGTCATTGTGGGGTCAAAGGTTAACGGCTTTTTGGGCATGATTCCAAATTGCTTTTTAGAATGGTTAGATTCGTTTACAATTCCACCAACAGTCCATTAGTGTACCTACTTTCACACAATCCCTCCAGGATTTGTCATTTTCCTTTTTTGTTATCTTAGTCAATCTGATGGATGTGAGATGGCACCTTGGGCTGTTTTAATTTGCATGTCTCTAATTATTAGTGATTTAGAACATTTTTTTTCATGTAACTATTGGTAGCTTGGATTTCTTCCTCTTAAATACTGCTTATTCATATCTCTTGGCCATTTATCAATTCAGAAATCGCTCTTTTTCTTGTACATTTGACTCAGTTCCCTAGATATTTTAGAAATGAGACCTTTATCAGAGAAATTTGCTGCAAAGATTTCCCCTCTTGTTTCCTGCTTTTCTCCCAACTTTAGCTGCATTGATTTTGTTTGTACAAAACCTTTTTCATTTTGTGAAATAAAAATTATCTATCTTGCTTCTCATTCTCTTGTTTGGTCATTGAATTCTTCCACAATCCATAAATCCATGGTAATTTCTTCTATGCTTCACTAATTTAGTTATGATATGACCCTTTATGTCTAAATCATGTACCCAATTTTGAGCTTATCTTGGAATATGGTGTGAGATTTTGGTTTATATCTAGTTTCTGCCAGACTACTTTCCAGTTTTCCCAATAGTTTTTGTCAAATAGTGAGTTCCAATAGTTAAGATCTTTGGGTTTATCAAACACTAGATGTTCTTTTGCTTCTGTGTATTGTGTACCTAATCTGTTCTACTGATCAACCTCTCTATTTCTTGCCCAGTATCAAATTGGTTTCATTATTACAGCTTTGTTGTATCATTTGAGATCTGGTACCACTAATCCCCCACCCCTTTAATTCTGCTTTTTTTTTCATTGATTTTCTTGATATTCTTGATCTTTTGTTCCTCCAGAATAATTTTGTTACAATTTTTTTCAAGCTCTATAAAATGATTTTTAGTTTTTTGATTGGTGTGGTATTGAATACGTAAATTAATTTAGGTAAGGTTGTACATTTATTATATTGGCTTTGTCTCCACATGAGCAATTAATGTTTCTCAATTATTTTGATCTATATTTATGTGAAGACTTTTTTATAATAGTATTCATATAATTTCTAGATATGTCCTGGCAGATAGACTCACAAGTATTCCTACTTATTTTAATGGAATTTCTCTTTCTATCTCTTGCTTCTGGGCTTAATTGGTAAGATACAGAAGTGCAAATGATTTATGTGGGTTTATTTTATACCCTACAACTCTGCTAAGATTTTTAATTGTTTCATTTAATTCTTTAATTGATTCTCTAGGGTTCTCTAACTAAACTCTCATTTGTCGTTCTTTAGTCATGTTTGATTCTTTGTGACCGCATTTGAAGTTTTCTTGGCAAAGATACTGGAATAGTTTGCCATTTTTTTCTTCCAGTTCATTCCACAGATGAGGAAACTGAGGCAAATGGATTAAGTGACTTGCCTAGAGTCACACAGCTAGTAAATATGTGATTTTAACTCAGAAAAATGAGTCTTCCTGACTTCAAGTTCTATACTGAATCCACTGCGCCACCTAGCTGCCCATTATATCATCTGCAAAACGTGATAGTTTTATATCCTCTTTGCCTTGTTCCTTCAATTTTTTTCTTGTCTTGTTGCTATAGTTAGCATTTCTAGTACAATATTGAATAGTAAATGTGATAATAGGCACCCTTACTTCACCCCTGATCTTATTGGAAAGGTTTTTAGCTTATCCCTGTTACAGATAATACTTGCTCTGAGCTTTAGATATATACTACTTATCATTTTTAAAAAGGATCTATTTATTACTACGCTTTCTAGTGGGGTTTGTTTTTTTTAATAGGAATGCTGTATTTTGTCAAAAGTTTTTTTTTCCCCATCTGTTGAAATAATCATATTATTTTGTTGTTTATGGTCAATTATACTTAGTTGAATATTAGCTTTCCTAATATTGAACCAATCCAGAATTCCTGATATAAACCCAGCCTGGCTGTAGTATATATTCTTTGTGATATGTTGCTGTAAATCTCCTTCTAGTATTTTATTTAAAATTTTTGCATAAATATTCATTAGAGAGATTGGCCGATAGTTTTCTTTCTCTGTTTTGACTCTCTCCAGTTTATGTATCAAGACTATATTTGTGTGATAGAAGGAATTTGGTAGGACTCCTTCTTTATCTATTTTTTCAAACAGTTTATGTAACAGTGGAGTTAATTTGTTGTTGATCCATTCTCTCTTTTTTTGGTGTAAGCATCCAGACATATAAATTTTCCACTGAGCACTACTTTGGCTACATCCCACAAATTTTTGTATGTTGTTTTATTGTCGTCGTTATCTTTGATGAAATTATTTGTTATTTAACTCATTCATTCTTTAGGATTGTTATTTAATTTCCTATTAATTTTAATCTATGTTTCAAAGACCCTTTATTGAAGGTAATATTTATTGCATTATGGTCAGGAAAAGATGTATTTAATATTTGTTTTTTTCCATTTGTTTGTGAGGTTCTACTGCTATTAGATCAGTAGAGCATGATCAATTTTTGTGAAATTGCATGCACAGGTGAGATAAAGGTGTACGCCTTTGTATTCTCATTCAATATTCTCTAGAGCAGCACTTTTTAAACTGTGGATGGGATCAGGTAATTGAATGTGTGGAGTTGCAAAAATTTTGGCAACAATAAAACGTTCCTGAATGCACAATGACCAAAAATTATTTCAAAATCAAATGCATAATGAATCCAAGGTGTTTCTGTCAGTGCTTGCCTGTGTTGCAACTTCACCGCAGCCTTGATTCCAAACACACAGCATGAGTACTTTGCACTGCACGTGCTCTCATGCCACACAATTCCAACAAATGCTGCCAGAAACACCTCAGCTCAGATTTGAGACTATTATATGTTATGAATTGCAGTGTTTTTACAATACATACAAAATCGTTAAATGAATTTTGGTTTGGGATTAGGACAGAATTTCCCACAACTTCTGAAATGGCCCCAAAACATACTTCTGCCATTTTGTGCTATGTATTTGTTTGAAGTGGCATTCTCAGCATTGATGATTATAAAATCAAAATATCAACCAGTTCTGAAAAATGTTGAACATGCTCTGTGTCCTGCAGTATTAAATATTCTGCTGAGGTGTAATTATTTATGTAAAAATAAACAAGCACATCCATCTAATTAGGATGCAAATTTGCTCTCATCTTTAATAAATGGTAAAATTATATGCATGCCAAAGAATTGTTTTAAAATAAATTTCTTCATGATTTATTATCAGTAAATGTTTGATTTGTATGCTGCTCATATACCTATATGCCCAGCATCACTAAAAAATTTCTCAAGTAATAAGGGAACACAAGTAGAAAAAGTTTAAGCAGCTCTACTTAAGAGGTCTATCATATTTAATTTTTCAAAAATTCTGTTCATTTCTTTAACTTCTTTCTTGTTTATTTTCTTGTTATATTTATCTGGGTCTGGGAGGGGTAAAATGAGGGCCCCTCATAATTGTACTTTTACTATCTATTTCCTCCTGTAACTCATTTAACTTTTCCTTTAAGAATTTAGATACTATGCCATTTGGTTCAGACATGTTAAGTATTGATATTAATGAACTATCCGTGTTGAATACTACCTTTTTTTTTTTTTGCGAGGCAATTGGGGTTAAGTGACTTGCTCAGGGTCACACAGCTAGTAAGTATCAAGCATCTGGTCTGAAACTGGGTTTGAACTCAGGTCCTCCTGACTCCAGGGCCAGTGCTCTATCCACTGTACCATCTAGCTGACCCAAATACTAATTCCCCTGTTTATCTCTTTTAATTTCATCTATTTTTGCTTTTGCTTTGCCTGAGATCATGATTGCTACCCCTGCCTCTTTTACTTCAGCTGATCCCTATAGATTCTTCTCCAGCCTCTTATTTTAAATATGTTTATTTTTCTGCTTCAAGTCTGTTTCTCATAAACAACATATTGTTGGGTTCTGATTTTTAATCCATTATGCTATACTTTACTTTCATAGGTGAATTCATCCCATTCACATTCAAAATTATGATTACTGTATATTTCCCTCTATCCTATTCTCTTATGTTTTTCCTTCTCTTTTCCCCCTTTCTACTCTTTAACAGTCCATTTTTCTTCTAACTGCTGCCTCCCTTAATTTGCCTTCCTTCCTTTCCTTTCCCCTTTCTCTTAACTTCTGTCCTTCCTATTTCCCTGCTGGGTGAGATGAATTCTGTACCCAGTTGTATGTATATGTGTATCCTTCCCTCCTTTCATCAGGTCAGATGAGAGTGAGGTTCAAGTGTCACTTGCTCCCTGCCCCATTTCACTGCCTCTTCTGTTATATAAACTTTTCCTTGTACATCCCATTTATGTAAGAAAATTTTTCTTATTCTTTCTCTCTCTTCCCCACCCTTCTAGTGCATTCCTCTTCTCCATTCTTCTTTTGAAAACATCCAAAAATAATAGAATCACATCCAGGTTTTCCATGTAATTAGACTCCCTCTAAGACCCCTGGTGAAGATGGAGCTCTGAGGCATTACATATATCATCGCCCTATAAAAGAACATAAACATTTTGACCTTATTTAGACCTTTAAACTTGAAATATAATTTCTTATTCATGTTTACCTTCATATACTTCTCTTGAATCCTGTATTTGAATGTCAAATTTTCTACCCAGTTTTGACATTTCCATCAGGAAAGTTTAAAAGTCCTCTAACTAGCAATTAGAACTTTGTCAAATCTATAAGAATACAAGTCATTCCCCAGTGGATAAACGGTCAAAGAATATGAACAAGCAGTTTTCCAATGAAGAAATCTAAACATATATCTAAACATAAAAAATTCTCTAATTCATTATAGATGAGAGAAATGTAGATTAAATCAGCCTTTAGATATCATTTTATACCTACCAGATTGGCTAAAATGATAGAAGGGGAAAGTGATAAATGTTGGAGACAACGTGGAAAGATTGGGACACTAATTCGTTATTGGTGGAATTATAAAATGATCCAGCCACTTTAGAGAGCAATCTGGAATTATGCCCAAAGAGTTATTAAACTACCTATACCCTTTGACTCAGCAATACCGCTACTTGGTCTATTTCCAAAAATGATTAGAGAAAAAGGAAAATAACCTATATGTTCTAAAATGTTTGTAGCAATTCTTTTTGTGGTGGAAAGAACTGGAAATTTCAGGGATGCTATTAATTGGAGAATGGCTGAACAAGCTGTCATATATGATTTTGATGGAATACTACTGTGCTATAAGAAATGATGAGCTCAATGATTTTAGAAAAACATGGAGATATTTCCATGAAATAATGAAGAGCAAATTGAGCAGAACCAAGAGAACATTGTACACAGTAACAGGAATATTGTTTTAAGAATGACTTTGAGCAAATAGTTATTTTGTCTATTATAAGTACCCAAATTAACTATAAAGGTCATATGAAGAAAGATACTATCTGTATCCAGAGAAAGAACTGATAAATAAAAGTATGTGTAGAATAATTTTACATATATATACCTATTTGTGTCAAATGGTAGCCATCTCTAGGGCAGAGTGGGAGGGAGGGAAGAAATAAAAGGAAAAAATTACATGAAAATTTTGTTGTATACTTAAAAGGAATAGCAAACTGTGTACAGTAGATTTACAATTTCACATATGATCATCTTCTTTATTGTATATGTTATGAAAATGCTTGTTTTATTCCACAAATCAAAAATAAAATAAAAAAAGAAAGTTCTCTATTTCATTAAAGATGCAGGATTATACACACTTTTGCTAGGTAGGTTATTCTTGGTTGGAATCCTAGACCCGTTTCTTTCTGGAATATTTTATTCCAAGCTCTCCACTTCTTTAAAGTGGTGGCTGCTAAATCTTGTGTGATCCTGACTATGGCTTCACAATAGTTGAATTCTTTTTTCCTGGATGCTTGCAGTATTTTCTTCTTGACTTGAGAGCTCTAGATTTTGGTTATAACATTCCTGATCAGTTGTTTTTCTCTTGAGATATGTCACATTTTCTTCTATTTGTTTTTCAGTCTTTGGAGATTCAGTCTATTATGGAATTACTAACTTCCATTTGACCAGTTCTAATTTTGAAGGAGCTGTTTTCTTCAGTAGGGTTTTGTACCTCTTTTACCAAGCTATTAACTCTATTTTCATATCTTTCTTGCATAGCTCTCATTTATTTTCCCATTTTTTCCTCTATTACTCTTATTTGATTTTAAAGAACTTTTTTTTTGCCAATTTTAAATTAGGAACTTAGGGACTCCTTATAACTCTTTCCTAGAAATTTAGGAACACTTTCTTCTAGAAATTTTTGTTGGGCTTGTGTCCAATTTGCATTTTTCTTTGAGGCTTTGCTTGTAGATAACTTCAAATAATTGTTTTCTTCTGTGTTTCCAACTTGAGTTTTCTTGTTATCATAGTAGCTCTTTATGGTTGAGTTCTTTTTTTGTTGCTCATTCCTCCAGTCTGCTTCTTAACTTTGCATTTTATGTTATTGCTGTGTTCTATGCACAATTTGGGGTCACTGTCTGACCTGAGCTTTTGTCCTTTTATGTCCTTCAATTGATTTCACAGCTCAGTCTGGGGGCCTGCAAGTTTTCAGTGCTCCCAAATAGGTGTGATCTGGGGAGAGGCCTGTTCACTATCCCTTGTCTGATCTCCGGAAGTTCCTGATCTGTTGGCTTGTGCATGCCTGGGTTTTAGTAGACTGATAGTAGACTCAGTCACTGATAGACTCTGCAGTTTCCGAGTAACTGAACTGCTGCTAGTTCTGCTTTGGTCTACGATTCCTACTCTAATTATTCCACTATAGGTTTATGTGCTAGGCTGAAGGCTAAAACTGAGTCATCACTCTGGTCCCAGGCTCAAAACCAAATAGCTACATTTGAAACTTGTTCCTTGCTCAATACTAAGATAAGGCCCTGTTCACAATCTTTCCTCTTTGCCCTGGATCTGTGACCCAGAACTGAGTAATGGGCTACAAAGATGCCAGTTGGTACCCATTCTTGAACCTAGTACTAGTTCAGGGATCCCGATCCCTTTCTATTCTGATGCTTCCTGTCCTGGTGCTCTGTCTCAGCCTAGTTTTAGTCCCTGGGCACTGGAAAGCTCCCCATCCACGTCTCCATCCTTTGTGTACTCCTGGCCAGTTTCTGTGTTCTGTCTCTGCAGACCTCTTTGTCTGTCTCCCTGAGCTGCCCTGGACTGGAAAAATGACTCACTGTAGCTTCTTCTTTGCTTTAGTGATCAGAATTCTGTCTGGTGAGCTTTCTAGTTTGTTGCAGAGGAGATATAGTTGGGTAAACTAGGCAAAAATGCTTCCTCTCCCTCCATCATCTTGACTACCCAAATTGCTTTCCAGAATGATTGTACGTCTTCATAGTGGGTCCACCAACAGTGCATCTAATGTGTCTGTTTTCCCATAGCCCTTCCAACATTTATCATTTTCCTTTTTGGTCATCTTTGCACTCTGTGGAGGTGAGATGGAATCTCAAAATTGCTTTCATTTGAATTTCTCTAATTAGTTGTGTTTTTGAGCATTTGTTCACATGACTATAAATAACTCAGAGATTTCTTCCCTTGAAAACTATCTTCTATGCCATCTTATCTGTTTTGTGAGCTGTTGTGTTGTCAAAAAAAAAAAAATCACCCCTGATACCCATCAACTGCTGAGTCCCTATGCGCAAAACCATGCCAGCTTGGGAGGAGGACTTGTTACCACTAGTGGTCAAGACACAGCCATAACTTTGAAATATACCCACCTCTATGTCACAAGGAGGCACTGGGAAAGAATTTGAAGCAGAGAGATACATATACAAATAACTACCATACTAAGTAGTATGTGGTCAGTACCAAATAAGTGGTGTGATAATCAGAAGTATAGAATCATTAATTTTGTGCTGGAAGGGGCCTTGAAGACCATCAAATTCAATCTCCTTATTTTAAAGATGAGAAAACTTAGGGCTCAAAAACATTATGTGATTTGCCCAGGGTCACTTAGCTAGTACATGCATGTCTTAGGCAGGATTTGAACTCAGACCTTCCTGACTAGGACTAGCCACTATGAAAAAGTTTAGAAGATGGAGAGATCACTGTGAGGAAATCAACTAGAATGCAAACTTCATTAGGTCAGAGAGTGTATATTATTAGTTAATATGGTAAAGTTCATAGAATTTAAAAATTTCCTCATTATACTCAACTTCCTCATTATACTTAGGAGAAAACTGAAGACCAGACAGGATAAATTACTTGACAAAGTGTATAGTGAATCTTGACTGGCACCTAGGTATTCTGGGCTCCTGAAGTGTTCTTTCCCTATAGCCTCAAAAATTGTTGTTTCACTTCTTGTTTTTGTTTTTCCCACAGAACTGAACCTGGGCAGGTGGGGGGGCAGGGAGAGTAGGGGAAGTGAAGCCACTAGAGAATGTTGAGGTTTAAGGGTGCTGGGACCCTGAAATAGTGATACATGGGTCCTGCCCAAATGAATTTGACCCAAACCTTCTTTCAGCCAAGGACAAGGTTTATTAAAGATTCGCCATATTGGCCAGACTCTTAAGGAATCTGAACATTTGTGAAACTTATATTGATAAGTGGGCTAGAGTGAATCTCAACACCTTAATGGTGACCAAGATGGATCTTATATACAGAAAGACTATAGGAGGGATCTAGGAGTGGCCAAGTAGTTTGAGGTGATTGGAGGAGGGGTCTAGAAAGGATCTTGATGGGAGTGGCCAGTAGGCTGGGGTAACTGGAGGTCGCTAGATAGGATCTAGGGTGGGAAGTTGCCAGGTGTCTTCTGGAGGTAATAGACAATGGAGGGCTGGGCTAGGTTAAGGGTAACTGAGAATTGGGAGATTGGGTGTAGGTGATAATGAAAGGCCAGTTGATAGAATTATAGCCTCAAGGGAATGCTAGAGACTTCCTTGATCCAGTGGGAAAGTTCAAGGAGAGTCCAAGGTGGGGTTTTCTAGGGCCCATAGACAAATGGGACCCAAATTCTTTTTGGGGTAAGGGGCAAAGGTCTGGCTTGGGCCCGTACCCCATCAGGAAGACACTATCTCCTTCAAGACCTAGAAGAGTGCTTGGCAGATATAGGTGTGTTTGCTGGTATGTATTATATGTTGCCTATGTAGATTATGTATATCCACAGGGGTCTGTCTAAATGTGGATCAAAGGAAGTCTAGAATAACCATCTCTAGAGTCTCTTTTCCCAATTTGTCTCCAAAGGAGACTTTCATTTCTCCCAGGAAGGGAAGCTAGAGGTTGGGGCCACTCTGCACTCCTGAGACAGAGAGAGTAGCTAGTGATAACTATCTCTATCTGCTCCCTTAAATACTGTACATTTAGGGGAAATGCTTTTTAGATTCAAACTAAGCTCTCTGTCTCTATCTCTTAATGGAGGAGTGCCCCAAGCTATATATACCAGGCTTGACTCCCTTCCCACCAAATGCCAGTTGCACAATGAAAACATGTAGCATGTAATGAATAAATTCATTTATCCAAGTCAATAACAAAAAAGAAATCAGAGAAAATCAACATATGACAGTGTACCAAACAATACACAACAGTAAATGAACTCTCCCACTGGGAAGGAGATAATTCAGCTCAACCAAGATAGAGAACCTAAATTTTACCCAAGAGGAAATTTTCAGAAGTCTTGAGTGTAGAAAGCTGGAGATAGAAAGGGACATGAGGGAGCAACTCTTCTACATATCAGCCTCTTCTCCAGACTCTTTCTTTTTAGGGACCTGAAGAGAGTCTGAAAACATGTATTTTCTCTCTCAAAGCTGAAAGTCAGTAAACCAGGATCTCTCTTCCCTCAAGCTCTCACCATGTCTGTTCCTCATGCAGGCATTGAATAATCAGTTGCCACCAATGAAAAAAGTCAGTCACATAAATAGTAATTAATTCATAAATATCTATTGAATCGATATAATTTGGTGGGGGCAAGTGGGGCTTCCGGAGAAAGGTAGGATTTAAGCTATTTTGAATGATGGGTAGATATTTGTTAGGTAGATACGAGGGTTGAGGAGAGCCACCAACATGGATACTTTTTTGCTCCCTTATTTTGATCATATGTCCAGACTATCTCCACATGCCCTCTTTCCAAAGTCTCTACTTCCAAGTCAACAAACATTTAAACTATTAAAGCCAATCTGACTCAGTCTTTGGCAAGATAAAAAATACGTAGGTGATTCTCCCTTTTTTAAAGAACAAGTACCTTGAACCCATCTAGTGAAGATCAAATAATAAAATGCAGACAAAGAAGACTGTAAACTTAAAGTGATATATAAATGTAGGCTATTGTGATTATTTGCTAGATACATGGTGCTTCTGGTAACTACTGAACTTTTTTGTTCCCAGCAGCTCTTTGCTTTGAAGGAGGTAGAGAAAAGATGCCCATTGCCTCTTTGATAAAATGCAAACTCCTTTAGCTTGGCATTAAACGCCCTTCACAGTCTAGCACCAGCCTGTCTTTCCCATTACTGCCTTTTGTACATGTATTGAAGACTGCCTCCCCCACCCCCCCACCTTACATGTAGCATGGAAGGTGTTTTTGTTTGAAGGGAGGTAGATTAGGCATCTCCGGGATCTAGTCTAAGCAGAGAGTAGAAGGCAGAGGTTTGGCCACTTTGTTCTACTCAGAGAAAGCTAGTACTAGGCAAGAATTCTATCTGCACTCTTAAATGGTTTTCAGGTTCAGGCTAAACTTCTGATCATTATTTATTAATGGAGAAAGCTTTACATCCAAGGCTTGACTCCCTTCTCACCAAATACCAGTTCTACAACGAACACACATAGCAATTAGCAAAGAAGCCCATTTAACCAAGTTGATAGTGTTAACTTCACAGAGTTTGGTCTAAGAAAGACAAACGAATAGGTTGTGTCCATCCATGTTTTTATTTCTCTCAAGTTGGCAATATGCAAGCATTGCATGGGAGCTGCAGTCCAGGCCTGGGCACCCCTAAGGGAGCCAGTCTAGAAGTGGATTCGATTTGGGATTTGGGGTAAATAGTGTATATATCCTTTGAAGAGTAGGTGTTCCCAAGGGGTGCCAATCAACTCTGATTGGTTAACACACTGGGAGGTGGGTTATATTAAAATGAGGGTCTTGGGGTACATGACTTAGGTCACCTAAATCTTGGTCAAAGAGACATCAATTTCCATATCACCTGTCTTGACAATAAGGAGAATCAACATTTTCCCAGACCTGTCTGGGCAACACAATAAGCAGGAATACACCAAATTAGCCCAGGTTAAGGAGAATCTGGAAGAAGGGAGTTGGGGGAAGCTCTGAGTCTCCAAGATAATGATTACTAAGAAAAATCATTTTTCATAGTAAAACAGAAATCAGAGAAAGACTGTATAGGGGAATATATACCAGACAATACAGCGTGAAGGAGCTAGGTAACAACTCAATCTAGAGAGTGCCAGATCTCACCCAAGGAGAAATTCCCTGAAGTGTCTAGTGTAGCAAGCTGGGGAGAGGGACATGATGGAGACTGCCCACTCCTTTCATGTCAGATTCTCCCCAGAGTTTAATTTTCCCTTCAGCAACCTGAAGTGAGGTTGGCATCATCCATCTTCTCTCTCAACGCTGGAAAGCAGAAGTGCCCAAAGTGACTGCAGAGTCCAAAGAGACTGAATAGATTCTTGAAAAGACTGGAACTTTAAGAGACTAACCTTCTCTTCTCTCCAGATCTTGCCAACTCCACTCCACGCCTTAGGCAGGCACAGGGTGTTGATTTCCACCAATGAGGAGAGAGTTCCACACCAATGGGATTTGGGACTTGGGGTTTGGGAGCTAGATTTTAAAAAAATTTCTGATTTCCTTATTTTAGCACTTTTTTTTTCCCAAAAACTGGGACAATTAACTCTTTGTCTTGTGCAGTTTTCATTTCTTTCTAGAAATACAGCCCAGGAAAAGCAAACAAACAAACAGGCTTCGATAAAGCCAGTAGTGATTCAAATGGAGCTACCTTAAAACCCAAAGCACTCAGGCTTTCATTGAATGGCCAATAATAGGTCACAGCAAAAGCCCATTGCTCATTGTTTGGGTTTTGATGGTTCAGAGTGAGTGTAAATAAGAATTGTTTTCTGTTCTGGCCAGGAACTCTGGAGGAAGCAGTGAGGCTGATGATTTTGCCTCACTTAAATCCAATTCAAGGGCAAGTCAAGACATCACCCTCATGATGTCATTGGTCCTCTTCAAGAACTAAGGAAGAAGAACAACAACAAAAATATATTCCATCATATTCCAGGAAAATCAGCCTCCTTGCTGCCTGCCCCCCCCCCCCCCCAGCTTGGCATTCTACTTTCTGCCTTTGCATACATAGCTTGTTCCCCATGCTTGGTGGTCTCACACCCACCTTTTAGAATCTCAAGCTTCCTTCACATCTCAGGCCTCTTAGTAGGTTGTGGACTCCTCCCTCCCCCAAGCAAAGGCCCCTTTGCCTCCACACATCTTCTCAGCTATGATCTCTCTTTGTTGCCAAGAGAACTCCTAGGACTACCCTTCAGGGTAATTGCACTTAATTCAGATGTCATTGCCTTTTGTAAGACTTCTGATGCTCTTTCCACTTCTCCTTTAGGAAGAAGAGGGTTCCCTATGTGAGAGACGATCTCTGAGAATCTCTCAGGAATGAAGCCTCCTCAGGGAGTTAATCGTTTCTCGTTCTGTTGAAACACCCGCAGCCGGCTGACCTTGTAAAGAAACATGCTTTTCAACACATCTTGTACTTTATCAGACCTCCTCCTCCCTTTCTAAAACTGTTTACTCTAAAAAGAAAAAGAAAAACCTCCCCGCCTTTCCTTGTCTCCAGGCAAGTTGTGAAAGTGTCTTTGTTCTTTGTTACTGGAGTAGATTGTACCCTCAGAGCTTGCATTGATGAGCCCTGAGGAGGGGGCTGGGGAGGGGATTGCGGCTAGGACCTATATAACTTCTTGATCTGAACACACCTCTGCTCTCTTGGGTGGGCACCATTTTTTTTTTTTTTGGTGCTCTGGGGGAGCCCTTTCTCAAGAAAGCCAATAAATGAATTATTCTTTTTGCTAATATCTCTGAGTCTCCGATTCATTGATAAGGGTTTCTGTACCCCACACACCTAGTTTCAAATAAATAACAAAAATGTGGCAGCCAAAACCGAATACAAAATTTTACCTATGGTCTGATCAGAGAGAATAGTAGAAATAAGAAAAATATTAAATGATTTAATTTTAGGAAATTTAACATATAGTACAGACCCCTTCCACCTGAAGGTTAGGTATATTACATTTCATTCTTCCCCCAGGGTTCCCTGGTACCCTTTGCTCAATTAGGAGTGTCTGGGTTCTCTGCAAATTGCTAGAGCCCCTACTGATATTGTTCCCTCAATTATAAGGGGTGGTCCCCTGCAACTCAGTTCCATTTATTCATTAACCTTTTACTAAGAGTTATAACCATATTCATTAACCTTTTACTAAGGAGTATTTACTTCAAAAATATAACATGCTCCTCTAAAACGTGGAAGACATAATCCTCCTCCCCACTTTGTAAATCCAAAAACTTGTGCAATGTGCAATGTGCAATACTTGTGGCTCTTCCACCTCCATGAAGGTGGTAGATTGGGAGAATCCTTTCATTTTTCTTCAATTGAGTCCTGCTTGATTTTTATAATTTTGTTACATTCACTTCTGAATTTTTAGGGTGTAGTTGTCTTTTCCACATTGTTGTAGTTATCGTGTATATTGTTTTCTTGGCTGTGCTTACTTCACTCTGCATCAGTTCACAGAGATCTTTTCATGCTCCTCTGTGTTTATCACATACATCATTTCTTTTTTTTTTTTTGGCAATTGGGGTTAAGTGACTTGCATATGGTCACACAGCTAGTAAGTGTCAAGTGTTTGGTCTGAGGCTGGATTTGAACTCAGGTCCTCCTGACCCCAAGGCCAGTACTCTATCCACTGCACCACCTAGCTGCCCCCACATACATCATTTCTTACAGCACATTCCATTACATTCATTACTATAATTTGTGTTGCCATCCCCCAGTTGATGGGCATTTACTTTGTTTCCAATTCTTTGCTATCAGAAAAAATGCTACTGTAAATATTTTAGTGTATATAGGGACTTTCTTCTTATTGATAATTTCCTTGGGGTATAAGTGCCTATGGTTCCAAAGGTCTGGACATTTTAGTCACCTTTTTTTTTTTTTTGCATAATTCCAAATTGCTTTTGTCAAAACCCCAATAAATTGCAGAGTTTGTTTGTTTTGTTTTGTTGGGTTTTTTTTGTTTTGGTGAGGCAATTGGGGTTAAGTGACTTGCCCAGAATCACGCAGCTAGTGAGTGTTATGTGTCTAAGGTTGGATTTGAACTCAAGTCCTCCTGAATCCAGGGCCAGTACACTATCCACTACGCTACCTACTTGCCCCTAGAGTTTGTTATAAGAAAGAGACAAATGAAATTAGGGTGACATGCATTGCATGGGAGTTCAGTCCAAAATTGGGCCCCCTTAAGGGAGCCAGTTCACTAGTTCACTGGCTTGATTTGGGATTTGGGGTACAGGATTATATGCCCTTTGAAGAGTAGATATTCCCAAGGGGTGCCAATCAATCCTGATTGGTCAAAACACTGAGAGGTAGGTTATATTAAAGTGAGGTCTTGTGACTTAGGTCACTTAATCCTGACCTGCTCTATCAGACCACCCCCAGTCTTTGGGATATCTGGGCAGAAAAACCTGTCTCCATCCAAACCTGAGTAGGATAAAATCAACTCAAACCTGGGTTGGAGTTTGACCAGGATAAGAAGATTCAATTGCAATTTCATTATCAGTAATATCCTTGTGAAGAACTTTGGACAGAAGGCTGGGGGACTGGGAGCTCTGAGTCTCCAAGACACAGACTACCAAGAAAATCATTTTCACACTGCAAAATGGTTATACCGTTTCACTACTCCATCAACAATACATTAATGTGCCTATCATTTCACAACTCCTTCAACATTGATTATTGCCATTTTTGCCAATTTTCAGGGTATGTGGTAAAACTTCAGGGTTGTTTTGATTTGCATTTCTCTTATTATTAGTGATTTGGTGCCTTCTTTCATGTGATTGTGAGTACTTTGCAATTCTTCTTTTGAAAACTTTTTTTTTCATATCCTTTGACCGCTTATCTATTGGTGAATGGCCATTAATCTTATATAGAGTCATTAAATGATGACTCCTTATCAGAGAAATTTGATACAAAGATTCTTTCCCATTCAACCACTTCTCTTATCCTAGATGCATTAATATTGTCTGTGTAAAAGTTTCTAATTTCATGTATTCAAATTTATCTATTTTATCTTTTGTCATTGCCTTTATCTTTTGTTTTCTGATTAAAAATACATTTCCTCCCCATAGCTGTGAGATGGATATGATGTATTTTTCTTGTAAAATTTCTTATAATATTGATGAGTTCGTGGGGTGCCACCAGAAATGAAGGAGAATAGACAGGTGGGTTCTAGTGTCCTGAAGAATTCACTTGGATAGTCTCCAACTTAAAGAAAGGCATTTATAGGATAATGCACCCAACGGGCCTGCTACCATAGGAGGCAGAGCAATTGGCCAGGTTAGCTATTTGGTCTTAAATACAGTTTGACAGGAGAAGGGGAAGAGGGACAAGCACCGCTCTAGAAGGTCTTAGATTTCAGGTAGTCCAGAAGTGTACAAATAAGCCAGAACAGGAAAGGAGGAAGAGGATCGTTACTCTAGAGTCCATACAGGTAAGCAAAGGGAAAAGGAAAGGGGAAGGGACAGTTGTTCTAGAATGTCAGGTAATTGGGGGTGCTTTGTGAAAGCACAGAGTAAAGTCCCCGGTGGGGGACTTCAATGCATAGTCTTCTTTGATCACTTTTCTGGCTGGTCACATCCTGTATCTTATCTCATATCTCACATCCTGAATCTTGTTTGCTCATCTGCCTCAGGCACTCTTTTCTATTTCATCATTATGGTCTTTAATATTAAGGTTGTATATGCATTAGAAGTTAGGCAGCTAGGTAATGCAGTGGATAAAGCATTGGGCTTAGAATCAGGAAGATTCAAGTTCATGAGTTCAAATTTGGCCCCAGACTCACTTAACCCTGTTTGCCTGAGTTTCCTCATCTGTAAAATGAGCTGGAGAAGGAAATGGCAAACCACTCCAGTATCTTTGACAAGAAAACCCCAAATGGGGTCACAGAGAGTTGGACATGACTGAAAAACAACTAGACAATCCATTTAGAATCTGTTGTGGAATATAGCATAAGGTGTTGATATAAACCTAATATCTGCCAGGCTGTTTTCCAATTTTCCCAGCACTTTTTAATCAAAGAGTTTTTCCTTAGGCAATTTATGTTTTCTGTGTTATCAAACATTGAATTATTGAGTTCTGTTATTTCTGATTCTCCCTTGTCTAGTTGGTTCCATTGATCTACCTCTCTATTTTTTTAATCAATACTAGATGATTTTGATGACTGTTGCTTTACAATGTAGTTTGAGATATGGAAATAGTATTCCTCCCTTTGTCCCTACATCCTTTCATCATTTCCCTTGATACGCTAGATCTTGTGTTTTTCCAAATGAATTTATTATTTTATCAAATTTTATAAAGTATCCTTGTGGTAATTTGACTGCTACAACATTAAAAGTGTAAATTGGGGCAGCTGAGTGGCACAGAGAATAGAGCACTGTTAGGAGGACCTGAATTCAAATCAGGTCTCACACCAGACACTTGACACTTATTAGCTGTGTGACCCTGGGCAAGTCACTTAATCCCAATTGCCTCACCAAAAACAAACAAAAAAGTGTAAATTGACTTTGGTAGTATTGTCATAATTGTTTCAATTGTTGGTAATTGTTTCAATTAGTATCTTTGCTGACTTCCTAGGATTAATAGCTGACATTTATAGAAAGCTTGATGTCATCCTTTCTGTTTATTTATGCATTTATTTATTTTTGATTTTCAACATTCACTTTTATAAGATTTTGAGTCCCAAATTTTTGCCTCTCCCCTCCCCTTCCCCAAGATGGCATGCAATCTGATATAGGTTATACATGTACAATCATATTAAATATATTTCCACATTAGTCATGTTGTAAAAGAAGAATCAGAACAAAAGGGAAAAACCATAAGAAAGAGATGTCATCCTTCTCGAGGGTAGGAATTCAGAAACTATTTTGCTTTTGTATGAAATCCCTAACACCTAGCTGAGTGCCTGTCACATAGTAGGTCCTTAATACATGTTTTTTGATTAATTAAATGTTGTTTGAGTGATGCCTATCACCAACTTGGAGTCACCTCCACCCCATGATAGAATATTTTTAGTCAGAGGTATGCCAGTGTTTACTGGCTTTTTAAGGAAAAAATGTACACACAACACAGTTGTAAGTTTAATCCTCATTAACATTTTTTCTATCACTTTTAAGTTTAAACAATGAACACAACAATAAATCAAGCCCTGACTTATAGTTTTGCTGATTTCTGAGGTATATGTACTCAAGCTAAAAATTAATAATTGACTCTCAAGCTGGCATTATATAAAAGTGAATTACTATTAAGTTCTAGGCTAAAGAAAGTATAAAGTATAGAAAGAAGATATGGAGGGAAACATTTTCAGTGTGATATCTGAAGCTGATTTTTAGTCAAACTCAAAAGGATGTATATAAAGGGAAACATCTAGGGACAAAAGGAATTTTCCATCCATTGACTTTACCTAGGTTTCACTGTTCAGTCAAGTGAGACACATCAAATTGACAGAGGTTTTAGATATTGAGACAAGGATTTACTAGCAGGTTGCAAATCATTTTCAAGTATCTAGGCAGTAGGGGAATATAAGGAAGTAAAAGACGTGCCGAGTTGGGACTAGGGATAGGAAAGATAGACACAGACACCCAGGGTGCCATATGCGGAAAGGTTTGTTGTTCGGTCGTTTTTCAGTTGTGTCCAACTCTTCACGAACCCTTTTGAGGTTTTATTGGAAAAGATACCAGAGTGGTTTGCCATTTCCTTCTCCAGTTCGTTTTACAGATGAGGAAACAGAGGCAGACAAGGATAAATGACTTGCCCAGGGTCACACAACCAGGAAGTGTCTGAGGCCAGATTTGAACTCAGGAAGATGAGTCTTCCTGACTCCAGGCCCAGCACTCTATCCATTGCACCACCTAGCTGCCCTATGTGGCAGAAGTGAAATGTAAAATATTTGTTCATATTGCTTGAGGTTTTAAAAATAAAATTTATTGGCATATTTAAATATGCATAAATATATTTATAAATATAGTAGTTTATGTATATTAGTTATATATAAGTAATATAATAATTATTTGTAAATGTCATGTATTTATAAATATTTATTTAAAATAATTTTATTGGCATATTTGATTTTTATATTACCTAAACCTCTTCTTGTATTTCTTTTCCTCTCAGAGAGCAATTGCATATAACAAAGAATATGTGTTTTTTTAAAAAAAGGAAAAAAGTAACAATATGTTATAAATTTCAGGTAACTTGTAAAGATACCTGAAAAAAAATAACCATATTCCTCTTTGAGGAATGGGCTGGAATAAATGGCTACTGAGGTCCCTGGCAACCTTGACATTTTTTGTTCTGTAAAAACAGAAACAAGGAGAGTAGGAAATCCAAAATTTAGCTTCAAATATATGACACTTAGCTGAAACTTCCCCCTCCAAACGAGAATATAAGCATTCCTCAATTTATGAATAAGTTTTGTTCCAAAACTTTGATCTGACAGTTGCTTGGAATTCAAAAAAATCTTTTTTCCTTCAGAAAGAGTATTACAAACAGTGGGTGGATTTCCTTGCTATTTCAGGAAAAGCTACTGAACCTATTTATGCATTTGTCAAACTTGAATAATATTAATAATAATGTAAGTTTACAGTTCCTGGAAGAGGCAAAATGGTTTAGATTAAAGAGGCCTGGATTTGAAGTAAGAGAGTATTTTGGTAACTTCTTTTCTGGCCATACCTATTCAGTAAATACACATAAAAGCAAATTGATATCAACTAGCTGCTTGTTATGGGAAGGGACACACTAGATGGGGGCTCACAAGAAATAGCATTAGTACCCACAATCCCTTAATGTTACCTCTGCAATCTTGAGGAGAGAATTTGTCAGCCACTTTCTGGTGACCCAAAACATCAGTGTGAGTGGGCATTGGGAGAATAAATACAGAAAGGATGATACATGCAGGGATTTCTTTTAAGCCTTTTTTTTTTTTTTAAGCCCTTTGCATTTGGAAAGTCCAACTTGAGAGAGACAAAGAGACAGAGACAGAGCCAGAGAGATTCTCCTTCTAGCACTCTCCTTATTGGACACCCTCATTTTTGGAATTCACTAAGTAAATATTGTCATCTACGTATGGAATATTCTCCTTCCTCAATTCTACTTTTGGCTTCCTTGCTTCCCTGGCTTCCTTGAGAAGCCCACTTTCTAGAAAAGGTTTTCCCCAGTTCTTCCCTCCATCCCCGTTCTAGAACCTTCTTTGAGATTACCTTCCGCTTATACTGTATATACCCATGTATAGGTACTTGTCTCCCCATAGAATGTGAGTGAGCTTCTTGAAGCCAAGAAGGAGGTTTTTTCTTTCTTCTTCTTTTTTTTTTGTATTCCCAAAGCTTGGCACAGTGCCTCGCACATAGTAAGTACTTAACAAATGCTTTTGACTAGCTTGTCAGTAAATGCTTTTGAAAAAAAAAATGCTTTTGACTGACTTGTTAGCATGTTTCCCTCTTTTTTTTTCTTTCTTTTTTAAAATTGGGATTTTAATCTGGAGTCAGTGGATCCCCAAGGGATCTATAAATAAATTTCAGGGGTCCATGAATTTGGAAGGGAAAAATTTATTATTATTATTATTTTTATCAATGTTTGGTTTTCATTGTATTACAATATATTTTATTTTCTGTATTTCAAAATATCACTCTGAAAAAGAGTTCATAGGCTTTACCAGAATGCCAAAGGGGAGCACTCAAAAAAAAAAATCAAGAGTTCCTGTTTTAGATTGTAATTGTACAGTCAATTTTCCAGTCAGGCTATTTTCTTTGTGATAACCTTTGCCTTTTTGAATACTTAAGTGCTAATATCTGTTGCATTACTGCTCTCTGATGAGTATAGAATCTATGAACTCTTTGAATTCTTGTATCCCTAAAATATTGGTGCCTAACATTTCATCTAGATTATACCATGATAGCTTATACATGTTTTTTTCTTTATTACTTTTTTTTTTTTTAAAGGCAGTTGGGGTTGAGTGACTTGCCCAGGATCACACAGCTAGTAAGTGTCAAGTGTTTGGTCTGAGGCCAGATTTGAACTCAGGTCCTCCTGACTTTAAGGCTGGTGCTCTATCCACCGTACCACCTAGCTGTTTACTTTTAAATAATAATAATAATAACTAACATTTATTACATGTCACTATGTGCCAGGTACTATGGTAAGTGCTTTAGAATTATTAACTCATTTGATCCTTGAAACAACCCTTTGATGTTGGTGCTATTATTACCCCCATTTTATAGATGAGGAAACTGAGACAGAGGTTAAGTAACTTGTCCAAGGTAACATAGCTAGTAAGTATCTGAGGCCAAGTTTGAATGCAGGTCTTCCTGACTCCAGAACAGCACTCTATCCATTGTATTTCTGCACCCACTTGTCTTATTGTGAGATCTTTATGGACTATAGGTCCATAGGATCAGGGTTACCTTCTGGCCTAGAGACCTCAGGTGTTCACTTTAAGTGTTTAATCCCTTTTAGGAGTCCCACACACTTCTGAGGCTTACCTGATTCTTCTGTCTCTCTTCTCTAATGCAGCCTATTGTCCTAGTATGGGGTGAGTTTGGAATTTCATTTGAATTACCCTTGTAATGACAGGGATATTTGTTAGGGAAATTCAGGTGCTCATATGTATAGGGACCCAGAGGAAATTCACCTAGACCTTAAAGGGTATCATCCATATGTGGGACAGGGATCCCTAGGGAAAGAGGGACAGTTAGAGATTTTGTCCAGACCCTAAGTTAGATGGCTTTATATACTGAGGGAATTATGGAAAAGATTTCACCCGGGACAGTTTGATTTCTGCAGGTGAAAGGGTGCCAGTCAATTCCAGGTCTTAAGTCCCTTCTGGGAGAGCACTACAAGTTTTAGAAAGCTCTGTAGAGAGCAGGTTTCCTTCTGAGATAGGAAGCTTGGTTTAATTTTATTCTTATTTTCTTTTTCTAAAATTAATTAATTAATTTTTATTTTTCAACATTCACTTCCATAAGATTTTGAGTTCCAAATTTTCTCCCCATATCTCCCCTCTCCCCACCCAAGATGGTGTGCAATTTGATATGGGCTCTACATTCATATTGAACCTATTTTCACATTAGTCATGTTGTAAAAGAAGAATTAGAACCAATGGGAGAAACCAGGAGAAAGAAGGAACAAACAAACAAAAAAAAAAAGAGAGAGAGAAATTAGTATACTTTGATCTACATTCAGACTCCGTGGTTCTTTCCCTGGATGTAGACACCACTTTCCATCATTAATCTTTTGGTGTTGTCTTGGATCCTTGCATTGCTAAGAAGAGATGAGTCTATCAAAGTTAGTTATCGCACAATGTGGCTATTACTGTGTACAATGTTCTCCTGGTTCTGCTCACTTCACTTAGCATCAGTTCATACAAGTCTTTCCAGGTTCTTCTGAAGTCTGCCTGCTCATCATTCTTATTTTCTTTATTACATTTCAGTTGAAAAAGGCCATTTCATGCACCAAGACAGGCCCTTTTAAAGTATTAACTTAGCAGTAACTTTTATAAACATGACAAAATGTTCTTTTGAATTTGCTTGTGGCTAAACTATTTTTTTCCTTAACAGTAATTTAATTGTCTTCCAATTACAGGTAAAGATAGTTTTCAACATTCATTTTTGTAAAATTTTGAGTTCCAAATTTTTCTCCCTCCCCCCTCAAGACAGCAAGCAATCTGCTGTAGGGTACACATGTACAATCATGTTAAATGTATTTTGTGGCTAAACTTTTTTTTTGATTAATTAATTAATTTTTAGTTTTCAACATTCACTTCCACAAGATTTTGAGTTCCAAATTTTCTCCCCATTTTGTCCCTCCCCCCACTCCAAAATGGCATGCATTCTGAATACCCCTTCCCCTAATCTTCCCTCCTTTCTATCTCTTCCCCTCCTTCTCTTATCCCCTTCCCCTTCAATTTTCCTGTAGGGCAGGATAGATTTCTCTATACCCCATTTCCTGTACATCTTATTTCCCAGTTGCATGTGAAAATAATTTTTTTTATAACTTTTGCTTTTAAAACTTTGGGTTCCAAATTTTCTCCCTTCCTCTCTCCCCACCCACCCTCAATGAGAAAGCAAGCAACCCGATACAGGTTATACATGTGTAGTCATGCAAAATACTTCCACAGTAGTCATGTTGTGAAAAACTAAGTATATATCCCTTAATCCTATCTTGCCCCCTCCATTTATTCTATTCTCTCTTTCGACCCTGTCCCTCCTCAGAAGTGTTTGCTTCTGATTACCCCCTCCCCCAATCTGCCCTCCCCTCTATCATCCTCCTGCTTTTTTGTCCCCTTCCCCCTTATTTTCCTATAGGGTAAGATAGATTTCCATACCCAATTGAGTGTGTATGTTATTCCCTCCTTAAGCCAAATCCAATGAGAATAAGATTCACTCATTCCCTCTCACCTTTCCCCATTTCCTCTCCACTGTAATAGCTTTTTCTTGTCTGTTTTATGTGAGATAATTTACCCCATTCTACCTCTCCCTTTCTCCTCCCAGTATAATCCTCTCTCACTGCTTAATTTTATTCTCCAGATATCACCCCTTCATCTTCAACTCACCCTGTGCCCTCTATCTATCTATCTATCTATCTATACATACATATAATTTTTTCCCTCCAACTACTGTAATACTGATAAAGGACTGAGTTACAAATATCATCTTTCCATGCAGAATGTAAACAGTTAAATCTTAATAAGTCTCTTGTGATTTCTCTTTCCTTTTTACCTCTTCATGTTTCACTTGAGTCTTATATCTGAAAGTCAAATTTTCTATTCAGCTCTGGTCTTTTCATCAAGAATGCTTGAAAGTCCTCTATTTCACTGAATGTCCATTTTTTTCCCCTGAAGGATTATGCTCAGTTTTGCTGGGTAGGTGATTCTTGGTTGTAATCCTATCTCCTTTGCTCTCCTTAGAATATTCTATTCCAAGCCCTACCCTCCAGTAGTGCAGAAGCTGCTAAATCTTGTGTTATCCTGATTGTGTTTCCACAATCCTTGAATTGTTTCTTTCTGGCTGCTTGCAATATTTTCTCCTTGACCTGGGAACTCTGGAATTTGGCTACAATATTCCTAGGAGTTTTCCTTTGGGGATCTCTTTCAGGAGGTGATTGGTGGATTCTTTCAACTTCTATTTTGCCCTCTGGTTCCAAAATATCAGGGCAGTTTTCCTTGATAATTTCTTGAAAGATGAAGTCTAGGCTCTTTTTTTTTATCATGACTTTCAGATAGTCCAATACTTTTTTTGTTTTGTTTTGTTTTTTGTTTTTTTTTTTGGCTTCCAATAATTTTAAAATTATCTCTCCTGGATCTATTTTCCAGGTCAGTTGTTTTTCCAATGAGATATTTCACATTGTTTTCTATTTTCATTTTTTTCATTTTTTTTTTTTTAAAGGCAATTGGGGTTAAGTGACTTGCCTGGGATCACACAGCTAGTAAGTGTCAAGTGTTTGGTCTGAGGTCAGATTTGAACTCAGGTCCTCCTGACTTCAGGGCTGGTGCTCTATCCACTGTGCCACCTAGCTGCCCCTATTTTTTCAATCTTTTGGATTTGTTTTACAGTGTCTTGATTTCTCATAAAGTCACTAGCTTCCAGTTGCTCCATTTTAATTTTTAAGTAAGTATTTTCTTCAGTAAGCTTTTGGACTTCCTTTTCCATTTGGTCAATTTTGCTTTTTAAGGCATTCTTCTCCTCATTGGCTTTTTGGACCCCTTTTGCCATTTGGGTTAGGCTATTTTTTAAGGTGTTTTTTTCTTCAGTATTTTTTTGAGTCTCCTTTAGCAAGATCTTGACTTGTTTTTCATGATTTCCTTGCATCACTCTCATTTCTCTTCCCAGTTTTTCCTCTGCTTCTCTTACTTGCTTCTCAAAAACCTTTTTGAGCTCTTCCATAGCCTGGGATCAATCCACATTTTTCTTGGAGGCTTTGGATGTAGTAGCTTTGACTTTGTTGTCTTCTAATTGTATGTTTTGATCTTCTTTGTCATCAAAGTAAGATTCTGTGGTCTGACTCTTTTTGTGCTACTTGTTCATGATCCCAGACAATTACTTGAGTTTCAAACTCTTTGTTAGTGTAAGGGTCTGCTTCCAGTGTGGAGAATGTACTGTCCAAGCTTCAGGGGTTTTGTGCAGCTGTTTCAGAGATACTTCTAGGGACCTGTAACTTTTCAGTTCTTCCAAGGTGGTATAATCAAGGGCAAGGTGTTTTTTCCTTTCCTGACCTATGTTCTGGTCTAAGAGTGACCACAAGCACTCTTTTCTGTCTTGGAACTGTGAGGACTCTCCACCACCATTACAAGTTCCACCATGCCAGCGCTTCTCCTTGCCCCAGGACTGCTATCTAGAACTGTGACCCAGATCTAAGCATGGGCAAAGCAAGAGAATCCTGCACCAGCAGAGATCCCTGTAATCCCCCTCTGATCAGCTATTTAATTCCCCCTCAGTCAGTGGGCCTGAAGCTCTGAAAGCAGCCGCTGCCCCTCGGGGACTGGGGCTGGGACCAAGCTTCTCTCTCACCGCAGAAACAGACTTTTCCTACTGACCTTCTAAGTTGTCTTTGGCGTTCGTGGGTTGAGAAGCTGTGGGTTGCCACAGCTGCCCGTGATTCAGTCCTCTGAGGCCTGCTCCAGGTTTGCTAAGGCCTGGTTTGCCTGTGCGCCCACTCCAAACTGTGTTCCTCTCCCCGCCCGCGCAATGTACCTTTCTGATTAACCATCTAGGTTGTCTTGGGCTGGAAATTTGTTTCACTCTTTTTGTGGTTCTGCTGCTCTAGAATTTGTTTAGAGCCATTTTTATGGGTATTTGGAGGAGTTTGGGAGAGAGCTCAAGCAAGTCACTGCTTTTACTCTGCCATCTTGGCTCCACCGCCAAACTTCTTGATAAGGCCATTTACAATAGGTGCCTCCACTTCCTTTACTCTCATGGTCTTAACACTCTACAGTCTGGCTTCTGACCTCATCATTCAAACTGAAATAGTTCTCTCTAAAGTTACTCATGATCTCTTAAATGCCAAATCTAATGCCCATTCTTAATCTTCATCCTTCTCATTCTCTGCAGGCTTCAATACTATCATTAATCTTCTTCAAGAAATTCTCCTCTCTCTAGGTTTTCTTGACACTACTCTCTCCTGGTTCTCCTCCTACCTGTCTGACCCCTCCTTCTCAATGTCTTTTGCTTGATCTTCATCCAGGCAATGCCCATTGTGGGTATCCCACAGGTGTCTGTCCTGGGCCTTGTCTTCTCCCTCTGTATTATTTCACTTGGTGATTCATCAGCTTCCATGTTTTAAATTTTCATCTCTATGCTAATGATTCTCAAATCTACTCATGCAACCCTAATCTCACTCTTGACCTCTCATGTCTCCATTTTCCATCTGCCTTTTGGCATCTCAAACTTGATGTTTTATAGACATCTTAAAACTCAGCAGCTCCAGAACTGAATTCATCTTCTTTTCCCCAAAAGCCTCCCCTTTTCCTAACTTCCCAATTACTGTTGAGGGTACCACCACCCTCTCAATCACTCAGGCTTGTAGTCTAAGTGTCATCTTCTATTCCTTACTCTATCTCACCAACCATATCCAATCTGCTGCCAAGACCTGTTGATTTTGCATTTGTAACATCTCTTGAATGTCCCCTTTTCTCCTCTGATACTGTTACTACTCTGGTTCAGGCCCTCATCACCTCTCGTCTGGACTACTGCTATTGGTTGGTCTGTGGCTGCCACAAGTCTCTACCAACTCCAATCCCTCCTCCTCTCGGCCATCAAAGTGATCTTTCTGAAAGGGCAGGTCTCACCACATCATCCCCCACTCAACTTCCAGTGGTTCTCTGTTACCCCCAGGATAAAAAAAGAAAATCCTCCAGTGTTAAAAGCCCTTCATAACCTCCTTAGTCTTTTACACCTTACTCCCTGCCATGTACTCATTAATCCAGTGATTCCACAAACAAGACACTCCATCTCTCAACTCAAGGCATTTTCACTAGCTGTCACTCATGAATGTCCTTCTCTCTTCTCATCTCATCATTTGGTTACCAGGCTTCCTTCTAGTCAAAATCTCATCTTCTATGGGAAGCCTTAACTGTAGATTCTAGTGTTTCCTCTCTGTTGATTATCTCCAATTTATCACGTATACAGCTTGTTGGAATATAGCTGTTTGCATGTTGTTTCCCCGTTGAGACTGTAAGCTCATTGAGAACAGGAACTGTCTTTTGCCTTTCTTGGCATCCTCAGCACACTGTCTCCCATGTAGTCGGCACTTCACAAATACTGATTGAGGGACTGACAATTGTGACTTCCCTCTTTAAGTGTGGCACTATATGAAATCTGGGCCACATCAACTATTTTGAGACTCTTTCCTAAGTAGAATTGGGGAAGCAAGTGAAAGGGCTATGCTGATGCCTCCACAGGACCCCATGAAACATTTCTGGATTGGACATATGGACAATGAGTTCAAAATTGCATCTCAGCTGATTTATAGTAGACATCAGATTTTTAACAAGCGTGTAATGGGGCATTGGCTGAAGGCCCAGTCCTCAGAATGTACATGGATTTGCCCTTCCTTGTGGGTTTAGTGTATTCCCTGCTTGGTTTTAATCCAACATATTGAAACTTGAGCTATCTTCCATCCATAAGTGTTCTCAGAACACATATCTTATCCTTTTAATTGGCCAAGCAGCTAAAGCACAGTTGGTTCAATTGGATACTCCCTTCTTATCTACCCTGGTGGCTTTCATATGAGAAAGACTGCTGTGACAAAGAACAAGGTGCCCTATCTTCCACCAAGCCACCACATCCACGAATGCATAGCACCACTGTCACTTTTTTCTCTTTTGTGTTCTTTCTTGATCTTAGTAGAATAAGCATCCAGAAATGGAATTGACCACACAACAACTGTATGAACTTTATAATGTCAGGACCATCAGAGGTCCCCCTTCACAATCAGTCAGTTGCTACTGGAGTGTGTACCAGCAGTCTTTAAGTAAGGGAAGGAGCTATCCTTGAGAGACAACCCGCTTAATCCAACTCAGCATTGTGTTGATCCAGCTAGGAGAAGTGAACTCATCTGAGCAAGGGAGCAACTTGTCCACCAGCACTATCCTAAGCAATCTTTTTTTTTTTTTTTTTAAATAGGCAGTTGGGGTTAAGTGACTTGCCCAGGGTCACACAGTTAGTAAGTGTCAAGTGTTTGGTCTGAGGCCGGATTTGAACTCAGGTCCTCCTGATTTTAGGGTCAGTGCTCTATCCACTGTGCCACCTGGTTGCCCCTATCCTAAGTAATCTTAATGGAGACTTCCCAAAGAGAGAAGAGAACTCTTGGAATCAAGACTCACAGGGTACTCCTTGGCCTCATGTGCTCCTCATGTGCCTCAATACCTGTATGCAGCAAGTTTAACCATTCTTCCCAGAGTTCCTGTGTTTGTGAAGGAGACAAAGTGCATTCTCAAGTTGGAAGGATGTTTTGTACCAGCTTCTTTAAGCTTAAGCCCACTGTACCAATGAGATTATGCAGACAGGAGAATACATCCCTAGTCCGATGGGTGTTTTGAAATGGCTACTTTTGCATTATCCTCTCAGTAAAATCTTTGTAAAAGTTAATTGATATCAACTGATAAATTAACATTGAGAACATATCAGTGGGGGGCTTGTGAACAACAGTACTCTAAACCTAGAACTTAACAGAGTAGGCTAGGTTTTTTCCCCCCTTAAAAGGCCTTAGAACTGTTCTTAAGCTCTATTAGCTACCTACACTTACTTTCAGATGAGGCCAAGGTACTAGCTGCTCTGAGGAGAAAAGGATTCCTTCGAAAGTCTTCCATAGGGGCAGCTAGGTGGCTCAGTGGATAGAGCACCAGTCTTGAAGGCAGGAGGACAGTTCAAAGTTGGCCTCAGACACTAATTAGCTGTGTGATAGTGGGCAAGTCACTTAACTCTGATTGCCTTTGGGGGTGGGGAGAGAAAGCTCTTCCATGATGTAGGACTTCAACATTCTTCACCAGAAGTAGTTTAAACTTTGAACTACTGAAAATAGTTTTTCCCCTCTAGGGGATTAGTCACTACGTGACAACATATCTATCTGTACAGGACACATTTTAATGGGAACTACAATGGTTTGTTTGCCATTTTATAAAGCAGTGCTAAAGGACTGCCATTTCACAGGTGGTGAATTCAATCACAGACCATGAGCACAAGATATGGGAATGTTCCTCATACGTAATACAGCTCGGACTCATGCTATTTTGTAGTTACAGAATTAATACAATATAAAAGGAAAGGATTCCTGAAAAGCAAATGCCGATGATACAACCTAACAATTAAACCTCGGCAGTTTTGCCAGCCTAACTAATTTAGAACATTGTTCCTAACTGTAGCGTTCCATTGTCCAGTGTGTAGACCCAATTAATGACAGATCCATTTATATATACACATACAGTATATACAAGCTCTAAAAATGTCCTTTCATTTGCTTAAGAAGCAGCATAGCATGGAGAACTGAACTCGGAGTTAGTAGAAACCTGGGTTTGAATACCATCTCGACACTGGGTATGAGTATAAGCAAAGTTCCTAAATTTGTCTATACTCAGTTTCTTCGTCTGTGAAACAGGATCATATCTCACAAAATTAAATGAATTAACATATCTATTGCTGGATTCTGGCCAAGAAGGCAACTTGAACAGAAATGGGCAGCCCAGTTACCACTCTTCCAGCAAAACTCAATGAGAAACCAGAGTTAAAATGACCTCATCCATCCCAGAACTGCAGAGTCAGTTGAAAAAGGTCATAGGCCATAGGATAGGCACCTGCCAGCAAACAAGCACTGTATAGACAAACAATCCATCAGCATCCCACTACCTGAAGACAACCCCCGCCCCTGCCAAGCCTGCAAAGCTCTGTATTCAGAGGCAGCAAGATAAAGGGCTCATATGACAAAGCCCCAAGAATGGTAAGAAGCCCCCAGTGGTCCCCTTGGGAGTGACGAGTATAGCAAAGCAGTGCTCAGGCTGGAACATTCCAGGCCTAGGGGTTTGAGATCTCTAGCACTGTGTCCTGAGAGGCCACAAAGGGCCCTGAAGAGCAAGAGCTCTGTAGAGGAGCCTAATCCTGAGAGGCAGAGGTCAGCCTAAGAACACAGGTGACCCAGACCAAAATCAGGCAAGACTGAGAATGCTACCAAAAAGCAGAAGGGGCAGCGTCTGGCTCTAGCACAAAGCCCCAACTCAACAAGGGTGCAAAGAGGAGTAAATGAAAGAAGGGGCTAACTATACTAAAAAGGATTATGATAGATCCTAGAATATCCCCAAATCCAATAAATAAATGAATGAAGAATAAAGACTATGAATAAAGACTAACTTCACAACTGTAAGCAGAAACTAAAATATAAAAAATAGATTTTCTACAAGGAGTATATGAATACTTGGAAGAAATGAAGCAAGAGATAAAGAATGAAAATAAAGGATCTGGTAAAAAGAATTGGAAGAAGAATCAATAGCTTAGAAAAGAAAGTGGTAAATCTTATTGGACTCCCTGAAAATCAAAATAGACCAAATAGAAATAAATGACTTTATGAAGCAAGAAATATTAAAACAAAATTAAAAGACTGAAAAATAGAAGAAAATATAAGACATTTGCTATAAAAAAAACTGAGTTGTAGAAGAAGTAGAGATAATTGAAGAATCATTACACTCAGCTGAGTGTGGTGGTACATACATTTAGTTGTGGCTGCTGGGAAGGCAGAGGTTCACAGATCGTGGCTTAAACTTGGGTGTGCTGAATTTCAGTAGCACTAAAAGCTAACTGAGTGCTTGCACTAAGTCTGTATCATAGGGTGATCCCTCACCAGTCTACCTGAGTGAGTGAGACAACCTAGATCTGAAATGGTGCCGTTGAAACTTTTGTGCCAATTAACAGTGGGACTGGCCCACTGAGTGTCTGGTTCACCTCTAGCATGGGCAAGATAGGGAGATGGAGTCTTAAAAAAAGAGAATCACCAGACTCCATGATTTAAAAAAAAAAATTGCCTTGACACAGTATTTCAAAAAATCATAAATGAAAACTACCCAGATCATTTAAAACAAGAAGATAAACTGTTCTCTGTGAGAACAGAGAAGAATCCACCAATTTTCTTTTGAAAAAATAAATGAAAAAAAAATGAAAAAGACCCAGGAATTTCAAAGCCAAAATCCAAAGTTCTTATGTTGGAAAAAATGATTAAAAATAAGCTTCAAGCAGGCAGATAGCAGTTCAAACACCATGGAACCAGTCAGGATCACACAAGATCTGTGAACTTCTACTAAAACAGAGAGATCATAGAATACAATATTCCAAAAGGCAAAAGAGGCTTACAATCAAAAATGACTTACCTTGAAAAGCTGATTAACATTTTATAAAGGGGAAAAATAGACCTTTAATGGAATAGGGGATTTTGATGCATTTCTAATGAAAAGACCAGAGCCAAGTAAAAATTTTAAAGTGCAAACACAAGAGTTCAGAGAAACCTAGAAGGATAAATTTATCGAGCAATAGAATGAGGAAGAACATAACAGGAGGATCCGAAAGAATTAAATAAGATAGAGGACCTGGGGATTAATTGGTTCTGTTCTGGTCTATAGGGAGGAACAAAATTGGAAGATAAAAGTTTTACTGTAGAAGGAAGAAAAAGGGTATAGAATTATTATTTCTCAAAATTGGGGTAAGAAAAGTATATAAACACAGAAGAAGGTGAGGGAGGGAGCAGTCATCATGCATTCCTTTTTTTTTTAGCTAGGCAATGGGGTTAAGTGACTTGCCCAGGGTCACAACAGCTAGTAAGTGTCAAGTGTCTGAGACTGCATTTGAACTCAGGTCCTAGTGACTCTGGGGCCGGTGGTCTCTCCACTGCACCACCTAGCTGCCCCAAAATGAACATTCTTATCGGAACAAGACAGAGAAAGGGAAACGGAGAGAGACAGAGAGAATGCCATTGAGGGAACAGCTGCAAGCAAAACAACCTTCTCCTTTGGAGAATAGATTCCAAACAAGGGATTGGGGGGGGAGAGAGAAAAGAAGTGAAAATTAAAGGTTTGCCTATCAATTGAGGAAGGAACCACAAATTGTGGTATGGTAGCAGGACATGGTTGCATTGTGAGATTTATGAGAAATGTTTTCAGAGAAATTTGGACTGTTATGAATGGGTACAGAATCAAATTATCAAATAAGCATGACTAGGACAATTTATTCAATAACAACATGATAAAGAAAAGCTACTTTGAAAGAATTAACTCTGATCATAGCAGTGGTAAACCATGACCCTAGACTAGAAGTACTATGTCCATCTCCTGAAAGGTGATGGACTCAAGGTGCAAATGAAGGAGAAGGAGGAGCAGGAGGCTATTGCAGTATTTTTTTTTAAAATGCACAAAGGAAAACAGAAGTTCAGAAGGAAGCTCTGAAAGTAATATGTTAAAATCATTATATAGATTTTTAAAAAGCGAATTATATGAAATAGATATTTGTAGTTTCATGTACAATCCCTTTTATGTTCTACTTTGTACATGGAAATGCTCATTTTAAGTTCAGAGTAAGATTGAAACATAGTGTAAGGTGCTATGTTAGCTACTTTATTATTCATATCCAACAGTTAAACGGTATGACTTCAATCACTAGGTTATATGATTATTAATAACACAGTGTTATGAGTTTTTGTTTTCTCAGTAACATAAATTAATTGCAGCAGTTTCAAGAGAAATGTTAAACTGTTTTGGGGCCAGTTTTCCTTTGTTCTTTCAAGGAAAATAAAAATTGATACCCACAATTTATGATTACTACCAATAAAAACAAATTCTCTCAATGACAAGGTATTTAGTAACTTAAAACTTTTATTATTATTTTTTAAAGAGCTAAGAGGAACCTGAGATCAACTAGCCCAGCCTCCTTATCTTAGAGGAGAAACTTATACCTTGATACCTCTACCACTATAGGGAGGGAAAGTGACTGTGCATGGTAACCAGTGGCAGAAGTGGCACGAGCCTCAGCATGGGTTAAGAAGAGTTGTCTCCCAAACATGAAACAATAGCTTGACAGGCTTTAATTACTACATTAAAAACAACTTCATTTTTAAAACTTTATTGATTTGCCACCTGATTAAAGCATGGAATATTTTAACAATATTATACATAATATTTTTACATAGAAAACTTTACATAGCATTTCATATTATATAATTCTGCTCATTCTTTCAAAAATGTATACATCCATTGGGTAAGGAATGCTTTTCATTAAATTACCAATATTAAATGCACTTAATTATAGCATGTAGATTAAACCAAAGTAGCTATTTAACTAATTTTAGGCATTTTAAGTAGGTAAAACATACATTTTTGCACATGAAATATATTTGATGCAATATGCAGAGAAGTCTTTTTAAAAATCAGAACATTGAGAAAACAACACCTTTGATCAGTATTGAATTTTTCTGACCAAAGATTGCTAGCCATAGTCATTCTTTAAAATGATCAGTTTTTATTTTTAAACTTCAAAGTTTCTGATGGAAAAAACAGATTTGAATTTAAACAATATCTATCTTAAAACATTAATGAAAAAATACATATTTAGGATCCACCTTAAATCTAAAACATATCCACCTGTATCATAACAACAAACACTAGAAATGAATGAGATATGGACACTCTTGGGTTGAACTTGGTCAGAAAACTTTTAGCATTTTTTTCAGATTATTTTTGAGGGCTGTAGCCATCATCAAAAGGTATTTTTTTTAAATGTTTAGATTATTTTCATTGTGCAAAAGTTAACCTTTTACCTAAATATTTTGACCCTTTTTCAACACTAGAATATAATATTCATAATGCATATTCTTTGGTTATGTTGGTATACAAGGATGGGAAAGGGAGCAGTAGGATATTTTATCAGAAAAAAATTCTGTCTAGAAATGTCCAATTTCCCTTCCTGTTCATCATCATGATGCCCATGGCTGTATAGTTCCCCATTTCACAATGAAGAAAAAACAGAACTGGTGTACGATACACTGACATTTTAAAGAATATCGTTGTCTAGAGACACAATCAACATTCAAAGCATTGTGAAAAAGAAGGTGGTGAGCCCTTCACCCCTACTCTACTGCTTTACTGAATGGCAATCTTCACCCAAACCAGACACCCAAATATCAATTTCATTAATTTTTGAACAACAGAGATTATAATGTCAACTCTTAAGGAAGTAATCTAAGGAGAAGAATAAATTTATTCAAGAATCAGGCTGTGCTTAATAGCTTACTACCAGAGGCTAAGTGCTCTTGATAGCACTTTTCCAACCCAGCATCATGGAAACTGCTCTAGATGATTTTATATCAAGCTTTTTAAAAGGAGTATTACCAGCAAAACTAAAATGTTACGTTCAAAAAAAGATTTTTCCTTAGAATGATTTAAAAAAATAAATCCAAGCTTGAATGTTCAAAGGGATAGCCTTGCAAAGCTGCCCCAGACTTCTGAGAAGGGAAATCTCATGATTATTCACATGCAGGTGTTTAAAGAGTAACACAGGCATAGCTTACAGAACGATGCCTTGGCCAATATCATCTGACAACAGCAATAGTAATACATTATAACCAAACCCCATCTAACATCAGGAAATTCTGGTTACTGACTGAAGGCAATGGAAGCATGTGGCTAATATGACTGAAAATTCATACGGTTCACATTTGGTGAAACAATGGCACACTAAACACACACACAAAGGTATCTCCATGAAAAAGGGGCAGCCATTATGGGGACTAGAATGCACATGGATAAAGATGCTCGATTTTTCTGGCTATACTAAGAATAAACAAATATCAACAGAAACTGCTGACATATATATAACAAATGACAGCACCAGGGAATGAGTCTTTGTACTAAGTTGGATGTTGCTAGGTAAAGAAGCAATGACTTCAAACATAAATATGTTAGAGGCTACATTTAAAAAATATTTGAATTATGGTAAAATATACTTATTTATTCCTTTCTACTGAATTCAACTTTCTTATATGCATTTAGTAACTTAAAGGCCCCAAATTCCTATTATTTCTTTGGTAATAAAATTAAACTCTCTTGGGGGATAGGGAGAAAAAACCCGATATAGAATTCTGCTGGCCAAAGCCTGCTGGTCAAGGCTGTAAAAAAAAAAAGCATTAGTAAGAACTTTTATTAACAAAAGCACCAGGAATCTTACTCAAAAAAGAAGCCTAAATTCATCAGATCTACAAACTGGTTTCCCAAGATATCAACCTCTAAGGCCCCAGAAATTTATATTAATTAAAATTCAACTAAAAGGATCAGAGGGCATAGTTAGAAACAAATATATTTTAGTAATTGTGAATAATACTTTTTATAATTCTCAGTGGTGCTAGATGCAGCTGATGAAAGGGCTCAGATTGCACAGAGTAAGGATTTTATTTTCCTTGCCTATTACACATTAAGTTTGTAACCTTCCCATGATGCAGTATATAGATTATGGGCTTTGGACCACATTTTTGCAAACAGAAAATTGTTTTCAGACCACTGCATCTATAGTTCAGGTATACTGAAGTTAGATTATTGCACTGTCAGCAGTCTGATAAGAATTCTAGAGCCTATTCCAAAGTGTGTCACCAGGGTGATTAACTGCAGTGCATGATCCTGTTTTCTGGCTGTCCTAACATTTTGACGTGCTCACTTCAGTTTAAGCACACTGACTTTGGACAGTAGAAATCAGTGTGATGCCTGAGGGCTCTTCTCCCCCAAAGTCACTACTAACAGGTCCTGCAAAGCTGTGATATTAACAGTGGGGCACACTTTAGGTTCTGTAATAAAAATAAAAATGCCCTGAAATATTTATTGTTCAAATATAAATTAACTCTGGCTAAATAGACATCTTCACTATTACTTAATATACTATATTTAAGAGGGAATAGATTGGACAACAAATTCTGGAAATGTTTTTTAACTTTCCATATACATTCTTACTTCAGTTTGAGCAATTTCCCTCAGATGTTTGCCTTCTTTGATGGCTGAGTTCTAAGGTACTCAATACATAGGGAGGTAGGAGGCATTCACTACAGTCACTGTTACCACCCAATCTTAACTGTAGCACATTTAAACTTTTGAAAAAAGCTGTTCATAAAATACTTTTAAAAACTCTCAGACAGCAAGAGGTAAACCTCCTTTCCCCCTACTTTTTACAAACTGGGCTAACAATAGCTGATTCAAAGCTAACACATACCCAACCTGATCTAGTTTAGTGTACACTCAAAGAACAACAAAAAAAATCCAGCCTAGTTTTTAGGTGGCAGTGAGCCATTACAATATATTTTATTAACGTACTCCCTAAACAGCACAAACCTATACAACTATATTCAGTATTTTCAAAGATAGAAATTCTCTCGATAAATCATTTACAACCAATTACATGAATTAGATAGAAAATGACAGCATCTTTCAATGACAGATTTGACAGACCTGAATCAGCAAACAGGAACAGAATGACAGGGGTGAAACAAACAGACTTCAATTTGACTATTAACTCAGTATGCAACAATTTAAATCAAATATTACCAACCCTTAGTTAAGCTACTTTTATGAGATGCTCCTTGTTGGCCAGAGTAGGATGGACACTTTCCCAAACCACAGTTTGAAATGCAAAATGCTGCTTCCTTGATTTTCACAGTAAAGCACCAATGAGCATTTCTCCTCTTGTGAACGGAGGCGTTACCAAAGCTTGGCAGAAGGTCAGCAATGACCAATCTTGCTTGGAGCTACCAGGCTGGCAGCTGTGTTAGCTGTAATGGCTCTTTTGGAATCCATATTTTGTACACGGCACCTATACGGAGGAAAAACTTCCGCAGAACAGCTCGAAGCTCAGGGATCAGGTCAAACTGCATAATTTCACATAGATAGGGGTAATACATGGAAGCATGTGCTTTAAACTGGAAAGAGAAAAAAAAACAACACTTGTAATCACATAAAATTAGATGAGGAGCTCATCATTTACAGAATTACAGATACAGATCTGTCTTTTCCTAACATTCACTGATAACATTTTCAGTAAGTATTTGATAATAATCATTCACTAGCATCTCTGCATTCAGCTTTAGAACCAATTCCTCACAAATATATCAGAAAACTTTACCTTCACTGGGAAACTGTATTATTGGTATTTTTACCTGTCATTTTAACTGGTAACAAAAAAACAACATAAAGGTATTTAAACATTTCCTGGACTATAATACTCAGTACCACAATAACTTGAGTCTTGGACTCTGGTGTCCTTTCATAGCAGAGTGTAATAAATTTTTAAATTCTAAACCAATTTCATAGCTTATACTTTTTCTAAGCCAATGTGTGTTGTTTGAGTTGTAATTAAAACCCAACGCTAAACAACAAAATACAATAAATTACAATATTTACCTTTTCATCACTTATTTTGAGCGTTTTGGTTAGAAGTAACAGTAACAGGTTCGTCCAGGCCTCTCGATGGCTTTCTGAATTTACAGTAATAAAATAACCAAGAGCTTCACTACAAACACTACGGGGAAATTCACAGAGGAAGATACTTACATAAATTCATTCATTCAATAATCATTAATCAAATATTTACCATGAGCAATCTATTGTTCTACTTTCCAAAACACATCCCTCACTTTCCTACCTGGCTTGCGCATTATTCCCTATGCTCAGAATGCCTTCTTCCTGTATTCCCACCTGCTGACCTATCTCCTTCGAGACCCAATTCAAATATTCTTTTTCCTATAAAGCCTTTCCAGATCTTCCTAGATAGGAGCACTCTATGGTGTACCTGTCTCTCAGAACTCTGTACCCTTCTTACACACTTGTCAGATGTGATTTGGATTAGAGACTGGTATACATGTGTTATTTATCTCTAGCCCCTAACAGACCCAGGATAACATATAATACTGATAGTCTGTAGGTGCTTAATAAAAACTTATTGAAAGAATAATAGGACCTATGGAAATATAAAGATAAATACAATGCTGTGCATGCCCTCAAGAAGCCTTTGATCCAACAAGGGACATAAGACATAAATGTAGATAAATGATATGTAAAACAGAATATACATAGTATTTTAAGGTTTACAAAGCACTTTCCTTACAACTACCTTGAGTCACTATGTTAGAAAGTTTCAGATGACATCTGCCCCCCAATTTCACATAAAAATCTAAATGTTATGAGAAAAATGAAGTGGATTATTGCTCATGTATGGTCACACACTGTTTATTCATGTGACAAGCATTTAATGATTATTTCTAGCACTGTGGAAGGAAATATGGCAGCAAAAAAGCCTAACACACAACGGTCCCTGGAAAGACAAACTCTCTACATATAAAATAAGGAGGGGACAACTAACTCCAAGTCAACACACACATGCACAATGTACTTAGTTGTTGTTTTCTTTTTTTAGGTAGTTGGGGTTAAATGACTTGCGCAGGGTCACACAGCTAGTAAGTGTCAATTGTTTGGTTTGAGGTCAGATTTGAACTCAGGTCATCCTGACTTTAAGGCCCACAATGTACTTGGTACATATAACAAATACCACATAAACCAAGCACACAGAGAAGATGGAATAAAGATTATATAGAAAACCCAATTTTCTTGTGGTTTTATTATCCACACTTTCTCCCACCACATATATTGCTTCATCTTTCAGCCTTACACTTCTCATTTTGTTTTCTGTCACAGAAAAGGTTTTAACATCTCTTTAAGAGAGGCTATGAAATCTCCTTCTCTGGAGATTTATAAACATACACAGAAATACCTTTGGAGCACATCTTAAGCACAAGTCTGGTATTTTAAGATCCTTTTTTGCCACTAAGTCTAATAAAGAAGCTTTATAAAGACCAAACAAGATTTGTGAATATTTCATCAGAAAATTAATTGTAAAAAACCACTGGACATGTATCAGAAAACCTAGTAGTTGAAGTACTGGTCCTGACCTTTACTTGTTGTATGACCCTGAGAAAGACACAATCTCTGAACCTTTGTTTCCCTGTTCTGTAAAATGGGGATAATCATGCTTGTTACCCTGCTTTACAGGATTGTTTCAAAGAAATGTCTCTGTGAATCTTAAAATGCTATAGAAATATAATTATCATTGTGTCAGATATTGCTAAAGTATGTGTAATTTTACATTTGTAGAGTGCCTTTTGAAAACACTTAAGTTTTCAAATTACATTATTCCTTTTTCTTCTGTTCTAACATGGAACTTTCTTGCAGTTGGACAGTGTCCTAGGTTTAATGGGCTTAACTCCGTGAAATGAGGGGCTCACAAAGGTCTATACCCAAGGTCATAGAGTTAAATACTAAGTTGTGGAGCTGACACTGAAACCTAGACCTTCTGATTCCAGGCCCAACTTTTTTTTTTTTTCCAGCATGTGATGCTGTGTCTCTACTTGACAACCATTAGCATCTCCATTTTACTGATAAATAAATAGCCTCAAACAAAAGTTCAGAGACCTAGGCAAGGTCAAACAGCAAGCTAGTAACAGACACATATTGATTCTAGAAAGACTCGAGCATTTCCCACTATATTTGATTTTCTTTCAACTATAATTCCATTTTGTACTATACAACATTTATATATGTGTTTTATGCATATGTATACAATACATAAATAAAAAAATATCCTTTTAATAAATACTCTTTCCTTTTCCCAACCCCATTAAATAAGGGATGTCCACCCTATCCCCCACTCACCCCCACCCTTTTTTGAAAAACAAAAAACAGGCCATCATACGTTAGGAGTCTATGCTGTATCTCTTCCCAGGAATCTTTTCGGTTTTCATCAATGTACATTCGGAAGAGGATTCTTAAACAACATGCCAGACTGCTGGTCTCTTGTTTTAAAAGATTGGGTTTAGATTTGCCTTTAAATCCTAAAAGCGATTAATACAAAATAAATACTTTTGGAATAATTCTTAAAAAACAATTCAGAAGGAACATGAGAACTTTAAGCACAACAGTTACTTCCGGAAGTGATGGAAAAAAAGGCCTATACATTTTTATACATTCGTGTTCATGGCACACTTGAGATAATTACACCTAATAACAAAATGAATAAGAATGTCTCATAGCATCAGAGTAATCACATTTATTTTCTCCTTAAATACAAAACTCTTTATTATCCAATTGCACATTTCTGTTTCAGGGGGTTTTCTGGTTTCTATCTGTGATTTCATTGGTGTCAGGAACTTTTTCTACTAATGCAGATCAGTAACTCTCAGTCTTGGAGAACTGCCCAGGGTCCTGAGAGAAGTGACTTGCCCAGGGTCATATAGCCAGTGTGTGTCTGAAGCAGGGCTTGAGTTCAGGTCATCCTGACACTCTGGCTACTCTATTGCAATGACCCTCACTCAGTCTTACGTTATAAGTGATGTTAAGTTACATCATTACCTTTAGTGATGTATTACTATATATGAAAAGAAGAATGAAATTTGGGGGAATTTTTAAAAATAGGGTGCGGTGTTTGTTTTGGACAAAATGGAAATATAGGAGAAAACTTCAATATATGATACTTTTTAAAGGCATACTTTATAGAAATGAAGTCACTCTGTTAGTTTGACAGAGAGAAAGACTGAGAAAAAGCAGAAAATTCAGGTATCTCCTACTACATAGACACACACTTTTGCAATTTGGGAGGAGAAAACTCAACAACTTTGAATTTTTCCTTGGCTCTTTATATATCCACATATAATCCTTTATCACAGCACAATTTTAAAGTGAGATTAATTATTTGAATTTGACCTTCATCCTCTAAAGCATTTCCCCTCTAAACGACTCAAGTAAAATAATAGTTTCTGGCTATGGTACAAAACGTGAAACACTTTCTTTTTAATATCTTAGGTTAATGCTCAGCTTATCTCATCTTACTTAGTAAAATTAAATTTTACTTACCTGCTCTCCACAAGACTGTTCGTTGTTCATAATTTGAGTTAAAGGCCTTTGAGAATGAATGAGACTCTTGCAAACAGTCCAGTAATTTAAAAAGATGCTGTGAAGACATGTATTTATACATTCCTTGATCCTCTGTGTCTATGTGAATATCAGCATCCAGTGTGTCTCTCTAGGAAGTGAGAGTGGGAATAACTGAGGGGCATCGTATGATTTACAACCGGAAAATAATTTAGATGAAGTAGTCTTTGCATATTAGTAAGTAAAGAGGCTAAGGTTTGATATTAGACAGGAACACACCTGGCAGTAAGGAAAATACTGCCTTTTGATGGGGAGGACACTGGGTCCCCACTGACATATTTGCAATCATCTGCTTCTAGTTTAAACACAGTGAATAATAATAGTTATCCCTTCCACATCACGGTGTAGAGAGGCATGGTACCCCTGCAATCTAGAAAATCCACGCCCTCCCTTCATACCAGAGAAGAAGTCTGAATTTATTCTTTTTCTTTTATGGGGTGTTCACAGAACCTTATTGTAAAATTTGGGCTAAGTATTTGGTCACAGGCTCTGTGCTGTCTGCTGGCCTTTGCATGCCATCTATGGCTTCCACAAAACTCCCAAAAAATTCCCATTTAATTTTTTATGTTGACCTGTGATATACTGAAACCATGATGGGAAAAATCATGATGTGGAAAGGATAATTACAGTTGGTACTGCACTTAATGGTTTACAGAGTGCTTCAGAAGACATCATTTTATTTGATTTTTCACAGGTCATGAGGTATCTATTGTATGGATTACCCCTATTTTATATGTGAGAAAACTTGGATTCAAAAAAGCAAAGTATTTTACTCAAGAACACAGAGTCAGAACCTGAATCCAGGTTTTCTGACAGTGTTTGTGCCACTATACCAGCTAGTCTCTATTTCCCATTTGATGAACATTTCCTCTGTTTCAAGGCCTCAGATGGGGGTGTTGCTTAGTGATTTCCTCATAGGGGCCACTCTTCCTTTCCATCCTTATTTCCTATTAGTCTTCTCCAAGTGTACTGCAATCTAATGCCTTTCCTCTGGCATTCTTCAGAATTTCTGAGTCTCCCTTTATTCACATGCTCAATACCTACCCATCACCTCTCCAAGTCCAATTCAGAGGCCACCTCCTCTAGGAAAAACTTGTTAGCTCAAATTGGTAATGACTTTCCCCTTCAGTCCTTATGTAGTCCTCTATACTGCTTTAATGAATTGAGGTAACATAGTAGCCTGTGTTGGACTCTTATTCTCTCACTTGAACGAGTTCCCTGCAGGTATGGTTAATTTCTTATATAAACTCTGTATTGCCTCCAATGATGGGCAAAGTACTCTGTACCTGACAGATACTTACCAAATGTTGCATCACCAACAAAAATAAAAGGGAATTTGGGTGGACAAGATGTGATGCCCCAAACAGCTTACCTGAGCTGCCACCATGTGCTCAGCATCCTCCTTTTTGCTGGTTGCTGGATAGAATACTATGTTGTCAATGGTCTGTATCAATTCCAGCTGAACCACACACTTGATCAGGAGGCCGGCAAACAGCTTCTGGTCTATGTGAACAAGGCAAATTAAAAGCCAAAAATAAACCCTGGTAGTTCTAGCAGTAATTAAGACCATGAAACTTTAACTGAATTTGGACACAACACATAACTAGAAAGAGACAATGAAACTACTGAGTCAGTTTGGGCTAAAGATGTGTGAATTTCAAAAACTGGCTAAAAAATGACTGATCTCTCTCCAGATGAAGCTAGTCAGTATGGAACCAGGTAGCTCACTTGTGAGAAATTAGAAGCCAAGGAAACTGGTAGAAAGCAGCTCGCAATCATGGTTTCAATCATCTAATTACACTACGTTTAAGGGCTCCAAGACTGTCATGAAGTACTCCAGCTACAAGTAAACTGCCTGTCACCCTGCTTGCACTCACTCTGAAGGCTCTTGGAAGAGCCACCTGTTCAGGAGCCATCTCATCTACTGAAGACTTCCTGATCTCTTCGCCAGTTAGAAGTGATTTCTCCACCCCGAGTCTCTCCTCCCCCTCTGTTTAACTTCTTTGTACCTGCCACAGTCTAAATGCCTCACTCCCTGAGAAATCCCACACCAGAGCTTTCCTGAAACAGACATGTTCTCCTACCAGGTCTCTTCCACCGTCCCACTTCTCAAGTTCAAATGTGAAGTCTTTCCTGAAACTGATTCCTCCTTCATCTGATCACCTACTAGTCTTGTCTTCCTCCTACGCAAGTATCATATTCTTGTTTATCTTAGATCTATCTCATTTTTCTGCTCCCAAAATCTTATCACTGTATCTTCTTTCCCAGTATTTAGTAAAGTGCTACGCATGCAGTATACACTTAAATATTTTAAAATTAATGAAAAATAGGAATATCAACCCTAAAAGGTTTGAGGATAATTTTTTGACGAAGATGATAATGATGACAATGATAATAAAAATCGAGTCTTACTTGTATATGGTCTACCTTTCCAGCTGTCATCAGTTGGGTTAGAAATCTGGCTCTGACCTCTTTCGGAGGGATTTTTATCTATACTGCTTAAAGACTGGCGGTCCAGATCCAAATCCTGTAAGTTTATCAGAAAAGAAGAGTATTTACTAAGCATTTTATTTTTCAAGCAAGATTCCATTTCTACAATATATTAAGGTTTTTCATACCATTTATCTCTTCGGCACTGCTTGCATTTAACCTTCCCACTTGTCTCAAAGTAAAATCAACCCTGACTGCTCACTGCAGTGCCTTTAAAAGGCATTTTTTTGGGGGGGGTGAGGCAATCAGGGTTAAGTGACTTGCTCAGGGTCTCACAGCTAGTAAGTGCCAAGTGTTTGAGGCTGGATTTGAACTGAGGTCCTCCTGACTCCAAGGCCAGAGCGCTATCCACTGCACCACCCAGCTGCCCCAAAAGACATTATGTTTGAGAGGTGAAGAGTTTGAATTATTTTTTCTTCTATGAAAATTGTTTTTAAAAAGATATTTAATTTAATTTTAATTTAATTAAAAAGATATCTATGGATATCTTATTTTAATCATAAATACTTAACATCCACTCTTTGGGAATAAAAAACATATTTAATTGATACATTTTATTTTTTACATTAGCCATTTCTTGAAACACTCCCCATTCCTAGCACTGAATCCCTTACAACAAATAAGAACAGTTAAAAAAACTAAGCTATAGAGTGATTTGGCTGGTCAATTCATGCAGTACATCACACTTCATTACTGATAGGAAAGATACTTTTTGTTATCTATTCCATAGGGCCAAAATTGGTTACCAAGAGCTCAGCCTTTCTTTTAACACTCTTTTCATTTATATTACTATGGTCCTTGTCCATATTATGTTCATTGAGCTTACTTCACCATTCATCACCTCCCATAAGTCTTTCCACGTTTCTATGCAGACTTCTGATTTGTCATTTCTTAATGCATGATTTTATTCAATAAAATCCATATGCCACAATCTATTTAGCCATTCTGTCAATCTGTGGGCAGGCATGCCCTGAGAAGGGATCCACGGCTGATCCATTCATCCATTGAGATGGAATTTGAACCTAGGCTCTCTGTATCCAAATCTTATACTTTATCCACCAAATCATTCTTCCCTTTACTTACAGCTTTTTGAAACAGAAATTCTATAGTTTATAACCTACGTGTGTCCCACAGATTACAGAACCATGAACTCTTTGGGCAGACAACTTTTAAAAATATATAGAACCAAAAGAAAAAAAAAGAAAGCAAAAACTAAACAACTCTACCAAGTGTTTCTCTGATGCATCATCCTCCATTCCAGCAGGCCTCCATGTTAGCAAACTAAAGCAAGGGAAGAGGAAATGGGAGAGAAAATTGTTTAATGGAAAAAGCAAAACTGAACGCAGGGTAAACTGCACGTTAGCCACTGCATCAAAACTTACATGTGTGGAATGGTTGTTTTGAAAATGTCCAGCATACAATTACAAGTTTCATTCCAAACATCAGGGCTGAATTTCTCACCATTTGATATTACTAAGTTTTCTAAACAATTCGTTCCAGATCGGGCCAGCTGCTCATTATCTATAAAATAAGATAACATCTGTCAACAAACTTTTGCTCCTTTTTCTATGCCAGCTGTGTCGTCCTCATGCCACAACGTGGGAGGGAGAATATGCCACTGGTGGTTGTGCTCCTTGAAAACCTTCTTTTAAAGCAGTGGTGTCATACAGGTCCTCTAAGTGAAGAGCTAAGAGCTAGTTCCCTGTATCACTGGTACTCTGCCAACTCCATACATTCTACATCCTCCATGGACCAAATCCCCTCCATGAAATTTTCCCTGATCTAGTTAGATGAAAATAATGTTTTCTCATAGGATTTCATACTCTTTCTGCACTTACTGTTTTAATTTACATAATGCTAACAGTAGAATGAATCTGACACTTCACCCTTATTCACCATTTGGTATCCAAGGAATAAACTGCACACAGAAGATAGATATTGAGGAAAATTCAGGCAATGTTTTAATATTATATAAAATTATTACAATTGCATTTTAGTCATTTAAAATACTTGAGATACAAACTTATGGTGGAATTTGTATTATTATTTAATTCCAGATATAATAATCATTTTGGCTATTTCTTGCTTCCTGAATTTTTATCATGATAGCTCTCTGCAAAATTTTTGGTTACTAGTAAGTCCTCAATGCACATTATCAAGCCTTGTGTAATATTACAAGTTATTACACGTGGAGGTGAGTACATGGAACACATCAACACGTGTCAGACACCATTGTGGGATTGAATGAAAAGGGTAAGTATCAATGTTTTTCAATGATGGTGTCAAAGGTTCTAATATGCAAATATGTTTTGTATGACTGCACATGTATAACTTTTATTGAGTTGTTTGCCTTCTCAATGAGAGGGGAGAGAAGGAAGAGTGGGACAGAATTTGGAACTCAAACCTATAAAAAACATTGGAAAAAATTAAATATTAAAATAAAAAAAGAACAATAGTGTAAAAAAAGGAAAACACCTTAATGTATATTTTCCAGAAACTGAGAGCTGCCTGGTGTGAAACTGATAATGAAATAGTTAGAGAGAAGTCAAGGTCACTTATAAGAACAGCTCACATAGACATAAATTTAGGACGCTTTTCCATGGTGACCCCACACTGCTCAAGCAAAGGGTCATTTACATGAACCTGACAGGGTTAGAAGCACAAAGGCACAGCACCTATGAATAGTATGGAAGAGACTTCACAGATCACCTATGACCTCTCCCATCTGGAGTGTGAATCTTCTCTTTATAATGCCTCTAAGGAGGAGTGGTTAGCCAGTCCTGACTGAAACACTTTCAAGACTAAAAAATACACTTCTAATGGGACTTGTGTCACTGTCAGTGAGCTCTAATTGCATGTAAGCGTCTCCCGTTTGGGACCCAACAGAATAAGCCTAACCCCTCTTCCATGTGACTTCCCTTCAGCAGTGACTGTCTTGATACAATTATTAAGTCCTTGTAACAAAAGACAAATAAATACGTTTTTGGGGAGGAGAGGGATTCTGTTTTTATGGTCCACACAATTAAATTACACATTGTGCAGGCCATTAGGGTCTTAAAAAATTATACTGAGGCATTCTTAGCATCTACTTATCATCTAGTGATATACCCAGAAAAACAATGATTACAAATTTGAAGAGTACCTTGTTTTACACACCAATGTAACTGTGCAAACACATCAGAAAGCAGAACTTCATTTAAAGCTTCGTAAAACTGTGTGAACACATCACAAATAGCATAAAGTGCATGATTGCAAGTTGTGGTCATCCATTCTGATTTCTGGAAGAAACAAAGAAATATTAAAAGGCTTCCTAATCACTTCCATTTAAAAAATCTTCAGCAACAAAACAACTGAGGCCCAATGAACATAAAGCAGGCATTAAAAGCTCCCTTTTAAAACACAGCTCAAAATGTAATAAAGCTATTTACTCTTGGGGATAGTATATAAAAACATTTTTAGATGCCAGCTCAGTAACAGAGAAACTAGCAGAATATATCAACAATTACTGCAAAAGAGTTAATATGGTGTAGTAGAAAAGGTATGAAATTTGGTATCAGGAAACCTAAATTTGTCCTAAGTCCTGAAACTATCCCTTATTACACACTTGTATGAACATGGGCATATTGTTAATAACTATGGGTCTAGGTGGCGCAGTGGATAGAGCACCGGCCCTGAAGTCAAGAGGACCTGAGTTCAAATCCGGCCTCAGAAACATAACACTTACTGGCTGTGTGACCCTGGGCAAGTCACTTAACCCCATTGCCTAGCCAAAAAAACCCCCAAAACAAACAAAAAAATAACAATGGGTCTTAGTATCCCCCTCTCTATAAGAGTAGAACCCCTGCACTGTCCTTCTTAGAGAGACGACACCAAGATCAAAAAAGATAACCTAAGTAGAATGGTTTGAAAACCATGAAGCGCTACTAGATTTTGTGTTCCATATGGTGGATATGGAATGGGATTGTGGTTTAACTAAACCCTCTCTTCCTAAGAACAGTGCTCTGTGTTCAGCTGAAGTGTAATCAATGTTTCTGTTAAGTGAATGTCAGTTATCATCTGACTATCTCTCTCTGTGAACATACTTATACACAATGGTCATAATGACCAGCATCTTTTCCAAAATTAACTGTGTTTTTGATGAGGATCCGAATAAGCAAGGTGATTTTAATTTTCTCTCTAGTCGAAAAAAACAGGGAGATCGTCTAGATTCTGACTAGCTTATGCAAGTTAGAAGACTAACAGAAACATTTTAAACCTTAAAGTACTATGTAAATGTGACTTATTACTGAACAGTACTTTCCATCACCTCAAAGTAATATTAAAGTAGCTCAAGTCTTAAGATAGGAGATGAAGCATCAAGTAGACAAAATTCAAAGAAAAAGTTCTTAAAGTATTCAACTTACCTCTGACTGCTGCTCAGGGAGTTTCATATTGTCAAAAATTCTAAACACAATTCTGAATAGATCCTGCCACCAATGCTTTTCAAAAGTGTGACCGTAGCTCTTCATTATTTCAAACATCACTGTGAGTCCTCTACAGAGAGCAAAGGCAGTGTGAAAAAGAGAAGATCTATCAGCTTCAGCAATTGACAACAATATAATTTCAATAAACAGAATGAAGCAATGGAATACACCTTTCATATAATTACCTTGTCCGAACATCTAACTTGCATCTATTAATAATGCAAGAGAGTTCAAACAGGATAGGGAACCAGCCTCGAACCCAGACTCTGTCTCCAGGAGCTACATTCATATCATCACTTGTGTATTCTTGAAGCACCTATAATAAAAATCAAACCTAAGACATCAAGACCTACTATATAACAAAATGCATGTCAGAAAAGAGGTAGTATCAGTATACATATTTCTCTCTTCAAATACCTAGTGATTGAGTTTGCCTTCTGGCCCAGGGGCCCTCTTCTCACATAGAGCAAACATTATGGACAACTACCCACCCACCATTTAGAGCTGTTAATGTTACACCAGTCATTTCCTATGGGCTAATTTTTAAAATGCAGTGGGAAACTTGGGAATGGGGGAAGATCACAAAAGCCCTTTGGGGGCTCAAAGTTGGAAAATCAGGCATTTTCATATATTTAGAAATGCTGTAGAGGTCAAAGCATCTTGGAATACTTGACTGGACAGTTCCAGTGCTCATGCCTTTCAAAAATGCAGCTCTATCAAACAAGAGCCTTTTTTCTCCAACCACTTCAGTTATATGCAGTTGTGGCCATCTTCACACCTCACTATGTCCTCACATTGCACCACTTCCAAGAGTCTCCACTGATAAATTGTAATCTCTCACCTTAACTTATACACTCGTCCTCTGCTCTCACTCACGTTAACCCTATTCCTTGCCCTCATCTTGACCACTGATCCTTCAATCTCCTCCAGTTCATCTCCCTCACTCAGGCATCATTTACCTCTTCTCTATCTGTGCCCTTCATAACAAACCTTCTGGTCTTGTCCAGAAGTCAGTTTCTCTCCTCTCTCTAGTGGAAAATTTAATTTCTCCACCACTACCATCTTCTTCCTATATGATTACAAATAAGATCAAGTTTCCATAACACTAAACAAGTCTTTCACTACTCTACTGCTTCTACTACCTCTTTATTTCCATCTCTCTTTCTTCCCTTTCAAGGCCTAACTTGAAAAAAGTCTTTATCTAATGCCTATTTTCCTCATCACTCAATCTTTCCCCAAGCCTTTGCAATCTTTCATTCTCATCACCTTACTGAAGTTATTCTCTTAAAAGTCCTTGCTAACCCCCTAATAAATTCAATGGTCTTTTTTCATCCTTTATTTTTCTTGACACTCTCCAGTATTTGACAGTTATTGGGTATTCACTCCTTGTGAATATCCTCTCTTCCCTTGGCATCAGATATATGAATCTAAACCAACAAGTATTTATTAAGTGCCAACTATGTAAGAGGAATTGTGAGGACATAAAGACAAAATGAAGAATAGCATAAACTCTAGGAGCTTATATTATATTGGGGGGGAGGGAAGAGAATGCAATATGTAAATACCTAAGTATATATGAAATAATTTGAGGCAGAGGGAGAAAGCTTTAATAATTAAGGAAATCAGGAAAGGCTTCCTGTAGGAAAGGGCCTATGAGCTTAACTTTAATAAAAATGTGGGATCCTTTTACTTTTAATAACTTCTTTCCTTCACTATCTTCTCATCTTCTTACCTCTAAAGATGAGTGTTCTTCAATGTTCTGCTGTCAGCCCTTTTCTCATTCTACCCCTCGGATATTGCATTCATTACCATGAGGAACCATGGCATAATGGAGAGTGCTGTACTTAGAGTCACAAAGATCTGAGTCTAATCCTGCCTCACACATTTATTAGCTGTGTGACTATAGTCAAATTAACTTAACCTTTCTTGACTTTAGTTCCTTGCCCCTAAAATGAGGGAGTTAGATTTAATAATCTCCAAGGTATTTTTCTGTTCCAAATCTATGTATAATTCTTTGAATAAAACTATCACCTCTACCCAAATGACTTCCAATTTTTAAACTGGTATAATGGCATCATTGATTTGTTTCTATTTAAGATCACAGATTCCTTACTACTTTGCAAAAATGTGTGGGAGGGCTTTCCAAGGGTACATAACATCATTTTTTTTTGATGTATTGATTATTTTTGCTGAATTTTTTCCCCCTCTGCTTAAAATTCTTTGTTATAAGAGATGGCTCTTTGGAGGATGCAGGGAAGAAAAAGGAAGTATACATGGGGAAATTTAAGTGATGTAAAACCAAAAGATAATAAAACTTTAAAAAGTTTTTTTTAATCTTTTTAAAAAGATAAAATAAAATACTAACAGATTCATATATTGTTAGAGCTGGGAAGGATCTATAAAAACAATCTAATTCAAATGCCTCATTTTATAGGTGAAGAAACTGAAGCCCACAGAAGTTGACTTGACAAAAGAATGGCTCCCAAATCAACCTCTTCCCCATGCTCCATGCTCCGTATCTCCAACTGTCCCACCTGCTGACATCCGTCCCTTTCTTCAAGGCTCAATTCAGATGGCCCTTTACTCCACGAAGTAGTCTATATTTCCCTAGTTCTGAAAGTAATCTCTTCCTTAAAGATTTTTTTTAACACTTTATTTGGATTGCCTCCTTGTACTTTACCGCATTTAGTCTTTTATTAAAGTTATTGGCTTACATGTCTTATTACCCACTACACTGTGTTAGTTCCTTCAGGGCAAAGATATTGTCATTTTCCTTTTCTCCAGTGTCTAGGCTGGTAGAGCTTAATACATATTTTTAATTGAATTTGCACATTACTGTATAAAATGAGTAAGACTTTTCTTCCTTCTGATACAAGGTGGTCACGTGTTCCTGTACAAGTCATACTTCCCCTTGACTTAGGCAACTCTCTAAGACTCTAAGCTTCAGAGAAGGGGTTGACCTGCAGAGGGAGCATTCTACAATTTGTAATTTGCAATCTAATTAGAGAAGAAATCTTTAATGTTAATAAGAAGTAGGTATTTTTAGAGTTAGTGGCGCTATGATTTAACTTAGTTTTTCTTCTATCCACAGTTAGTGTGCCATGTAATTTCCTGAAAGTTTCCTAAACTTCCTAAAAATTTCTACATGAAGTGAAAGAGCTAATACCTGCAGTGTTTATTTCAAAACAAACAGCTAGTACAAAGTAAAAGCAGATCCAAAATATAACATGGACAGCAGTTGATGATAATAATTTTTCCTCCCCAATCCCTAGTCAACTAAGGGAAAGTGAACCTACCCTGGGCCTTTCAGAAACATATTTCCCACAGTAGCGGATCAGTCGAATTGCTTCCATGCTGGTGTCAGGAAAAGAAGCGTTGCAAGCGAACTCAGATAAGCACTTCACAGCATCTTGAAAGGAATCTATTGCAGCAGGGAAATGGTGCTGAAAGATAGTTGCTGGGGAAACATAAATTGTGTCATTTAACAGTGTTTGTTAGGTGGATAAGACAGTAAAAGTACGACTAAATCTAAGAGAAATGTGTCAATGATTTTCTCTAGGACAAAAGCTTTTAAAAAGTTATTCCTAAATAATATAATAAATATACCTCAGTCTAAATTGGTTCAAATTACTTCAAAAAATATCATGAAGGCACACATAGTTGAGGATCATAACAACACCAATTGGACATACTAAGTTAAGCTGGTTTAGAATATAGGAAGTTGATGAACTATACAATTAGAGAATTGAGTATCTAAATTATATTATTTCACAGCATAGTTTAGTGGAAAGTAACCATGGCTTCTATTTAGAATTGAACTGGAGTCCTAGGTAAGTTACTTATAACATTTAGAATCTAATCCTCTTCACCTTACAGAATAAGAAACTGGGGCCTAAGGAAAGGAAGTAATCTGCCCAAGATCATGCAGGTATTAAGTGAAAGAGTTAGGATTCGTACCCAGGTCTTTTGACACCAAATCAAGTGCCCTTGCCACTACACCACAGCATACCACTAGCACATCCATACTCACTAGTTGTGTGAGCATGGGTAAGACCCTTTACTTCTCATCATTAGCTTGCTGAAAGCTCATCTGTAAAATGGGGATAATACCTATAAAACCGACCTCACAGGTTTGTTGTGAGGTTCAAATGAGATAATATATTTAAGTGTAATGCAAACTTTAAAATGCTATATAAATTTCACTTACTATAATTATAAATAATTTGCTTTCTCTGAGTCTCAGTTTCCTTATCTGTAAACTGGACATAATATGCCTAACTCTCTACCTTCATTTTAGAAGATTGTAAAGTGACTGGTAGGTAGTGTATTACTTTTTCAAGCAAAGGTTTAAACACCCACTTTACAGTAATAAGCTAGGCAGCTGGGACACAAATACAAAAGTGAGACTATCCTTACCCTCAAAAAGCTTCCATTCTTACTAGGGAGACACAATATGTTCAAAGATACTTAAATCCAGAATATATATAAAATAAATACAAAGTGATTTGCCAAGGCACCAAAAAGTGGGCGGATCAAGGGACTTCTGAAAGGATGTGACACCAACTGAACTCTGAAGACAGCTGGGGTCTCCATGAGATGAGAAGGAAGAGCATTTTGGGCTTTGGAACAGCTTGTGCAAGAGCAAAGAGCTGGAAGATGCAACACCAAGTGGAAGCCATGAATGGAGAACAACAGCAAGTAGGAGACTTTATGGAATCAGTGGAAAGACAGGCTGTGGCCAGACTGTAAAGAACTTTTAAATGAGAGCTTGTATTTTTTCTATGGACAATGAGGAAAAATACGAAATCTTATAAACGTAGTCTTGCTGCTCTACCTGGTTTAAACTCCACCGAAGAAGTTACTCCCTGGCTCCCCTGTTCCCTTTCCTCACCCCTGCTTTCCTCCTCCTTTTGTGTGTTGCCTCCCCCATTAGATTGTTAAGCTCCTAGATGGCAAGGACTAGCTTTCTCTTTATTAATTGTATTCCCAGCATTCAGCACAGTGCCTGACACATTGCAGGCACATAATAAAATGTTTATTAGATTGGATTGAAAGGGATGACTTTTTTGTTAAGTAATGATGTAAAAATGTCTACTTTTCCCATCTGTAGAAACAAGAGTCCCAAATTTGCTATGTCAAAGGAGGACAAAGATAAATCTTCCAACTAGCACATGTTCTAAGAGAAATCTCTTAAAGTCAAGATGGCTGACACTTTCATAAGGTCAGGTACAATTTTGGGCCATCCAATAACTCAGGCAAGGAGGTTAAAAATGCAATGAGAGTTGTGAATGATAGAATAATAGAAAAAAAAGATAGGAAAAAGTTAGAATGTAATGACAAGAAATTAAAAGAGTTCAACTTCTAGTTAAATAGGATACAAAACACCTCTCTGCACCCTTAAAGGACCAGCCCAGTGTATGTTTTCTGGAGCCACCAGCCAGCATGGTGGACTCTGGGCTGGGCTGCTGAAGAAGGGGAAGGGAGACCAAATGAGCAAGGGAGAAAGTGAAAAGAGGAAGAGGAAAAGAAAGAGGAGGAAGGGCATGGACATGATTCTGTTTTCAGTGGCACCACAGCACAGCAAACTGGCCTGTGTCCAAACTGGCCCTCAGTGTCCTATTCTCTTCCCTGACTTGCTGGTACAAACAATGGCTCCTAATATTCATTAAACCTCACTGAACTATGCTGTTGTGGGAAAAGTGCCTGAATAGGAGTCAGGGTGGTTAACTCTTTATGTGACTTCGAGTACATCAACTGCTCATTTGGCCTCATTTTTTTCATCTGTAAAACTTATTCATTAGACTTATTCAAAACTTATTCAAATATAATAAATAAATACTCCTTAAAATCCAGCAATAAAAGTCTGGAAAGGCAGAAGGCCAACTTCTACTTATCTCAAAAAATTACACTTTTATAGAACTTTTGGGTTTACAAAGTGTTTTCCTCACAACTACTCCATAAGGTATTAATTATTAAGGTGTACTAAGTATTATTACCCCATTTTACAGATGAAGAAATTGAGACACAGAGAGGTTTAACAATAAAGTCACTCAGGCAATAAATATGAGAGTCAGGATTTGAAAACAGGTCCCCTGATTTCTCCTGATGAGTTGTCTTTCCACTTTTCCTCGAAAACAAAAACAAAAACCAGTCCCAACTTTTGAGTTAAAATCATCTAAAGAATAAGTACACCTTAAGAATTGAAATCATCTCTGTAACTTTATTCTAACTTCCTCAGACTGATTTCTATGGGCAGAAATTTTATATAGCGAAGGGGTTTTGTGAAAACATTACATAAAATGTAAGATGTTTTATCTCTGTGAAATTTAATTACTACTTACTGACTATATGGCCTGTTGTTTGGAATGCCAGTTCCACAATATTCCCATCATGATCAGAAGCTGCCTGGTGGAATACGGCAAAGATATTCTTCCAACCTGAGCGAATGTTAGCCGCTTGGGAGTTTACCATCTGAGTTATGCAGCGGATGACCATGTCTCGAATGGTGGGTGATCTTAAGAAAAAGGGATAGCCATATCATCTGTTCTTCAGTATACAGGAAAGAGAGTTTAACATAGCTACTAAATTAGAATTAATATTTTTTACAGTTACCTTCAAGTCATCAAGGCGCAATAAACATGTTACCTTTATTTCTCTCCATGTACTTCACTATGAAGCCCCATCAGACCACTCTTTATTCCTATCACTCCCTTAAATATGAACTGTCTTCCTTCTCTGTTCTCTATGCCTAGAACGTCTTTCCATCTTCACCTGTTGAATTTGCCATCTGTCTTTTAAACCCCAATTCTAATGTTATCTTATCAATTTATGTCCATTTCCCTCCTAGACTGTAACCTTCATGAAAGCAAGGGCCATATCTTAGCTAAACTTTTTATCTTCTTTAGGAGCTACAAGTGGCATTTTAAAAATTTACATTTAAATTTGAAATATCTACAAATAAGGCATTTAGAAAATTTCTGGAAACTAATTACATTAAAGCTTCAAAAAAAATCACCCCAGGTCTACCCCAAATCAGGTGACCTTAAGCCCCAAAGCATGTGTGCTGATATCCATTTATAGTCAACTGGACTACTGACCCTAATGGGGTTTATGTTACTCTTTAAAGAACCTGCTTTGATAAGCCAGCCTTTGAACACATCACAGTACTCATCAGGAGTCAATCTTCCTGTTTTACTTATGGTTCACCTTTATAGCAACTAAGAAGGGGCTGGGGGGATGCAGGGGTTGTCCCGCAGGATAGGAGGTTACCAGATGCTGTCCTAGATTCACAATGACCTAGGTATTTTCACTGATAATCAATGATTAATAGAAAATGCATATTTGTCTATGGTATTTCCTTGCTACTGGAATAAAATCAATTTGTGGGTAGGGACTCTATCTAAACTTAACTTGCTTAGGGTCAAAATGCATTCCATGGCAGGGGAGGGATCAGTTTAGGAGCAGGGTGGCATAGTGTATTCAATAGATCTGGCAGTCCCAGCTATCATATGAAATAATCTTCTGTAAGTCATGTCCCATCTCTGGGCCTCAGTTTTCTTTTCTGTGAAATGAGGGGAATGGACAAGATAGTCTTTTATATTTCATCCCACTCTAACAATCAAAATATTGCGGTTTGGTTGTAGTGGTTTGTGGTGGGAAGGAATCACACACCTGTTTTTCTTCATAATATGCTCAAATGGTCTTAGAAAATCCTTCTGGAATCGGAAATTGGCTAACTCTCCCTTCTCAAGAAACTTCATGGACAGCTGCCTCAGTGAATCGACAGCAAAAATGGCCACATCTTCATTAGGATTACAGCCAACCTAATAATGAAGAGAAGGTGTGGGAAAATATATAAAAGCTTACAAGAGTGAAAATATCACCTAACATTTCTATGAAACCCCTCTAAGATTCTTTCTAGCTCTGGAAGTCTAAGAATCTTTAGGTCTAAATCTAAGAATCAAGCAGTCCTTTGGGCTCAAAGAGGGCTCTAAGATTTAAAGATTTTTTTCAAATATGCCCACATGGCAGGCACAATACCTAAATGAACACCAGAAACACAAAGAAATATAATACATACAACATATCTTACTTTTTATACTGTTAAGACATTTACTTTGACCATAGCTCATTTTATTTTTGGGTTTGAGCTCCCCGGCCAGTTACATTTTTCCAGATTATATTAAAGCAAGAAAATGTGTGCTACAGCAATTGAACAGTAGTGAAACGCAAGACAATGTATATAATGATAACAATAATGATAATAACTAGTATTTATATAGTAATTTAAATCCACAAATGATCTCATTTGATCTTCACAACAACCTTATGGTAGGTATTATTATCCCTACTTTACAGATGACAAAATTGAGACTGAGAGAAATTAGTGACATGGTCACACAGTAAGTGTCTGAGGTAGGATTCAAACTCAGGTCTTCCTGAATCTATGCCGAACATTCTATCTGCTGTACCACCTAGCTACCTCTAATAATGCAAATTTGGTGCTAAAATATCCAGGAAAACATGGATTATTACTGCAAATGGGTCTTAAAAAGGTAGAAACAGGCAAAAATATCTAATGTCATTAACTGGTTCACCAAAAATACTGAGTATAACAATGTTACAGTGTTACAATGTTATAGTTAATTCTATAAAAACAATCTTATAAACACCATAGATGGGCAATAATATGGTAGGTGAAGTTACAGCAGAACTTATGTGACATTAGGCAAGGTCTGACCTGTTGTCATTTACAAAGTGCAGAAAGTGGTATCTACAAACTTACAGGAGAAATAAAGGCAGCAGCCAAGCTTTCCATAGCATTTTGTTTAATAGCATTGATTAGGTGGAAGTGGGAGTTCAAAATTAATAAGACAGGCATAAAGAGTCTAATTACTCTATTCTGCTTTGTCTTTCAAGCTTGCTGTTAAGGACCACACAGATGAATATAGACTAGAATGACTATCTACATGTAAAGCAGCTGAAGAAACTGAGTTAAACTCAAAGAAAACGCAACAGAGACAACAAAGACCTAAACTAGACAAATATGAGAATATACTTTGTGAAAAGAACCTCTGAGAAAAGAAAAAAAAATGAATGATTTATGGTTTCACAATTGCCAGTACCAAGAAATTGTAGATAAAATCTTTTTAAAATACATTTTTATGGCTAGTGCTTGTCCATACCACCCTCCCACAAAGTTATTCTTTATAACAAAGAATAAAACAGACAAGTTTGGCAAAACTCCTCGACATGGCAGAGGAGTCTGCTATCACATGGAGTGTACCACAGCCACAGGGCCCCTCTCCATAAAGGGAAGCAGTTGTGTTCTGATAGCTCCTCTATGGGGCCAAGGTTGACAAGTGTAACTTGACAACATTCAGGGTTTTTGCCTGTTCTTTCCATACACATGCAGAGCCATTATGAATATTGTTTTCTTGGTTACGTCAGCTTTTTTTTTTTATCTTGCCACTGCTTAGCACAGTGCCTATTACGTAGTAAGTGCTTAATAAATGCCTGTTGATTAACTGATTTCCTTTAGGTTAGTTCGTGTCATTCTATGCTTCTCTGTATTCATCACATTTGTTTCTTATAGAACAGTAATAATCCGTTATGTTCATGTACTACAACTTGGTTAGCCATCTCTTAATCAGTAAGCATGGACTTTGTTTCTAGGTCTCTGCTATGACAAAAAGTGCTGCTATAGATATTTTGGGATACGTGAAGCTGTTCGTTTTTACCACCAATTTCCTTGATGTATATGCACAGCAGTGGAATCTCGGGGTCAAAGGATACAGACACTTTTTAGTAACTTCTTCCCCATAATTCCAAATTTCTTTCCAACATGGCTAAACTGGTTCTCAGTTATACCAACACATTAGTGTTGTCTGCTTTTCCAACATTAATTCCACTTTTTGGGGCATCTCTATGGATATGAGGGAGAACCTCAGAGTTGTTCTTTGACTTGCATTATCTTATTATTAGTGGTCTGGAGAACTTTTTCCTTAATTTGCAATTCATTTTTTGAGAACTGTTTGCTCACATCCTTTATACAATGAGATAAACTTTTAAGGAAAGAAGTGGTGAGGTAGTTTCAAAGACTCTTCAAAGCACCAACTTTGTTGTTCCATAAAGAAAGAAGGTTGCCATTGAAAATGAACATATGGACAGTTCAATACATTCTTTTCTGTAGATCACATGTGGCATGTATTTTCAGCCATTGCAGAGAACCAGCAAAGATTAGTCAAAATCAGTCAACTGAAATACTGCTTTGTTACTGATAAGGAATGAATCAACTGGTCCCAATAATGTCTGATAATCAGGTAACTCTATCTTAGCAGACTGTAAAATAATTATTGCTTGTGCTCTTCGATGGTTTTCAATTAATAATTAATACCTTCAATTAATAATAAGTAGCAATGACACAGCATTTTAAATATTACAAAGCGTTTAAGAGATGTAATCTCATCTGAAACTCACAACAACACAGGCAGGGAGGTGCTATAATCATCCCCATTTTTACAGATGAGGAAACTCATCTGAGAAAGGCAAAGCGATTTGTCCACTTAGCTACTAAGTATCTGAGGCAGGAAATGAATTCACTTCTTGACTCCCAGTCTAACACTCTATTCACTTTGCCCCCTTAGGTGTCTATTTTTGGGAGCATGTTATTTGAATAACTGGTCTTTATTCCAATTAAGTTTACCCACACTTCAAATATGAATTCCAGCCTGAAAAATCAGTTTTCAGATATTTCCCCCCCAAAATCCCTCACCCTCCATGTCTGTGTTGAATCCACAGCTATTAGAGAAAAGAAGAAAATACAGGATGGTTGCAATTATACTTTAAAAATAAAAGAAATGTTTTTTAAAAGTATATATGGTTTATCTCCATATACTTATACAGAAAACCATTTCAAATGCCCAAATGGAAAGGTTGGTTTCAACAAAAGATTTAAAACTATCAATTTATTTTCAGGCCAATAAGCAGAGACAATCAAATGTTCTCATTTAGGTGAGGGTGCACATCAAGAAAAACTGACCAGCTTATGGATATTCTCTTTCTCACTGAAGCACTTAAAATACATACATGTATAAATTTAATGATTTTTTTAAGACAAAGAATGGCCTTTGTGTTCCTAAATAAAAGAACCACTTCTTTCCAATCCGGAACACTGAACAAAAAAAAAAATCTACAGTTTAAATGTCTTTTTGTTGGCTCCTGCCCCCTTCCCAATCTCTTAAAACATTTCGTTTTCAGCTGCAACTACTATGTATAGAGTAATCCTACAGTATAATCTCACCTATCATATATGAGCTTAAAAGGTTTATAAAGCTAGTATAAAGGGAAAACACTTTTCAAAAGTAAGCCCTCACCATAACTGCTTTTATTTCCTGCATTGTATTTCTTTTATGAAGCCAGCTCTGCTTCAAGCTGTGTCATACATCTCTGGGCCACTTGTCTTTCAAGCTCTTGATTCTACTCAACAAGCATGCAACTCTTCACTATTAACTTTTGGCCTATTTGGTTCTCAAGCAGACACTTTTCCAGGTATTGAGTTCATCTGGGGCTTCTTCCAGGCTGCCTTTAATCTGTTCCAGTTTACCCACCATTGTTGGACTCTGTTGGGCAACTCGGGGCTGTCAGACCTGCTTGAGGTACGGGACTTGAGCAGTAACCACCTGCATTTCCTGTTCCTCGGATGCCAGCTTCACTTCAGGAATGTTTTCTCTTCGTGTGGGAGCTTGTTGTTGATGTGTTAGCTCTTTTTCAGACTGTCAGGCCAGTTGCCTTCATTAGTGTTTAAATCTGTCTTCTTGCCCTCTAAAGCTTACACACATGCTTCGTGCTACTTCCACTTTAAGATTAATTCATCTCTTCCAAAATTTTGAAATGTGATTCACTCAGTTGAACCTTTTTGGGGAAAGGTCATTTCATCCATTATTTTGCTGTTTCTAGACCAAGGCCACTGCTGCCATCAGTTTGTTACACAGACTGAAATGCTGATTCCCCTCAAGGATTGACTGACACACCATTTGGAATCTGAGTCTGGGTGACCTCACTGATCTCAACCACTGGGACTCCAGGCCCTGCTATCGCTCCTCCCCCCACTACAGAGAAACGCTTTCCCTTTTATATGCAGTTCTCACTGCTACAAAATGATTCTGGAGGAAGAAATTCTCTTAGATGTTTTTTAAGAACATTTTTTTTTAGTGCCAAAGCAGTGTGGTATAATGGAAAAAGTACTAGCTTTAGAGTCAAAGAACATGTGTTCAAATCTCAACTGTGATGACTACTACTACCCGTGTGACCTGGGCTTCAGGTTCCTTATCTATAAAATGATGGAAATGGGCTCTGGGGTCTCTTCTAGCTCTAGGACTATGCTACTCTAAGACCTGGACATTACGATTACGGGATAGGATCAGAAAGTCTGAAGTGACAAGTACTGTTAATAATAAACATAGTAACATGATAGAGACAATGAATTGAATTTCAAGTCCCAAATCCCAGATATAGAAATGGCAATAGCTATCTTCAATAAAAGTTTACTTACAGTGATCCCAACATGCATGTTTGGTTCATTAAAAACCCCAATACTTGTTTCACAGGAATTAATTCCAGTCATATCTCCCCCATCCTATAGCTGAGAAGAGACTTTTTAAAAATCTAAATGTAAGACTTTGCATTTATTCCTATTAAATTTTATCTCTGAAGAATTAAAAATGATTATTACTCAAAGGACACCTGAGAGGCACATGGTAGATAAGAGCAGACTGTAACACATAACAAAGACCTAGAAAAAAGAAGGGATGACTGATGGACAGCCTGTGTGACATGCCCATGTGACATACTGGCATCCTTGCAATGTTAAGAGAAAACAAGAAAGTCCTCTATGCCCCCCATTATACCAGGTGATCCTACTGCATTAAACTTACGGGAATGCGGACAAGACTGGCCCAGGAGAGGCAAGTATGGATGAAATGTGATCTGTAGCCTTAGACAGAACATCTACAATAGTTGGATTACAGATGCATCTGAGTCAATACAATATTGTGTTGGCCTACTTATCTAGGCAATTGAGACAATTTTGAATCCTTTTTGATTCTACATGTTAACTATTTCTTCCATAGCTGCCTTAATGTGGATCCCTGGGAAACTCCACTCTACACATTTCCCATACAGACATATGGCGCCCATCCTTATTGCTTCCTCATCTCAGAGCCAGGGTCTCTTCCACCTGCCTCTCCAGCAGTGGTTCCAAAGATCTGGGTAGGACAATGGAAGAAGTCCTGGATCTAGAGTTATAACATCTAAATATTTTATACATCCTCATATGTGTACATGGTGTTCTCTATTAAAATGTGAGCTCTTTAATGGCAGACTTTCACTTTTCACTTGTATCCCCAGTGCTTAGTATACCACCTCATACACAGCCAGCACTGAATAAATGCTTGCTAATTGACTAATTAATTGCGTAGTGCCAGGGGCAAAACTAGAAGCAACAGAGGGAAGCCAAAGAGAGGAAGATTAAAGGTAGATATAAGGAAACCATTCTCAACAATGAAAGTTGTCCAAAAATAGACTGCACTGTTTTTGTGGGTGGTGAGTTTCCCAATGATTCTATGAGATCACTTAGTCTAACAAATGAAACAAAACAGAGGTTTTTAAAGGGGAATTCCAACAAATTAGACTGGTGACAGATAAATACAGGATGGCCCGGAGGCTGGAAGACCAGATATCTTTACCTGAGAAATGAAGAGCTTAGAAGACAGTGGGAGTAGTGCATATATTTAACAAAGGAAGAAGTGATGGGACTTAATGACTAGATGAAAACATCAAGGGATATCAAGGAGAATCAAAGATGTTTATGGTTTCAAAATCAGGGTGACTAGGGAAAACTAGTAGTACTACAGGCTCAGTCACTATTATAAACATAAATATATAATATAAACTAAAAGAGAAGTAGCATAGCATTGTAAAAAGAAGGCCAGTCTTAGAGGAAGATCTGGTTCCAATCTTATTCTTACCACAAACTGGCTGTATAGCCATGGGTGGATAATCTAACCTCTCAGGGCCTCAGGTAACTTTCTAAGACTAAATCTGCTCAGAGGAAGCAGTTTCTATGCAAGAATTCCCTATACATAAAATGGCAGCTCTGGATCTGTTGTCCTTCTCCCAAAATTAATACATCAAACATACACATACAAATACACATATTCATATCAAAACATTGGTTATGTGAGCTTTCTGATTGTTTGGATTCCAGATAAAGAAGAGTTTCTCATAATATTTTTGATACAATTAGAGCTTCAATTCACTTGAGACAAAATTGTTGAATCAAATGGGTTGTTAGTACTAGAAACCTGTTAGATAATAACTAAACAAAAGCATGGAATCAATGTACCTAAAAGATAAGCCTGGTGCTAAAAATTTTTTAAATGGTATTCAAAACACAGGGTTATTTTCATTTTGAATACTTACCTTATTAAAATGGTCTCCAATCACTTGCCATATCCGTGACCACTGCAATCTAATTCTATTCATATTATAGTACGAAATTTCCACAATTTTCTGCAAGCTGAACATGCGTGGATGATGAGGTGAAGCCAGCTCATCCATGGAGACAGCACATAGCCAGCGGACAAAGTCAACTATAGGCAAAGAAACAAATAATCAAATTAGCACCTTTCAGCTGCTTTCAAACTAGAAGCACTTGTAAGTTTTCTAGGAAGTTAAATATACATACCTATTGCATTTCCATCCAGTCTAGTAGATCCAGTAAATATTCTGTGGAGCCAATTAAACATAAAATAAAATTGTACTTATTTACTTATTTATTTTTTACAACTTAAGCAGATATTAAAATTAGAATATGAAGGAATGGACTTAGAATAGCTCAATTTGGTAACTACCATAACAATAAATCATAATGCAGACCCCACAGATATAAAACAGAAAGATGATTAAAATCAGTTGGCTGAAGGTATGCTTATAAGTGAAAAATAGCTAATCACTTATGAAAAGGGGAGAAAGGTGGCTAAAGCGTGAAAGAATAGCTTTCCAATCTCCCTTGCCTATAATTGAAAGGGGAAAATGGAAACTTTAGAAGATGGAACAAGAACTGATAATGTTGAGCATGATGATGTGTTAAAAATAAACAGAATAAATTAAAATACAATAGAAGGGAAGAAGAGTTTCAAAAGGGACCTTGTAATTAATATTAATTAGCCTTTGGCATTCAATATAGAATAGTGGATAAGGGCCATGAACTAGATAATCAAAGAAAAAATCAATGAAAGCCAATATGGAATCTACATGTACAAACTGGGAAATTTACCAAATGACTATACAGTGTTTCAGATTTATTTGTCTGCTCCATACGAATTCTTGAGGATAGTGGAAAGAAAGCTGGATTTGGAGTCAGAGGGCCTGGGTTCAAATCCTAGCTCTGTCACTTATTACCTGTAAGAACCTGGGCAAGTCACGTACCCATTACTGGTCTGTTTACATATTTTTAAAATAATGAGGTTAGACTACATAATCTCTAAAGATCTAAAGAACTAGAGCTCTAAATTCTATGATCTTGTAAGTCAAATTATCAGAATTATCAGGTCATAGATTTAGCTATGAGAAGGGACCTGAGAGTTCATTTAATTCAGGGGCTCTTAATCCGTTTTTGTGTTATAGATCCCTTTTGGCAATATGGATCCCTTCTCAGAATAATATTTTAAATGCATAAAATACATATAGGATTCCAAAAGAAAACAAAGGTTAATGAAAGTAAAGATGTAGTTTTTTTCCTCATCCAAGTTCATAGATTCACTGAAATCTATCCCCAGATTAAAAATCTTTTGATCTAATCAAAAACCCTTATTTTACAGATGAGGCAATTAAGGGTGTATAACCTATACCTTGGGTAATGTCACACAGATAGTAACAGAGCCATGTATTGTTCAGTGTACACCTTAAAATAATGGCAGGTCAAACAAGTTTGCAAAGAGATACAATCATTTCTGATTTGTCAATGATTTCAGGGTGAAATCTGCTAAGCTGGTAAAGGTGACCAAAATAAAGGATTGAGCTGAGGGATAACTATAGTTTGCAATATAAATATTTAAAATTTGGGAGAAAGAATAAGAAACTACTATTTTTGACACTGTCATCTCCTGATTATCCAGTTAAGACTTAGGTGCCTCTCTTTATCAAGTCTGAAGAGATTGCCTGGGTGCTCTGTGAGGCAGGATCTTTATGAGGCTGGACTGGACGACTTCTAAGTGGCTCTCTTGGTGATGACACCGTAAGCTCAGGATGGCACAGCAGAAAAAACACTGGTTTTGGGAGTCAAAAGACCTGGGCACAAGTCTGAGCTGTGACCCTAGCTAGTTCTGGGACCACAAGGCAAATCATTTCACCTGCCTGAGCTTCAATTTTCTCATGTGCAAAACAGAGGTACTGGGAGGGAATGCTTTGTAAACTGAAAAGGGGCACAGGAATGAATTGTTAGTATGTGTTTATGCTAAGGGAATGTGAACTAGTTTTAATAGCAGCCTATGAAATAGAATTTAGCAGAGGCAATGTGGGATAGTGGAAAGAGTGCTGGACTTGGAGACTGGACAGAACTGAGTTTGAATCACGCCTGTGACACTTTGTGATAATGGGCAAGTCACTAAGTCTCTCAGATTAGATTCCTCATCTGTAAGATGGGGGCAATATACCTGTGGCATCTAGTTTACAAAGTTGTCACGAAGATCAAATGAAATATTATACAGGAAGCACTCTATAAATGGCAGATGTTATTACTATTAAATCAACTTTTAAAAAGTCAATACATTTCAAGGGCAAATAAAGAATTTGGGGATCATCCATTAGATTATATAATTACAGCTTCCTGATCAGCAGTTGCTACTTGGAACTCTTTCCCAAAAGCGCCTCTGGGACATCTTCCCATGGAGGATGCACACAGAAATAATCCCAAACTCTCTTTTTCATCAAAAGACAAAACCATTACCTGTCCACAGCCACGACCACACTCTGAGAGCTTGTCTCACCAACTGATTCCTGAATGCTGGCCATCTGCCTTCTATCCACGCCACCACCAACTAAGTTACCTGAAACATGAAATATACATTTACATATATATATAAAAATTCTATGTGAGATAAATTAGTATCTTCATGATTCTGTGCTAAGGGAATATAAACTTATTTGAATATCAACCAGAGAAAAACATCATTTGATTAGCTAAAAAAATGCAATCCCCCCAAATCAATGTATTTCAAAAGCATTTCAAAAGCAATAAAGAGAATTTTAAAATTAAATTATTGTTTTAATTCAAGAATGAATTAATTTAAGAGGCAGCATAGAATAGATGATAAAGAGATGGTCTCAGAGCCCAGAAATTCTGGGTTTAAGTTCTACCTCTGACACATACTGGCTCTGTAACCCAGGGCAGGTCACTTAGTCACTCAGTGTTCCAGACAACTCCCCAAAACTAGAAATTTCAGAGAAGGTGCCAACCTGCCTTGGTAGAGGGCGTTTTCATACCAGGGAGTTTCTTTTTAACCAATGATAGTCTAGATCCAGTCCTTATCCCTTTACTTCAAAATACATAAACCTTTAGAATAGAGTACCCCTGTTGCCCCAAACACAAAGAGACTAGTAAAATATATGCTAACATTAACTTGGGGCTCATCACCAGTGATAGGTTCTCCTGAACACTGTCCTTCCACCTCTTTTCATGCTATTTGATTCCAGTTTACTCCATTTGATGATTGTGATACCTCCAGAGGGTCCCTCAGGTTATGCTGCAGGTCATCTCATTAAGGATTAAGAGATGGCAGTGCAGCACACAGTTTATCTATGATGCTTCACTCTCACTACATGACTAGCCCACCTCCTCTGGTCACACATGTCTCTGATTATGTCTGATTCATGAAGAAGTAGAGGGAATTTGTAATAATTAAACTGAATAACTTAGCATTTAGGCCCTCATATCTTCCCATTCTAAGAAGAAGTACCTCTACTTTACAAAGAAAAGCCAACCTCCTTCCTCTCTACTCTTAATTTCAGTAGTACTAAATGCCAATCATTAAAAAGATAACTGGACTTAACCAATACAAACCTACAAATTACCAAAGCAGAAAGACAAATGACAGTTAAGAATCCCCCAAATCAAACTACCAATAAACATGAACCATTATCATAAAACCTGCCACATATGGCCCTCCTGAAGTAAAAATTAAAAATGTTTCTAACACTCAATGGCACCCATTTTGGGCATGATGAAAATATAGCTTTTTCCAATTTAGCAAATAGAATAAAATAATTCAGCCTGCTGATCTGTAAAAGATAAGCATTTGCTCAACAATCAATCACAATCAAGGAAGCTGAAGTAGCACTTTCTTTTCTATCAAACAAAGAGGTAGGTATCACACGAGGAACAAATCATGACAGCAATGGCAGCATGATAAATGTTTTGTCTCGATTCAGTTGCAAACGTACACCCACAAGTTGTCAGGCTCATTTGTGTTACCTAATCCCAGGCCCATGAACTCTTCTCCAGCAGATGTATAGCCCTTCAGGCTACTTTCTCTTTCACGCCCAGATCCAGACAAGTATCGAGTCTTCACCCCAGTTCCTATCAGCTGAGCAAGCTCCAGTTGGCTAATACATTTCAAAATCTACCCAAAACAAGGATACATAGGAGAGTAAGAATCATAATGTTAGAAGTTTGAAATAAAGCACTTTTATTCTTCATTAAAATCTTTAATATAATTTCCCTTTTAGGACAAAAATAAACCTAGTTTCTTAGGATCGTTCACCTAAAGAACAGAATGACTTTGAAGATGGTTATCAAAATAATGGTATAAGAATGGTGAGGCCACAATGGGGTGGGATTAAGAGGGCTGTCTCCAGCACTTAACTGGCTATGTAGCTGTGGGCAAATTGCAAGTTCTCTGTGCTTCAGTTTCTTGCTCTAAAAATACAAATAACAGTTACACTAATCCTAAAAGCACTGTGTAACAAATGTTTACTTTATGCCCATTTTGTGCCAAGCCCTATATCCTCCTGACATGGAGGATACACCATAAAACATATAGTCCCTTCAATTCTGGAGGACAGCATGGCAGGAGCTATTATTATTATTATTATTATTTTTTAAGGCAATTGGGTGGGTTAAGTGACTTTCCCAGAGCCACACAGCTAGTACATGTCAAGTGTTTGGTCTGAGGCCAGATTTGAATTCAGGTCCTCCTGACTTCAGGGCCGATGCTCTATCCACTGCGCCACCTAGCTGCCCCCTGGCAGGAGCTATTATTAACAGCAGCAACAATAGCTGACATTTACATAGCATCATTTAGTTATAAGGCAATGAAATAGATCACATCAGGTGAACTCAAAAACAATCTTGAGAGAGGTAGCACAAATTTTCATTATCACTACTTTACAGATGACGGAACTAAAGCCCAGGAAAGTTCAGAGACAATTTCCTAGAGCTAGTAAGTGACTGGCCCTCAAGCCTGGGCAGCTTGACTCCTAGGGCTCTTCCGACTCTCTCACCCAAATGCTAACTTAGGTATCATGTAATTACAATTAGCACAGAGAAGGAAATCTCCCTTAGTTCCTATGCCAGTGGAGCTTTGGAACAGGCTTTGCCATTCCCACACAATAGAGAGCCATCAGGGAGTTCACATAAAGGACAATTTTCAAAGTAGTTAGCCCATGCTAGGTGGTGCAGTGGATAGAGTGCTGGGCCTGGAGTCAGAAAGACTCATCTTCCTGAGTTCACATCCGGCCTCAGACACTTCCTAGCTGTATGACCCTGGGCAAGTCACTTCACCCTGTTTGCCTCAGTTTCTTCATCTGTAAAATGAGCTGAAAAAGGAAACGGCAGACCACTCCGGTATATTTGCCCAAAAAAACCCCAAAATAGGGTCCCAAAGAGTGAGACATGACTGAAATGATTAAACAACAAGTCCATGCAGTAAGTTAGTGATTTGCAACGACTCTCCATATGAGAAATATCAGACACCCTCCACACCAGTACCCTCAAGGTCACATGCCTATGACTCTGAAAGATCAGCATGTAGGTTTCCAGGTCACTCCCTAAAGGAAGAGTCTGAGTTGGGCACTCACACTCAAGCCACCCAGGACTTCACAAAAGACTTCTACCTTTTGCAGTCTTTGGCCATTGCAAATGAAAAATAAACTCTAGAAAGAATTTTTACAGCAGCATTTCCCAAAAGTGCTCTACCTGATGTGAATATGGGTTCCATGAGAAAATTTATACTAGTATTATTTATCCCCCTAAAACATTAAATATTAAATATGTATTAAAATGCTTATTTGTTGATTTTTCAAGTAAGAAAACAGACTCAATTTCCTCTCTTCTGTGCCAAAATTTCTCCAATACTGTATTCCCAGGTCACCTGCACTAGCATTTTCTGGTTTCTGCTAATATATTTTGAGCTTGTGAGTGTCCTGTGACTAAATTAGTTTGGGAAATGCTACTTTTTAAAAATATAGGCATGAAGGCAGACAGACAGTATTCTTAAGAAAACAGAATAGACCAAAAACAGTTTTAGGCTATTTAAATACAGGGAAATGTCAGGAGGTGTCCTGTAATACCAAAAGTATTTGGAGAGACCTACCTCATGCCAGGAGTTTCCAAGGTAGTTGCCATCAGTATGAGCCACTGTGATAAGTGTCTTTATGGTATCAATGTTTTTCTGTTTCATCTCTGTAATACTGGAGCTAGCAGTCAACAGGGAGAAACGAGCAAGAGCTTGTACATAGGCATCTCGTTCCAGCTAAAATGGAAGAAAGAGAGAAGACAGCTAATCAACCCTCAGTTATTCAGCAAATCAATGAGTATTTAAGCACAGACTACATGCCAAGTACTAAATTCTGGGGATCCAAGAATAACAGCGAAGACAACTGTTCAGTCATTTTCAGTTATGTCTGACCCTCTGTGACCCCATTTGGGGTTTTCTTTTTTTCTTTTTCCAGCCAAAATTAAAGATCCACCATACTGGCCAGAATCTTAAGGAATTTGAACATTTGTGAGCTATTGGCTAGATTATAAGAATCTGAGCATCTTAATGGAGACAAGATAGACCTTACATAAAGAAAGACTGTGGGAGGGATCTAGGGAGGATGTTAATGGGGGTGGCCAGTAGGTTGGGGTGACTGAAGGAAGGGTCTAGGATAGATCTTTTTTTTCTTTTTGGTGAGGCAATCGGGGTTAAGTGACTTGCCCAAGGTCACACAGCTACTACGTGTCAAGTGTTTGGTCTGAGGCCGGATTTGAACTCAGGTCTCCTGACTTCAGGGCCGGTGCTCTATCCACTGTTGCCCCCTAGGATAAATCTTGATGGGAGTGACTGGGAGGTTGAGAATGGGGTCTAGATAGGGTCAAGAGTGGGAAGTGGCCAGGGCATTTGGGGTTTTCTTGGCAAAGATACTGGAGTAGTTTGCCATTTCCTTCTCTAGCTCATTTTACAGATGAGGAAACTGAGGCAAACAGGGTTTATTCTCCCTGGACTTTGTATTCTAATAGGGGATTTTTAGAGTTAAAATGTTTTAATCCCTAAAGCATAAGCCTGTAACAGTCAAATTTTAGCCACTGTGGCAAGTTAGCAGAGGAAATATTTTGGGGTAGGGAATATTTTTCAAATTGAACCTAGGCTGGTATTAAGCCAAATTCTGCTACCTCCACTAGAGTAAAGGTTCTTAACCTGAGGTCCACATGAATTTTTTTAAAATTTTGATAACTATCACTTAATATTATCGGTTTTCTTTGTAATCCTTCGTAGTTTACTTGATGCATTTAAAAATCTTATGCTGAGAAGGGTCCCTAGGCTTTACAAAGACTGTGAGAGGGGTCCATGACAGAAGCAAGGAAAAGAGTCACTGCACGAGACTGTGGTTAGCCGAGAAATTACTGTAGGACTACATATGACCTAATCACAAACATAAACACATAAAAACAGGCTGGTCTATGACTTTCGGGGCACTGCTGAGACCGCTAAGGTAATGAAATCATTACAAATATTATTTTATAAATTTTCTGTGATTGCAAGTCCCTAAATGTGAAGTCCAGAGCCCCCCAGACCTCAGAGACAGACTTACACACCTGCATTCCAAAGATACAAGCTATCCGGATTGCACATCTTATGCCTTCTAAGCACAGAGAGGCCACTTCAGTCTCATCACAATTTTGAAGCCCAATGCTATATGCAGCCAACAGAGGGGTCCACACCAGCTGGTACAAAGAAAAAGGTTATCTTTTAAAGTCATTTCGATCATGTAACAACAGCCTTTCTAGAATGAGAAACTAGAAATAACCCACTCCTGACCCTCCTTTACTATGAAGGAAAACAATTCAGCAGAAACATCTGAAACCAAGACTGTTCTAATGATGAATAAAATATACTGCCTTAGTAGATTCCTGTCCCTCTGCTGTAAGGAGGGAGATTATATTTCAATATGTGTTCAGGTCCGTTAATAGTTTTTCAATTACTCAAAGTTTTGCTTCCTTTCAGTGATTTTTTCCCCCCACTTACATTGTTTATGGTCATTAGGTATACTGTTATTTTGGTTCTGGGAACCTCTTCTTTTTTCTCTCTAGACACTATTATATTCAGTGATCTCATCAACTCCCATGGATTCAATTAATCAATTATTTTCAATTCAATTATCAATTATTCAGTTATTATGCTGATGATTCTCAGATCTATTTGTCCAGCCCTAATCTCTCTCCCAGGTCAGGAGAGAGATCTTGTCTAATCAAGTGCTGCATCTCAAGCTACTAGTCATCTCAAAGTTTGTTATCCCACAGTCTCAATTATGTCCAAAACTTAAGTGAATATCTCTGGCCCCCCCCCCATCACCTGTCCCAAATCCTTCCCTCTTCCTTATTTTCTTATTACTATAAAAGAACCCATCACCTTCCCAGTCACTTGGGCTGGAAACCTAGGAGTCACACAGATATTCCTTTCTCTCCTCTGACAATGGTACCACCCTGCTCTCATCACCTCATTCCTGGACTACTGCAAGAGCTATCTGGTTTGGATCAGTGCATCAGTTTTTTCTCCACTTTCAGTCAGCTGTCAAATTCATCCTCCTCAAGCACAGGTCTGATCATGTCATGTTCCTATTTAATAAACTACAGTGGCTTCTATTATTTTTATTTTTTAAAAAATTGTTTTTCATTTTCAGTTCCAAATTCTCTTGGTTCCCCACCCCTAACCATTGGGAAGATGAGGAAAACAAAACCCATCACAAATATGTAGAGTCATGCAAAGTAAATTCTCGCTTGAGCCATGTTGTTTGGTTTTTTTTTAAGGCAAGATAAAGAAAAAGAAAAAAATATGTTTCCATCTGTACCCTGAGTTCTTTGAAACTGTGGTCGATTATATTGTTGATCAAAGTTTTACTAAGTATTTCAAGGTTGATTATTTTTACAATATTGGCATTAGCCTGTGTAAACTGTTTTCCTGGGTCTGTTCCCTTTACATGAGATCACTTATGCCTTCCCAGGTTTCTTTGAAACCATCCCCTTCATCATTTCTTGGATAGCACAACAGTACTCTATCACATTTATATACCATAATTTGTTCAGTCATTCCCCAACTGACAGACATTCCCTCAGTTTCCAATTCCTTGACACAACAAAAAGAACTGCTATAAATACTTTGGTACATATGGGTCCTTTTCCTTTTATCTTTTTCGAGTACAGGCCTAATTGCTGGATCAAATGGTATGCACAGCTTTTTGGGCATAGTTTCAATAGTATATTAGCCTACCTATTTTCCCACATGATTTTCCTTTTCTGTTATTTTAGCCAATCTGATGGGTATGAAGTAGTGTCAGAGTTGTTTTACTTTGCATTTCTCTAATTATTAGTGATTTTGAGCATTTTTTATTTTTACTATTGATAGCTTAGATTTCTTTAGTTACTCTGAAATCTGTTCATATCCCCTAACCATTTATCAGTTAGGGATTACCTCTTATTTTTATAAATTTGGCTCAGTTCACTATATATTTAGATATGAGATCTTTATCAGAGAAACCAGCATCAAAGATCCGCCCCCCATCTCCACTTTCCTTCTTTTCTTCTAATTTTGGCTGCATTGGCTTTGTCTGTACAAAAACCTTTTTAATTTTAAGTAATCAAAATTACCTCTCCTAACTCCCGTGAACCTCTCTATCTCTCATTTCGTCATGAACTCTTTCCCTAGCTATATATCTGACAGGCAATTCCTTCTATGCTCCATCAACTAGCTTATGATACCATCCTTGAGGTCTAAATCATATACTCCATTTTGAGCTTATATTGGAACACAGTGAACACAGCTAATCTTTATATCTAGTGTCTGCCATATGCCTAAGCTTATACTTTCAATTTCTTTTTTGTTTTTAACCTTATTACTATATTAGCATTTCTATACAATACTGAATAATAATGGTGATAATGGGCACCCTTGTTTCACTTCTGATCTTACTGGAAAGTATTCTAGCTTGTCCCCATTACAGATAATGCTTGCTTTTGTTTGTAGATATTGCTTATCATTTTAAGAAAAGATCCATTTATTCCTGCATTTTCTAGTATTTTTAATATGAGTGGGTGTTGCATTTTGTCAAGTTTTTTTCTCCATCTACTGAAATAATCATATGATTTTATTTTTGTTATGATCAATTTTTGTTAATAATTTGTAATGATTAATTTTGCTTGTGGTTTTCCTAATATTGAATCAGCTCTCCATGCTTGGTATAAATCCAGCCTGGTTATAGAGTATGATTTTTATGATATATTGTAATTTCTTTGCTAGTATTTTAAAAATTTGCATTAATATTTATTAGGGAAAATGGGCTATAGTTTTCTTTCTCTGTTTTGACTCTCAATGGTTTAAGTATCAAGACTTTATTTGTGTATGAAAGGAACTCCTTTGCATATTTTTTCAAACATCTGTGTAGTATTGGGATTAACTGTTCTTCAAATGTTGGTAGAATTCACTTGGAAATCCATCTGGTCCTGGGTACATCCTTTGGAAGTACATGTATGGTTTATTCAATTTCTCTTTGAAGATAGGATTATTTAAGTATTCTATCTCCTGTTCTATTAATCTGAGCAATTTATATTTTTGTAAAATTTCATGTTTCATTTAGATCAGTAGTATCAAACTCAAACAGAAACAAGTGCCATATATTTACTCAGAAAACCACAAAAGAACATTATCTATGTTGCATTCTATTTTTTAAAAAAATTTTTTCCCAATTACATTTTAATCTGGTTCAGGCTGAGTTTGATATTTCTGATTTAGGTCATATGTTTTTTAATGGAATACAGCTGGGCAAAATTAATGCCTAATAATCACTTTTATTTCTTTTTCATTTATTGCAAATTCCCCTTTTCCATTTTTTGATACTGACAATTTGCTGTTTTGGTTTTTTTGGGGGGTTTTTTTTGGAGGGGTGAGGCAATCGGGGTTAAGTGACTTGCCCAGGGTCACACAGCTAGTAAGTGTCAAGTGTCTCAGGCCAGATTTGAACTCAGGTCCTCCTGACTCCAAGGCCGGAGCTCTATCTACTGTATCACCAAGCTGCCCAAAATACAGGAGTTTGTTTTCCAGCTCATCTTATAGATGAGGAAACTAAGGAAAACAGGGGTAAGTGACTTGCCCAGGGTCACACAGCTAGTAAGTGTCAAGTGTCTCAGGCAAGATTTGAACTCAGATCCTCCTGACTCCAAGGCCAGAGCTCTATCCACTGCATCACCTAGCTGTCCAAAATACAGGAGTTTGTTTTCCAGCTCATCTTATAGATGAGGGAAACTAAGGAAAACAGGAGTAAGTGACTTGCCCAGGGTCACACAGTTAATTAGTAAGTGTCTGAGGTCAAATTTGAACCCAAGTCTTCCTGACTCCAAGCCCAACCATCTGTCCACTACTCCACCTTGCTGCTCATTGTTTCATTTTTTTTAAAAGACAAATTAGCCAATGGCATCTATTTTACTGATTTTTACAGCTCCTAGTTTTATTAGTTCAATGGTTTACTTTCAGTTTTGTTAATCCCTCCTTTGATTATTGATATTTATATTTTGGCGTTTAGTTGGGGTTTTTTAATTTGCTGGTTTTCCAGGGTTTTTTAGTCACACACCCAATTCATAGAACTGCTCTTTCTTTTACTGATATACATGTTTAAAGATAAAGTTTTCCCCTAACTAATGCTTTGGTTACATCTCACAAATTTTGTTATGTTGTCTCATTGCTGTCATTATCTTTAATAAAATTACTGTTTTTTATGATTTGTTCGTTGACCCACTAATTCTTTAGGATTGTCATTTCATTTCCAATTAATTTTTCATCTATGCTTCAAAAGCCCTTTGTTGAATTTGCTTAGCACAGCACCTTGCACGTATTAGGGACTTAATAAGTATCTACTGATTGAATGTAATTTTTATTGCAACATGGTCAGAGACGCATTTAATATTTCTACTTTTCTGCATTTGTTTGTGAGGTTTTTTGACCTAATATATAATCAGTTTTTGTGAAGATGCCACACCAGCTAAAAAACAGGTATACACCCTTCTGATCTCATTTAATATTCTGCAGGAGTCTATTAGACCTACTTTTGTAAAATTCTAATCTCAGAGTTCCATTTCCAGAACTTGTTTCTGTACTAAAAACTCAGCTATACCCTCTGTTTGCTTGTAACCACTCCTGTCTACTCTGGAACTATAACCTGGAACTGGGTAACATGCAACAGAGCTCTCAGATGGCACCCAATTCTGCTCCCAACACTTGCTCAGGGATTCCCTGGGATCTTGTCCTGATGTTCTGTCTCAGTGCCCGTTCTGTCCCTGATACTACCACACTAAGTTACTGGCCATTCCCCTACCTCAGTGTCTGCGAACATCTTTATCTGTATTCCTAAGCTACCCTGGGCTGAAAAAATGATTCCCTGTGACTTTTTCTTTGCTTTCCTGATCAGAATTTGGTCTAGTACCTATTTAGGTTTTTGTGAAGGAGGTGTAATAGGTAAGGTAGGCGAAATTGCTTCCTCTCACTCTGCCATCTTGACGCTACCCCTCCTTCCTATTACTTTCAGGATTAAATTTAAAAAAATTGTGGCTTTTGAAGTCTTTTATCATCTGGTTCCTTCCTAATTTTTCAATCTTACACTTTACTCCCCTCTATGTATTCTATAATCCACAGATATGGGTCTCCTTGCTATTTCTCAAATGAGACACTCCCTCTTGAATTCTCAGTATTTTCACTGGCTGGCCTCCGCACTTTCTTATTTTTGGGTCCTGAATAAATTGGTTTCCTTCAAGTTTCAGTTAAAGTGCCATTTTCTGCAAGAAGCCTTTCCCAGTGCTCCTTAATCATTGTGCCTTCCCCTCTGAGATTATTTCCAATTTATCCTATAAATATCTTGTTTGCATGTTGTCTCTCCAATTAGACTGTGACCTCCTTAAGAGCAGGGAATGTTGTTTAAAAAAAAAATTTTTTTTTAATTCCCAGCGCCTAGCAGGCACTTGCTAAACATCTGACTAATAAATGTTGACTGATTTAACTGTTTATTGAACTCTCTATGAGTTCATACAAATTTTCTCATGTTTCTCTGAATTCTTTAGGTTCATTTCTTATTGTATAAAATCGGTATTGTTTTCCCCCAGTCAGAAGTAATCTTTCCCTCTTGTGAACTCAAAGCATTTTATATTTATTATGAATTTCCACATTCTTTTTGGCATATTTATTTGGTATACGTCTCATTTTCCCATACTAGCTGTTAAGGGGTAGGGGACTATTTGTTAATTTCTTTAATGACTCTCAGTACCCAGCATAGGGTCATCCATCTAAAAGACGGTTAATAAGTACTTGTAAATAAACTCAGCTGTGATAAGGTGTAAATATTCCATCATTTTTTCATCATTAAAAAGCAGTCTATCTTCACTTTACAATGCTTGCTTCTCAGTGCTCTATGTCTCAACCAAACACCTACCCCCAATCACATCATGCTCTCTTTAATTTCTATGCATTCATATAAGCCATTCCCCATGCTTGGAAAAGATGGTCTGTCCAGCTCTTGATCCCTTGCTTGGCTCAGGTCCAAGATACCTTCCTTGGTCCTCCCAGTTAAAGGTGATCCATATCATCCTTATGCCTCTCTGTCTGACCTCTTCTGTACATTTCATTATTTTCTAGAGTCACACATATTTGTACTGTTATGTATTTCAAGGGTTGCAATGAACAAAAAAATTTCAGTCTTCTGATGCTAAGCTCTCTTTATTCAGCTAAGCTAGTTCCTCAGACAGCAGACACATAGTCACTGCGCCTATTCTCAAAATCTTTACAACTTTCTTGAACCTGTGAAAGCATGTGCTCTACTATCATAGTTTTTGAGAAACTAAGGTCACTTTCATATCAGAATAAAGCATCATATCAGAATGACAGCATTCTGTCAGTGGAGGAAGTAGCTATAACAAAGAATCCCCAGATCAAGAGTATTATAATTATTTGCAAATATAACTCATTTTTGTCCTTCACCCTCCTCCCATTAAATACTAATCCCCTTGAAAGTACCGTATTTCATCTTTGGATCCCCACCATCTGATACAATAACTTGCACAAGGCAGATGCTTAATATATGTTGAATAGATTCAATAAGAATTTAATAAGCACTTACTATGTGTCAGGCACTATACTAGGCAGCAGGGACACAAATACAAAGAGTAAGATTATCCCTACTCTCAAGGAGCTTTCATTCTATTTAGAGAGAAAAATATGTATATGTAAATATAGAGAATATATGCAAATAAATGTGAAGTAGGGAAGGAACACTTGGAAGGGGGAAAGTCAGGAACAAGTTCATAGAGGGCAATCCTGGAGTTGTGGGGTCTAGTGGGGAGGACATTCCAAGCCTAGGGGACAAACCATGCAAAAGTATGGAGATAAATGGAGTGCTGACTATGAAAAGTGGAAAGAAGCTAGCTTGGCCTAATTACAGAGCACAGGAGAGGAAGTTATACACGATGAAGTTAGAAAAGATAGGCTGGGGCCAGGCTGTGAAGGACTTTAAAAGCAAAACAGAGGAAGCATTTCTACTCGACCCTAGAGACAATACACAATACAGAGCCCCTGGAGTTTGGATGGTGACGTTTCCAAGCTGTGCCTGAGGGAAATCATTTTGGGAACAGTGTTTACGATGGATTGGACTAAGGAGAAACCTGAGGAAAGGAGGCCAATTAAGAAGCTATTATAATAATATAGGCGAGAGGTTATGACGGCCTGAACTAAGGGGAAGGAGTCAAATGTGAGAGATGTTGCAGAGGTCAAAATGAGCAAGGTTTAACAACTGACTGGATGTGTAGAGAGAGGACAGTGAGGAGTCGAGGACAACAGGGAGACTGGAATGGCGGTCCCTTTGAGAGGGAAGTTCAGGGGAAGGAAAGGGCTTTTGAGGGGAAAGATGATGAATTCTGTTTTGGATATGATGAATGTAAGGTGTCTCCAGGACATCCAGTGTGTCCAACAGGGAGTTAATGATAGGGAACTGAACTCAGGAGAGAGAAGGCTACCTGGCTACACACACCCATGTACATATACAAATGTGTACATATACATGTGTGTCTGATTCATCTATATAGAGATGATATTTAAATGATGGGAGCTGATGACATCATTAAGAGAGAGTGAAGAAGAGGAGAAGAGAGCTCAGTACAGAATTCTGGGGGTGTTATGAAAAGAAGCTGGGAACAGTCAGACAAGTAAGAGGGGAACTAGAAAAGCACAGGATCATGAAAACCCAAAGGTGACAGCAAATCTAGGAGGAGGGCAAGGCTAACAATATTAAATGCCTAGACAGATGGAGAAGGATGAAGACTGAGAAAAGGCCCCTGTATCTGGCAATTAAGAGGCCAGTAGTAACTGTGGAAAGAGAAGTTTCAGCTGTGTGATGAAGAAAGCCAAACTGCAAAAGACTGAGGAGTGAGAGGAGAGAAAGTAGAAACAATGAATACAGATAGCTTTTTTTTCTTTTCTTTTCTGAGAAAGAGGAGAAATATAGGATTAGGGACTGAGGTGATGGCAGATTCTAGTGAATGCTTTTTAAGAATGGGGCAGTGGGCATGTTTGTAGCAGTAGGGAAAGAAACAGTCAACAAGGAAAGGTTGAAGACTACAGAACTGAATTAAATTAAATCAAATCATTCCAGCTCCTGTACAGAAAAGATTATAAAGCCTTAGTCTTCCTTTTTAGGGGATTACCATCTTCTCCTAATTTTTTGCCTGCCTGATCATAGCCTTGCTTCTCAATTCCTAAGTGATGCACACTCCTTCCTCGCTTAGCTTCTCAAGGGACTTACCTTGAACATGGGCCTGACATGGTCCAGGTGCGTGGCACTTGTGAAAGGTGCTTTGGCATGACTCACAGCTTCCATCAGAGCTTTAGCAGTTTTAGCCATCTGTTCCATTTCCAAATTGTAAAGTAATCTCCTCTGCTTTTCACTGGCTACATCTGTGAAGATACACAGCAATATGAGATTAATATGTTCCCCAATTGATAAATGATCTAAGAATATAAACAGGCAGTTTTCAAAGGAAGAAATCAAAGCTATCAACAGCTATATGAAAAAAAAATGCTCCAAATCATTAGCAATTAGAGTAAAGCAGCTCTGAGGTTCTATCTCAAACCCACAAGACTGGCAAAGACGACAAAAATTGAAAATGACACAGTGAAGGGACTTTGAGAAAACAGGTACATTAATGCATTGTTAGTGGAGCCAGCCACGGATCTGGGAACTATAGAAAGTAATTTGCAAATATACCCAGGTGGTCACCAAACGCTATATCCTTTAACCCAGTAAAATTACTACTAGGCAGATACCCCAGAGAGATCAAAGAAAAACAGGACCCATATGTAAAAAAATATTTGTAGTAGCTCTTTTTGAAGTGGTAAAGAAGGTTCATCAATTAAGGAATGACCAAACAAATTATGGTATATGAATGTAATGTAATTTTATTGTACTCTAAGAAATGATGAGACAATTTCAGAGAATCCTGGGTAGTATGAACTGATGTTCAGTGAATGAACAGAACCAGGAGAGCAAATGAAGACCAACAACTCTGAGAGATTTAAGAATGAACAGGGCAATGACCAAGGACAATTCCAGAGGATACATGAAGAACCATGTTCCCTGACTCAAAATGTAGACTGTAACATCCATTTTTAGTGAAGACCAATGTGGGAATTTGTTTTGTTTGATTTGGATTGTTTATTTTAAAAGTTTTTCTTTTTCTTTTTTCAATTTGGGAATAGGAGGTGAGGAGAGAAAATAAATACTTGTCATTTGCGGGGGAAAAAAAGATGAGATCAATGTGTTGTGTGCAATGTGTCCAATGACTGGATTCTGGACCTTCCAAGAGGTAGAGTCATCTGAAATTTGAGGGAAAGTTTTGAGTAAGAAACTAGGATTCTTTCTTTTCCTGTTTGGACTCCATTCAATAGTGTAATTTAATCCATAAACTTAGAACTGCTTTAAATTACTTCTGGTTGCTAATATCAAATCTACCCTCAAAATACTATTATGAAAGAATTAGTATAATAAGAGTAAATTATTTTAACATCAGATTTTCTATGGAAATACATGGATATGGAAAATCACATCTATAAACAGGCATTTGTTTTTGAATTCTGGGAAAAATCAACGTTGCATGTGACAAAAATTTGCTCTTAGGCTTACTCTGCTTATTAGATTTAGTAGCAATTGTGTGCTCTTTTGTCTCTTTCATTGCGATTTTCTTTCCTTCTATCTCTTCATAAATGGTGGAGATATATTCCTCTGGCAGATCTTTACTGTCATTGATACCTCGATTCATTTTAATATATTGTTCTTTTGTCATTTTATTCTTTACCTGAAAAGAAAAGTTTTTAAAATTACTTTAAAAATCTGATAGTCCAATAAAAATTATACTCTACAAGATGAAAAGCATTAGCAAGTACTTTACCTGAGGACTGTGTAAATCTGTTGTGAGCATAATAATTGAATAAGCCAAGACATAAGCAGTGTCAGCACTAGCAAACATAGTTTGCCTGGAAGAAAAGATTAGAGACTTTAAGAACATCATTCATACTTGAGAAAAATCAGGCCTACTGCTCCATCTAACAGCGAATTAGTCAGAAATTTCACTATCTTTCCATCATTACTGAACATTTATTAAAGATGGTACACAGCATATAAGGTATTGATTAAGCATAAGTATCAAACTCTGGAATATTTTTTCTGAATAAAGCAGCTTACAATTAAACTGCTTAGACTTTCTAATTCATTCAACAGTTACACAATCCACTGCACTATTCAACAATAAGAATGCAAGGGTAAAATTGAGTTTATCTGAATACAAAGTGAGAACAAAATTCAACTTTCTTACTTAGTTTCAGCAAGTTCTTTGGAAATACTTAGCAAATATTTTAGATCGAAGCAAAGCAATAGAGAATATATGATTTGAAAGAGTTAAGAAAATCTTTGGTTATTAAAATACTGAGTCTTACTAAGTACAAAATTAATTAGTAAAAGGCTCTATTGTATAATTTTAATTTTGACTGGGCCACAAATTTGCTGATTAAGGCAGAGGCAGGGTCTTACTACCCACATGGGATATGTACTAAGAATGCAGACACATGAAATCTTTGAGGCAAATCAAGATTTCCACTAGGTTCAAATGACCTGACTGCTGACTTTGCTGACTAGCCATTTCACAAGAATCGTTTTTCCAAATATTCAGCAGGTAATGGTAGCTTAAAATAAAAACTGTGTATCTGGTATCACGATGGAAAGTCGCTATCAAAATGTTTCCACTGCATGTTTTCCACAGAGTTTTCATACATTTAGACATTCTCAAGAATTTAATACATGCCACATATTTATTCCTCAAAAAAATCTGTGGTGAGAAAGAAAGTCTAGTCTACCTTGCCCTATGCATGAATCCTGACTGGAACATCATGAGAAATGATCATCTGGTATCTGCTTGAATAGCTTTGTTGATGATGAGATCGCTACCTCATAAGACAGCCCCCTTTTCCATTTCTGGAAGGCACTACTTGTTACAAAGTTATGTTGAGCCAAAATTGTTTTACATTAATTGCCAATCAGTACATAAAAAGAAAGAAAAATAAAAGTCCAAATAGCTTCCCAGATATTAATCAGGGAGCTAAAAATTTCCCTATTCTAGATATAATAAAAAATGCCCATTTCTCCTACCCATGGCTCTTAAGCATCGTCATTCAGCACAGATCTAGAAATACTAAGTCTATCCCCCTGCCCAAGAGGAAAATGATACAGAGACAAAGCCAAACAGAAAACTGCTTTAGAAAGTAGGTAATGGCTGTTACCCTTGGTTGCATTCAAGATATCTTGCAGCAAACTTCTCCATTAACCTATCAATCTTCTGAGCTTCACCAGGTAAGCGGAAACCTTCAAGAAATATTCGTAAAGCTGAGACAAAATCTTTCCCACAGAAATCAAGTTGGTCCACGTAGGCATACATCACCTCCTTGTTGAGTCTGGTGCTCTCTCCCAGGAAGTCTCCTACTTGGGTCTGAAAGAAACATCCCACCAATGGACTCAGGAGTGAAATTTCCTTAATTCAGAGGAGACGCTAAGTAAAAGGTGTGCAGCACAGTCATCAAGTTAGTGATGACCCCTTCACAACTACTATTCATGCCCAATATTTGCAGGTCTGGTGTGGTATGTGAGGGATTAAGGACAGAATGGACATATACAGCAGACAGAGAAAGAGGAGACACAACAAAAAAGGAACATTCATCCTAGAAGGTCCAGAATGAGGAATGGCTAAGAGTTGCCCAAACCTTTGCAGCACAGACTAATTCTAGTCTCTCACAACATGCTCTGATTTAACAACTTTTCTTATCTTTGACTCTCTCCCTAGAATGGTGCTCTCAACAACTGCTCCCATCAGAAAGCTCGTGCTACAAAAGGCACGTATGTATATCATTGCGTTTTAATCGTGTATGTGGACAAACAGTCAAGTCACCCTTTGCTGGGCCATTAATAATCTCTGACCTTTCAGGAATCTCTTGTTTGAGTCTACAAAAAGGAAATGTGATCTTACAGAATCGAGGCGTTCTTCTTGGTGCAGAAACTGTGCAATATCTTCTACTGGAGTTCCAAGCATGCCCTGCTCCTGCAGATACTGGATGCCCCGCTTTGGCTTTTTGTTGAACCTAATCATAGAATAAGATAGCATCAGATGAATTCTGTGTAGGTTTTTTGTGAAATCCTCCTGCTCATCATTTTTTATAGCACAGCAGTATTTCATTACATTTTTCTTTTCTTTCTTTTTTTTTTTTTTGGTGAGGCAACTGAGGTTGAGTGACTTGCCCAGAGTTACAAAGCTCGTAAGTGTTATGTGTCTGAGGTCAGATTTGATCTCAGGTCTTCCTGACTCCAGGGCCATTGCTTTATACACCGCGCCACCCTAGCTGCCCCTATTTCATTACATTTTTATATACAACAACTTGTTTAGCCATTTCCCACTTGATGGGCATGCCTTCAATTGCCAATTCTAGGCCACCACAAAAAGAGCTGCTATAAATATTTTTTATACATGTAAGTCCTTTTCTCATTTTTATGATCTCATTTGGATATAGACCTAGTAGTGGTATTGCTGGATCAAAGGGTATACACAGCTTGATTGCCCTTTGGGTATAATTCCAAATTGCTCTCCAGAATGGTTAGATCAGTTCATAATTTCACCAACAATGCATTAGTGTCCTCATTTTCCTATATCCTCTCCAATATTTATCATTTTTCTTTTCTGCTACATAAGGTACAGCAAATGAATTCTTGAACAGGTTGCTTATTTCTGAAATGTCTGAAGGACTGAAAAGGTGATGCCCACTTAGTAGTAGCAAATTATGAAGAACACATGAAGGAACACTCAAACAAGAGATCCCTGAAAGCTCACAGAGCTGCCACAAATTGGCTAATTCAGGCTACGGATAAAAGTCACAGACTCCATTGTGCTTTTTTTCTGGGCTTATGCTTTTGCCTCTCTTACTATCCCCCTTTTAATCGTACTAAAAGCACTTTTTCTTCTATGAACCTGACTTTTCAGGTTTACTGTGACCTGCCATGCCTCCTTTTATTTTGGTATTTATCAATCTTCCTGGAGGTGTAACATCCAATCCTTCCTTGTCTGATCTTGCAAAATATCCTTCTCATCTGACTGTTGTCAAGGGTGTAGTCTTTGTCAGAGAACAAATCATATCACTTATTCTAGCAATAATCCTGTTTAAGCCACAAAAAAGAGATTATGTCTTGTTCAGCAGACCAACACTTTCCAAAGCAAGCAAAAACTGTGGTGGTTGGGTCATTCTGATGGCCTATCTCAATAAGAGTAAAGCACAGGTATCTAAAAAGCACAATAACATACATGCAAGGCAGAAGAAAAGAATGTGGAGGAAGGGGAAAGTGGTACAATACTGTCTCAGTAATAGCCAGTTTGTGGACTGACTGCTATGTGGTATCCAATAATCAAGAGCCACAATGATTATAATTCTCTTGGTTTCTTGGGTAGTTAGGATAAATTGAAAGGCCATACTGAGTAAAGGTTTTGCCCAGTTAAGTCTAATGAGAGTGAAAAGAATTTAGTCTAAACAAGGTAATTTGAGTGTCATGGTAGCCTTAAGAAACACACACACACACACACACACACACACACACACACACACACACACACGCTCTCTCTCTCTCACACACACATACACACACACACACTCTCTCTCTCTCTTCTTGATCTAATCTGTCCAGAATAAATTTCTCCCATTTCCATCTATCAGGATCTTGCTCATTCTTCAGTACCCAGCTCAAATATCATTTCCTGAATGAATCCTTCCCTGGACCCCTGCTAGAAGACAATCTCATACTCCCCCTAAAGCTACAGATTTTGTTTCTCCTTTACTACTCTGCCTTATATCAAGCTATTTTATGCACAGTTGAGGTTTTCCTATTAGAACATAAGCTCTCTTCAGGCAGGGATTATGTCTATAATTATTTTTGTGTCCTCTTCACCACAAAAAATGCTTAGAACAGTGCTATGCACACAATGGGAACACAAACCAAAAAATGCTGAATAGATGAGCCATGTGAATTCAGTTTAGAAAAACAAAAATAGGGAAAATGTGTGTTCCAAATTTAGTTCCAAACCATAGCATGAAGAATTATTTAATTTGGAGGAAAAAAAAAGGATTTTGCCTTAACTCTCTGTATTATTTACTTCAAGTGTACAGCAACACCCATTGACCAATGTTACACTTTTAGACAACAGTAGCAACCTGATGAGCCCAAAGGAAGCATGTCAGGGGCCATACTCACAGTTCTATTCCATGTTCAATGATTTCCTTTTGTTGCTTGATAACCTCAAACTGCTCGGGGTCATCTGGGACAGAGGTCTGGGTGCCAACACTTCCAATCCCTGAGGACACAGTGGAGTCCAGGGAGCTTACACTGCTCCTCCTCCTGATGTCAAGACCTTTGGGTTCGCCCAGGTCTTGATCTGTTGGTCTCTCCTGGCCTGCAATTGAACAAAAGAGCATAATTAATGCAAAGAATTAAAAGGACACAAAACAACAATGAAACTAAGACTGTAGATTCCAATGTTCTTTTCACTCATCTCCTCCATTTTTTGCCACATACATATGGCCAAGTTTCACTTATCTTTGAAGCAAAATCTTTTTTAAAATGGCAGAGAGGAGCTAGAAACTAAGATTTCTAGTGTAATTCTATAGCCCACATCACAAAAAAAAAAAAGTTTCTGGTTCATCTTAAACATTTCTAAAGAGTAGTAGAAAGAAACAAAAACAAGGCTCTCACCAAGACTTGTTTGATGGTTGGGGTTCACATACAGGTCTTTACTCCACTCCACCATGCATTTCAGTATAGATACTAAACATTCAAGACCTTTCTTCCTCAGACTTAATTCCTAAGTGAGAAAAGAGATATAGGATTCATACCCAGGATAAAAGTGAGTCACAAAACTTTATAGAGATATAAGGGAACACAGAGGTCATCTAGTTCAAATGCCTCAATTTATAGAGCAAGAAATGGAGCTCTAGGAAAGATAAATGAAGCTGAGGCCGACACTGTTTGGAAAACTTGAGATGATACTGGATATGAATACTTCTATATTCCAAAAAAGACAAAAACAAAGGAAATGTTAACTAATGATATATTATGGATTTTTTAAGGAGGAAACTGTTAGAATTCTTATAAAGTACATATTACAAACATCTTAGCACCAGGATCCTAGAAAGAACATTTACCTAAAGTCAAGAACTTTAGAAGTTGAATTAATCACCTTGAGAGTTAAAAAGTTTCTTGTCACATACTCCACATGTTGGCCTAGTAGGTTATACTCTTATGTTTTAAAAATCCATAAATATAGTTGAATAGATCCCGCATCATTCTACATTTTTTAAAAAAAGAACCAGGGACATTTCCTACAGAAATTAATATTGACTATAGGGAATTTGTAAGCACTGGAAAATTAAATATGCTTTTGACACCTACAGAAAGTAATTATGACTTCCTGTAGCTGATAGAATCATAGCTGATAGAATATGAGAACCTTGTTTAGTAAATGAAAGTGAGGGATGATAGACTGATACCCACAAAAATGTTAAAATACCCAAGAGAACCCCTCCTTTCCCCCATCCCCAACCACCAGGCACCAGGTAGATCATTTATAGAGGGATCATATAAAGACATGGACAAGAACTGCACATGATAAAAAGGCAAGGATAGGTTATGATCTGTGAGTGGGGGAAATGACTACAGCAATGAGATCATGAAAATCTTGAAATCTGACTAAGTATTCTCAAAGTAGTCATACTCAATGATAAAAGGATGGTGTGCATTTCTATCACATTCTGCATTTACAAATAAAGCATTAAACTGGTTTGTAGCAGTAAACCACTAGACATAGTCTTTGAGGGCCCTATCTTCACTAGTATCTAGCAAGGTAAACTGTATATGGTAGGTTCTGAATGTGTGTTTACTGAGTAAATTACAGAAGGCATATCCTGACTCTTAAGTTCAAATGGAAAACACTGTGAGGGCCTAAATCAAGTGCAGAAAAGAAACAGAATGAAGGCACCTTCATTGGAAGTCTAAAATTTTGACTACTTTGAGAAATCCATGTTCATTTTAGCATCTGATCATAATACTCTGGACTCAAAAGTTAATGAAAAATCAAAGTTTGCTAGAGAATGCACAAGGACAGCCACTAGTGAAAAGTAGCAGCAAAGAATTTTTTAATGAACTGAGAATCTTCAGTATTGGAAAAAAAAAAAAAGCCTAATAGACACTGGCAGTTTTTCAAAAGTAGAGTAATCAAGGTTCTGATCACAGTTCTTCTATTTTGTGAGTAAAACTCACTTTCTTGCCTTTTTAACTCTTAAAAGTGGTAGTATGGCAGCAGACAAAGACAGTCACTAAAGCGTCATTAAAAAAATCAGTCGGGGCAGCTAGGTGGCACAGTGGATAGAGCACCGGTCCTGAAGTCAGGAGGACCTGAGTTCAAATCCGGCCTCAGACCAAACACTTGCCACTTACTAGCTGTGTGACCCTGGGCAAGTCACTTAACCCCAACTGCCTAAGCAAAAAAAAAATCAGTCCAGGGGCACCCTTGTATATGTGTTATAATGTGCTAGGTCCTGATCTTGCTAAAGATTTTGCCACATGTTCAATTTGTATTCACTGGAAGCAATTGAATACTTAGCAAAACACTAATAAATAATGACATTAAGTTATTTATTAAAATAATAAAGACTGGCTTCTTTACTTAAAAATAAATTTTTTCTCTTTTGTTTTTACTTGGCCTAAATTTTCATTTGTATCCTTCTGACATCTCCAAGTATCAGAAAAATCCCCCCAAAGAGAAGAGACTGACTTCTAATCTAACCTCTTAAACTATCATGTATGTGGTATGTATTTTAATAATTGTGTAAATCTGTACTCTGTCTATACTGGAAACTGGGGTTTAGAGTTTTGTACCACATACTAGACCATGTGACTCAAAATAGAGACACCAGGGCTAGTTCTTCTCTTCTTCGTGTTTTACCTGCAGAGGTGTCATTCCCAATTCATGTCCACTTCTTCCCTGAGCAATTTTCGACAAATCATTTACAAGGCGCTCAAAAATATTAGCAGCATTCAAATCACAGTCATAGTTGACATAAATATCCACCACACACTGGGCATCTTAAAGGACAAGACATAAAGATTAGGGTTTTTTCTAAAAAAGGACAAAGGTGAAAATCCACAACTTTAACAATGAACTTATTTTAATTTCTTGGAGTAAATCTGAATCTGAAACTGGCTCTTTGAGTACAATTCCTTAGATGACAAAAAAAAAAAAGAGAGTGGTTCAAAACAAAGTTAGTTCACTCATTTTCCAGTCATGTATGACTCTTCATGACCCCATTTAGGGATTTCTTGGCAAAGATGCTGGAGTGGTTTTGCATTTCCTTCTCCAACTCATTTTACAGATGAGAAATTGAGGCAAACAGGATTAAGTGACTTGCTCAGGGTAACATAGCTAGCAAGTGTCTGAGGTCAGATGTGAACTCTCCTAACTCTAGGCCCAGCACTCTCTCCACCGTGCCACCTATCCAAAGCTAGTGGAGTACGCACTAAACTATCAGTCAAGAGACAGAAATTCTCATTTCAATCAATCACAAGTTTTCTTTTTCTTTTCAAATTTATTATTTTTAGCATTCTTTTCTTTTTAAATTTTGAATTTCAAATTCTCTCCCACCCCCCCAACTCTGAGAAGGCAAGTGATATATCAGTTATACATGTGAAATCATATATAACATATTTCCATTGTAGCCATATTTCAAAAAAAAAAGAAGAAAAATAAAAGAAAGTGAGCAAATTATCCTTCAATTTACACTCTAAGTTCATCACTTCTCTCTCTGGGGATTAATAGCATTTTTTCCTCAAGAGTCTTTTGGAACTGTCTTGGATCACTGTATTGATCAGTCCTTCAGTTGATCCTCATTTCAATATTGCTGTTATTGTGCACAATGATCTCCCAGTTCTTCCCACTTTACCTCAGTTCATGTAAGTCTTGCTATGTTTTTCTGCAATCACTACTCCCATCATTTCTTATAGCACAATAGTAATTCATCACAATCATATGCCACAAGTTCTTCAGCCTCTGATGCCAACTGATAAGCATCCCCTTGATTTCTAATTCTTTGCCACCACAAAAAGAGCTGTTATAAATATTCTTGTACATATAGGTATTTTCTTTTGATACTAAGCTAGTAGGGTTATGCTGGGTCAAAGGGTATGCATGGTCTGATAGTAGTACAATGGGCATAATTCCAAACTGTTTTCCAGAGAGTCTGGCCCAAGTCACAATTCCATCAACAATTCATCAGTGTACCTATTTTTTCCCTCATCCCCTCCAGCATTTGAAAGGTATGAGGTGGTTCCTCAGAGCTGTTTTAATTTGCATTTCTCTAATCAATAGTGATTAGCGATTTAGTTTTTTCCATAAGACAAAGGACAGCTTTGATTTCTTCTTCTGAAAACTACCTGTTCATATCCTTTGGCCATTTATCATCTGGGAAGTGGCTCTTATTTTTATAAATTTGACTCAGTTCTATACTCAGTATATATTTGAGAAATAAATTCTTCACTAGAGAAATTTGCTGTAAAAAATTTTTGATATTACTTCATTGGCTAAGGTACTTTTTAGCAAACTGTAGTTTTTCTGCTCATCTTTTTTAATTGGGTCTATTTTTGCTTTATCTGAGATGATTGCTATCCCTGCCTTTTCTACTTCAGCTGAAGAGTAATAGATTCTGCTTCAGCTCTTTACTTTTAACTCTGTGTGTGTCTTTCTGTTTCAGATGTGTCTCTTGTAAACAACATATTATTGAATTCTGGTTTCTAATTCATCTGCTTCCATTTTCCGTGTAAGCACATCTCATTCACATTCACAGTTAAGATTATTAACTGTGTATTTCCCTCTGTCCCATTATTTTCTATTTCTTTCTCTTTTTATCCTGTCCCTCCTCAAAACCCTATTTTGCTTCTAACCATTACCTCCCTTAATCTACCCTTCCCTTTGTCATCTCTCCTTTACCACCCCCCCCCCCACCCCCTACCTTTTCTCTTATCCCCCTCCCCTCCTATTTCCCCATTGGGTAAGTTACATTTCTACACACAACTGAGTGTGTATATATAGTCTTCCTTCTTTGCATTAATTCCAATAAGTAAAGTTCAAAAATTGCCTGCCACCCATTTTCCCTTTTGTAAAAGCTCTTTCTGGAGTGCACCTCTTTCATGTGATACATTTCCCCATTTTAGCTCTCTTCCCACTTTTCCCAGTGCATCTCTCTTTCTCCCCCCTCCCCACCTTCATTATTTTTTAAGATAATTCCAACATAATCAACTCACACCCATGCCCTCTATGTATACTCCTTTTAAGTGCCCTAATAATAATAAAATTCTTAGGAATTACACGTATCATCTTTTCATATAGGGATGTAAATAGTTTAACTTTATTGAGTCCCTTCTTGAGTCCTTATTTCACATTTAGCTCTGAGTCTTGAGTCTTCTGTTTAAATGTCAAATTTTCTATTCAGCTTTGGTCTTTTCATCAAGAATGGTTGAAATTCCTCTATTTCATTAAATATCCATTTTTTCCCTTGAAGGATTATATTCAATTTTGCTGGGTAGGTTAATCTTGGTTGCAATCCTAGCTCCTTTGCCTTCCATTATTCTTTTAATGTGGAAACTGCTAAATCTTGTGTGATCCTGACTGTGTCTCCACAATATTTGAATTGTTTCTGGCTGCCTGAAGTATTTGACCTGAGAGCTCTGGAACTTGGCTACACTATTTTTGAGAGATTTCATTGTAGGATCTCTTTCAGGAAGTGATTGGTGGATTCTTTTAATTTCTATTTTTCCCTCTGGATCTAAATTACCAAGGCAGTTTTTCTTGATTATTTCCTTGATAATTTCTTGAAATATTGATGTCTAGACTTTTTCTTTGATAATGGCTTTTAGTTAGTCCAATAATTCTTAAATTATATTTCCTCCATCTATTTTCCAGGTCAGTTATTTTTCCAATGAGACGGTTCATATTTTCTTTTATTTTTTTCATTCTTTTGACTTTGTTTTATTGTTTTTTGATGTCTCATGGCGTCATTAGCTTCTACTTGCCCAATGCTAATTTTTAAGGAATTATTTTCTTTAGTAAGATTTTTGCACCTCTTTTTCCATCTGGCCAATTCTGCTTTTTTTTTTTCATTATACTTTTTTACCTAAAAATAGGCTTTGCCCAGTGCCAGCAAAAGGTCCCCTGTAATCTCTTTCTGAGCAGTTGTGTGAACCCTACACTGTCTCTGGGCTAAGAGCTCCTAAAGCTGCTGCTGCTACTGCAGCCACTCTTGCCGGAGCTGCACGTGGGCTCTGAATACATCTCCACCCATTGTTACTTCTTCTGCCTTCCTCTTCAGTTTTCTTAGGCTGGAAAAATATCTCACCCCAACTTTTTATTCCTCTAATATGCTAGGCAGGGAACTTGGCACTTGGAATACAAAGACAAAAGCAAAACAAATCCCTATTCTCAAGGAGCTAACATTCTATAAGCAAGACAACAAGCACAAGAAGACATGAAACACATACAAAAACAGTCAAGAGGTGACCCTAGAGAAGAAGACACTAGTTGCAGTGAGGCCTTATATATTTGAGCTATATTTTTTTGTTTGTTTTTCTGTTTTATAGTGAGGCCATTGAGTTAATTGTGACTTGCCCAGGTCACACAGCTAGTAAGTGTCAAGTGTGGAGGCCAAATCTGAACTCAGGTCCTCCTGACTCCAAGGCCAGAGCTCTATCCACTGCACTGCCCCCATTTGAGATAATTCTTGGAAAAAATAGGGATTTCAAGAGGTGGAGGGAAGAGAGAATGAATCACAGAGACAGGGGACAGTCAGTGTAAAAACACATATATACATGGAAAAACATAAGTCAGAAATACCAAGAAGGCCAGTATGGCTAGAGGGAAGAATTGTGTAAAGAAGAGTAATGTAAAGGAAGGTTGGAAAAAGCAGGTTACGAGGGAAAGCTTGTGAGGAGCATCAAATGTCAAAACAGGGGCATTTAAACTGAACACCTGTAGTACTAGGGAGTTACTCCCATTTACTAAGTAGGCAAGTGACACATTAAAGACTTGCAAACTTCAGGAAAAATTGCTTTTGGCAGATTATAGTGAGAATAGATTTGAGGCAGGAAAATCAATTAAGAGACTACTGTAATAGCCTAGGGGAAAGGTGATAATGGGTTGAACTAGGATGGTGGTTGTGTGAATAGAGTGAAGGGGATGTATGAGACACATTATAGATATCAAAACACAAAAAGATTTGGTAATTGAATGGCTATGTGGGGTGAGTGAGAGTGAGGAGTCAAGTGTGGCTCTGAGGTTGTGCATCTGAGTGATTAGAACAATGGTGTTCAACTTGATGAAAATATGGGAGTGATACCATCTGTAACTGGATGATTTCAGGCAACTCCTTTAACCTACGTAAGCCCCAATTTCCTCATTCATAAAATGTATAAGAGAAACTTCTGTTTTATCTACTTCAAAAAGCAGTGGTTTGAATGAGGTATCGTTTGTGAGTGTTTTGCTAATCCAAGGTGAGATTCTTCCTTAATATATAATGAAATAACATAAATCTAATATAGTACAACTCAAAGCTATTTACACACTCAATAAAACAAGTTCACCTAAAAGGAAACACTTCCTCCAGGTCTCTGTACCTCACAAAAGCCATCCCACTCTTTTGATCTACAGTAGCTGTACAGCAGTGTTAGAGACATGTCATATTTTGCCTTTGCCAAACTGTGATCTCCATAAAGGGAGAGGCAGCTTTACTGATTAGTGTAGTTACCCCAGTACCTAGCACAGAACTCATGGTATTACCCATAGCAGATGTTTGATAAATGACAGCTGAATGAAATACCTGCACAAATCCTAGTCAGAGTCTGAATAACCATCCATTTGTGCTCAAAAGAACTTGTTGATGTTTCTAAGATGTTCAAGAAAATCTCTTTGAAAAATACCTGTATGAATGAAAACCAAAAGAAAAGCATTTAATAACAAGTAATAATTCAACATTCTGTGTAATTCTACCCCCAAAAGAATCTATCTTCTTCTGGAAATGCAAAGCTCCTTCCAAATAGTCCTGGTTTTTAAAGCCCTAGTTTCTAATTGTGACATGAGCAGTTCAAATGCTATCAACTAATTAAACACAAAATTCAATGACTATACCTCAATCTGCATTTTCAAATGTGTCTTAAAGTTTGAAAGAAGCGTGAGAAAAATGGCAAGAGACAGCTCAAAAACATCAGGCACTGAAGAAACTCCATTTTTGGATAATGCCACACAGAGGTATTGCTTGATTGCGTTGATGAACATTTCATGGGTCCTGAAGACAGGGCCAGCATTTTGCAACACTGAGAGAAGCAACTGAAGGGAAACCACCTTTGAACGTAGCTCATGAGATCTGAAGAGAAAAAACAAAATGTAGTCTTTAAAATATTGGTGCTCCTTAACTCCTTTTAACAAAAATATTTATTTGCCTTTTATGTCACTGAGGGTGTCTTTTCTGTAGCAGTCAGGAAGTTATGAGTTGGGCTTGATCCCAGATTTACTGTGCAAACTTGAGGCACAGTGAGGTAAAGCAGATCTAGTCTTGAGTATAGCTGCTTTCCCACCTACCAGCTAGAAAAATCTAAATGAAAAGCCTCCTTCATCAACATGATCAGCTCTGCTCTTCACTAGAGGAATCAAAGGAGTTTTCTTTAAAAACTTCTGAGAAAGTTTAGCTTCACTAGCTGCAGAAAAGGATAAGCCTAAAGGCTCAAATATGAACCCATAAGGAAATACTAAAATAATTATAAAACGGTTCATAAACTGAAGACTTGGCGCTGAAATTTCTTGCAGTGCATGAAGCATCAAAATAGGACAACTGCTGCTTAATTACTTTCAATGTAGAAAACCCATATATTGCTTCTGGAATGTGGTGGAGAAGGTACATTCTGATAAACTTTCTTACTTGGGATCTGGGGGTCCTTCACCTAGTGGCTTCATGGAGAGCTTGCAGAGGGACCTGAACACTAGAAAGGCGTCTTTCTGCAGAATGTGAGAAAATTTAGCAGCCACTTGAGGTCCATGTGCATCTGATTCCTAATGTTAAAGTAAAAGAAAAACAAAAAACAGTGAGAATGATGGCTTTGAAAAAATTATAAAATTAGCAAACAAATTTACTTATTCAAAAGAGTTGAATATATCAAGGAACTTAATTATGCCCTTGAACTTGGACTTAAAGGGTGGGAGGAGTTACAGGAAGACTGAAAATAAAAACTGTGTTTGGTTCAAAAGTTTGCATCAACAGACTTACTAGCTAAATGACCCTGGGCAAGTCACTTAACCCCAACTATCTCCCCACCCCCATCCCCCCCCCAAAAAAGTTTGTACCAACAGGACTAAGTTTATTTTATAAACATAAACACAATCAATTCAGAAACTAGGCAAGGCAAAGCAACACTCCAATAATCTCAGATGTTAAAGCCCCTGGTTGTTTTTCTTAGGCCTTCTTCCTCTCTAACTTTTAACACCACTGACCTTCTCCCCTCATCCTGGATATTTTGTCCTCCCTTGCCTTGTGAGACATTGCTCTTTACTCTTATGTAGCTCCTTTCATTGGGTTATCATTCATCTCCCAGGAACAAGCGAGAAGAGTTCCCAAGGGACTTTTTCCATCTCAACATTTTCTCCTCTGGTGGTCTCATTGATTTCCATACATAAATTACCCTCTCTATGCAGTTAATTTCCAAATCTATACATCCAGCTCTAGTTTCTTTCCAGATACCCAATCCCACATCACCTGCCTGGTTGGCCATCCTCACCTGGATAACACACGAATATCTCAAATTCAAAAAAGAGAATTATATTTCCTTTAAAATAGTTCCTCCTTTAAATCTATTTCTATTGAGAACACACCCATCCTTCTGGCTACCCAAGTTCACAATCTGAGTCACCTTTGAATTTTCCTCCTTCCTCACTTTCCACATCCTATCAGTTGTCTAGTCTTACTGATATATTGCCATAATCCCTCTCAAATTCACAGGTCTGGTCCTTATCACTTCTCTCTCATGTGTACTGCTGCAAGAAACTATCTGCTTCTTGTCTCCAGCATTGCCAGTTCATTCTCTCCAGAAATGCCAAAGTTCACTCCTTTACTCAAAAATATTCAATGGCTCCCTGTTGGCTCTAGAATAAAGTACAAAAACTATTTACAGCAGCTCTTTTTGTGGTTGCAAAGAATTGGAAATTGAGGGAATGCCTGAGGGAACAAGTTGTGGTATGTGATTGTAACGGAATACTATTGTGCTACAAGAAATCATGAGCAGGCAGACTTCAGAAAAACCTGGAAAGACCAACAAGAACTGATGCTGAGTGAAGTAAGCAGAACCAGGAGAACATTGTACACAGTAATAGCAATATTGTAAGATGATCAACTATGAATGACTTAGCTATTCTCAGCAGCACAATAATTTAACATAATTCCAAAGGACTCATGATGAAAAATGGTATCCACATCCACAGAAAGAAGTGATGGAGTCTGAATGCAAATCAAATCATACTATTTTTTACTTTATTTTTTTTGTGTTTTTCCCCCCTTTTGGTCTTCTTTCTTAACATGATTAATATGGACATGTTTTATATGATTGCACATATATTACCTATATAAAATTGATTACCATCTTGGGGGGGAGGTGAGGGATGGAGAAAATCTGGAGCTCAAAATTAAAAAAAAATGAATGTTAAAAATTGTCTTTATATGTAATTGGGAAAAAATTAAAATACTAATAAAAACAGAATAAAATACCAACTCCTCATGAGTTAAAGGCATTAACAATCTGGCTCCAACCTATCTTTCTAAATGTATTTAAAATTTTTGCTTTCATATACTCTATTACCAAAAAAAAAAAAAAAATTGGTCTTGGTTCAGGAGTTCCCTGAACTTGGCATTCTACCTCTATACCTTTACATAGGCTGTCTGAAATGAGCTCCCTCATCTGCAACTCTTAGAAATCATAACTACTGGGAGGGTGTGCCTCCTAAATGAAGCCTTCCCTAAATTTCCCAGCTGTTATTGTTGTTTCCCTCCTCTATTTACCTGGTCTTTACTAACTGCTGCACTTGTGGTATATTTCAGTAGCATGTAACGTCCCTGTACAGAAACTGTTTTCTTTTTTTGTATCTTGGACACTTAGCACAATGCCTTGTACACAGTGGAGACTTTCTAGGGGTTTAGAAAATGGAATCTAAACTACTAAACCTTGTAATTATTATTTGGCTGAAATTCAACTGGAGCTTGATGTTTACTAGTTTGTTTTAATTTCAATTTTATTTTGCATAAAAAAAGCTCACTTCAACTTAAAGGATTTGTGTATCCGATAAAGGTACTCCCTTCACCAACCCAGGGTATAAGCCCTCCCAGTCTTAAAAAGCAGCTGTTGTGAGCGTCTGGGACTAAAAAAATATTTATCACCTGGTGGTCAAGCAGCTCAATTGGTCTTTAGATTAGAGATATATAGCCTACACCCAGACCTGTCCTCAAAGTCTTTTCAACTTGATAGAGGCTGTTAAAGTTAATGCCTGCATCAATGGGACCTTCAAGACCCCAAGATCACCTCTGCTCTTGCAACGTCATGTCATGTGAGAACTACTTTAGAGGAAGTTTCATTAAAAAAGGAACACAAAAAAATTAAACTTGGCTATACAAAATAGTTATCACCACATCAAAATCTCATACCAGATTATCAGCTGATGATAATGACTGCCTATCATCTGCAATTCCATTGGTTTGGGAGTTTTCATCAATTCCACTAGAAGTGAGGTCCTTGGTATCCAATTCTCCCAGAACTCTCTCAGTTTCCAATATACCATGTTTTCCGGTAGCTTCTTAAAACGAGAACACATAACACCACAAAATCAATATTTGCAATTGAAAAAAAACCTTTATCTAAAAGAGGTGACTACACAGAATCATTTTAAAGTTAAAAGGAATAAAAAAATCTTCAAGAGTAGCCTTCCCAATTTGCTGGGGTAAGGAAACTGAAGTTTAGAGTGAATGAGTGACTTATTTCAGGGTACACAGTGGATTCAGTAGTCAAACGGGTACTAAAGGACTCCTTGTTACATAATCTATTGACTGTATCCCTTTCTCCACACCTATCATTATCAGTGACTGGCACCAGAAAACAGGAAAAACTCTGCAAGTGTTGCTATTAGAGGCACTTTACTGTCACAAATGGAAAGCCTTCTAATACCCAATGACATCTTCTGACACTGTTAAAACAGGTGATGGCTAGATGCGTTATCATACAGGTGGTCCTGTCTCAAATGTTAGTGAGATCAAAGTTACTGAAAAACAAGTTTATAATTTTTGGGTTCCAAGGGAAAGGTTTTGCAACTTAACTGAAAAAGAAAAAAGAAAAGAAAAGAAGAAAGCCCATCCACACTAACATATATGTAAGACATTCATTTACCTTTTTTTTCTCATTTACCTTTAACAGCAGATGTTACTACATCTTCTAAGATGCCCTTCACCACTTCATGAGCTCCTTCAACAGGGGTTTCCTCAGAACCTACATAGCCAAAGATTTCCAGGAAAGATACAAGGGGGCAAAAAGGTAAAGGACATTATTGTTCCTTTTAAAGAAACTCCTTAGGAGATAAAATGGATCAAATGCTACAGAGAATATCACTTAAAGCATATACCCACAAAATTCTATAATATCATTTGAATATACTGCCTCTGAAACCTAAACATCACTAAATCATATCTATTCATATTCTATTGAATTGCCCCCTTTCTGTGATGTATGTGGATGTCTGTATTTAAATCTCCACCCATCCATCCATCCATCCATCCATCCATCCATCCATCCATCCATCCATCCATCCATGGGGGTATCCACATAGACACACACTTTAAATTCTGGTATTGTGGAAAATGGGGGAGGTATTTCACGACTATAGACAAGTTCTATTTTTCAAAAAGGAGAAGATGAATTCTTCAAATAGCCTCATGAGTTTGACTTTCATTCCCAGCAAAATTCTAGAAATGTACTAAATATGTTCTAGAAAATAAATACTTTTTCATTCATTCAACATATGATTGAGAATGATTTGTGAGTACTTAAAGGAAAACTGATCATTATAAGACATAAGTGCAATTAATCAAGCAGTAAGCATTTATTAATCACCTTCTGTAAACCAGACACTATACTAGATTCGAGGGGCACAATGACAAAAGGGAAAAGTCCCTGGCCTCAAAGAGCTTACATTTTAAAACAGGAGAGACAGCATATACATATATAGGTTTATACAAAACATACACAATACAGATATAAGGTAAACTTTAAGGAGTTAAAGGTTAAAACCACTAGCAGACAGAAGGGACCAGGAAAAGTCTCATGGAAAAAGAGGACCTTAAACTATCTTGAAGAAAATTAGCTTTAAGAAAATCACCTGAGTTCAAATCCGGTCTCAGACCAGACACTTGACACTTACTAGTTGTGAGACCCTGAGCAAGTCACTTAACCCCAATTGCCTTGCAAAAAGAAAAAAAAAGAAAATCTCTGTTGGACATGGGAGAATCAAGTAAGCTAAATTTCGGTTTCAGCTCTGTCACTAATTAGAAGTAAAATCTTGAACAATTTCCTTCATTTCTCCAAACCTCAGTTACCTTACGAGTGAACTCTAACATGCTATTACTTAGGGACTATAAGATACTAATTGGGCAGGAAAAGGAAGCACAGTCACTCCTCAACATTCCTGAGTTTGATTTTCAAAACTTCAAGCATTTGCATGATTTTATTAGCAACTTCATTTTCACTTTCGAGTTGACAAGTGCACACATTCACGGCTATGAACAATAGAGGGGAAAAAAATGAGAAGTGTGATGCAGGCAAGGTTGTGGAGCAGCTGGTATCCTAGGCACTTCACTGGTCTTGTTCACCCTATAGTTGCAAAGTGTAGTGTTAAGTCCTCTGGACTCTAAGGCCAAGCATGCAAAGTCAGTAATGCAGCTTAGTGAAAAAAATAAGGGTATTAGATAAACTTTGTGCCAAAATGTCTGCATCGATTGTTGACCTCAAGTTTGGTGTAAACAAATTAGTGAATTGTTATATCTGCAAAATGGAGGAAAGTATTCGTAAAAGTGTTTATGAATCCACTCCAGAAAGGGTATATTATCAGAATTCATTGTTTTGTTATACAGAACTATGTGCAAAAAAATGTATTTTCAGCAATCTTTAGCGAAAGATTACAATTTTTCAGAGTTTGCAGGAACCTAAACCTCTCTTTCCCATAAGCTGAATGTATCAACATTCACATTTTTGACATTCACATCATTTTCTAGGTACTTTACCTGGTGCAAAAGTTGAAAATTGACTAGTTTCACAGAGACAAAAAAGAAGATTCTTTAAAAGTCTCAATTTTAGGTCCAAATTTCACACAAGTGAGTCACAAAGAAAAACAAAATTTCAAACTACCTAATTTTATGTTAATTTAATCCAAAACCATACATATCTACTTTTTATCCACTTCAAAATATTTATTATCTGGTATGGAATGTTCTTTAAATTGGGCAAAAAGAAATTAAGAATCCATGAATAAAGAAGTTGTCCCATTCAAAAGCCAGAGTAATAGTTGACAAGAAGAGTGACCTTATTAGCTCCCATTAATTTAATTACCATCTTCATGAACATGACTCCCAGATGTATATATTTTTTAGCCCTCATTTCTTTCCTGAGCTCCAGTCCCACAACAATAACTGCCTACTGAACATTTTGAACCGAATGTCCCATAGGCATCTCAAACTCAAAATGTCCAACAAAGAATTCGGGTCTCTCCTCCAAAAATTCACTCCTATATTTTGAGAACTTCTCTATTACTGTCAAGGGCATTTAGCAGTTAGCACAGTGCCTGGCACATTGTAGGTACCTTATAAATGTATTCTGATTGACTGACTGTCAGGTACCACTATCCTTCCATTAACACAGGTTTGCACTCTTAGGTGTCATACTACACTCCCCACCTTCCCTCAATCCACATATTCATTCAGTTGCCAAATCTTGTCATCTTTACCTCCACGACATGTCTCACATACATCTCTTTCTATTCATACACACTGCTACGTTCAAGGAACCTTACCTGGTCTCTCAGCCTTAACTCTCTCTCCACTCCAATCCATCATCACTGCCATCAAAATGATTTTCCTAAAGCACAGGTCTAATGGTATCACTCCCCATCCCCACTCAAAAAACTTCAGTGGCCCTCCATTACCTCTTGCATCAAATATAAACTCCTCTGTTTGCCATTTAATGGAAAGCTTGATCCATCCTACCTTTCCAGTCTATTACAGATCAAATGTCACACATTCTAAAGTATAAACAAATCGATCTTCTTGTTTTTACTCATATATGATGCCCTATCTCTTATCTCCATGCCTTTGCATTGGCTGTCCTTCATTCCTGGAATGGATTCCTCTTTTCACTTCTGCCTCCTGGAATTTCCGGCTTTCTTCATTATAGACATGGAACCTTTCCCAGTTCTCCTAGAGGTTAGGGCTTTCCTCCAAAAAATAACCAAATCTGTGTGTTTGTATGTGTGTGTGCGTGCGCACACGCGCACGCATACACCCATATATATACACGTTATCTCCCACCAACAGAACATAAACTTCATGAGGTCAGAGACAGTTTTGCTTTTGTAATCCCAATATCTAACACAGTGCTAGTATTTCCTCAATAAATGCTTTTGATTAAATGAAAAGAGAAAGGAGCCAAGAAGCATTCCAAGCACAGCTGGTGACAACAGCATAGTAACTATATTAACAGTAATAACAGTTAAGATGTATAAATTGAAAAGTGCTTTACATATACTCTGTCCTTTGGGTCTTACAAAAACACTGGCAGGCAGATAGTACAAGTACAGTTATCCCTTCCACATCACGACTTTCTCCATCATGGTTCTGATATATCATGTTGGCATAAGAAATTAAATGGGAATTTTTGGGGAGTTTTGTGGAAGCTACAGACAACACAGAGGCTATGATCAAATACTTGACCCAAATTTTACAATAAGTTACTGTAAATACCCAATACAAGAAAAAGAAAAAAATTCATACTTCTTCTCTGGTGTGAAGGGAGGGACAAAAAATTTTATGTGGCTCTTCCAGATCGTGGGGAATGCTGAGCCCCTAACTCCCATTTTATAGATGAGGAAGCCACTGCTCAGAGGGGGAAGTGACTTGCTTAAGCCCACACACAGTTTATTGGCAGGAGTACTCAGATCTGAGTTCCTTTTTTTTTTTTTTGCTTTTTGGTGAGGCAATTGGGGTTAAGTGACTTGCCCAGGGTCACACAGCTAGTAAGTATCAAGAGTCTGAGGCTGGATTTGAACTCAGGTCCTCCTGACTTCAAGGCCAGAGTTCTATCCACTGCACCACCTAGCTGCCCAATAAAAGGGTCTTTTGATGCCACGTACAATATTCTATATACCATTCTGTCCTTCTGAGTTTTGTTCCCTGAGAAAGACAGGTGATATGATCAAATGAAAAGAGCTGGGGACTTGAACTCAGGAGATAGGGTTCAAGTTTCAGTTCTGTTGTTACCAATATGACAACATACAAATCACTTCCCCTCTTTGGGTCTAACTTTCCTTCTTTGCAAAATAAGATTAAATTTAAAGGTCTCCAATGCTTACCAAATGAAGTGTGAATCCCAAACCTGACATTTCTGGTGTTTTATAATCTGATTTCAACATGTTCTGCTAAACTTATGGAAGTGATATTATTCTAAGAACTGAGTTAGGGGAGAAGGGGAAGACTGGAAGGCAAAAACAAAACTGTCTCTGCCCTTGGAGGGCTTATATCCTGCTGCTGGGGCAGAAGATGTACACAGAGAATATGAGATATGGAAGCAAAAAAAATACCCTAGGAAAGAAGAAAGTTGGGGAATGAAAGAGTACTAAGAACTAAGGGATATGAGGGAAGGAGTCATGGCACTAGATCCAAATTTTGAGGGAAAACTGAGAGACACAGGAAAGCCCAAAAGTGAGGAAGACTTCTTCCACTGACCCTTACTACCATGACCAGGCACAAGATATCATCTCTCTAAGGCTCAGTTTCCTTCCTGAATAATGCCTGTAGTACTGATTTTACCAGGTCTGGAATGAGGCTCAAATGAGGTAAGAGACAAAGTGCTTTGCAAACTTTAAAATACTCTATTACTGTCATTTAGCCTATGGGGACAGTACGTATAATGAAAAGAATGCCAGATCTGGAGGCAGAGTCATATAAGACCACTAAGGTTATGATTCTAGACAGGTGGTGATAAGGAGGGACAAGGGATGGCTTATGCAAATAGAGACGGAGTGCTGATTTCATGGAACAGCTAGCAGCCCAATTTGGCTAGAGTACAAGGAGAATGATTTGAAATGATGCCAGAAAGGTAGGTAAGAATCATTTAAAAAAAAAAAAGGAAGTAACTATAACTATGGCTGGGAGAAAATTCTTTACAAAGTAAATAAAGTGATCAAAAAAGATAAAATAAACACTTTTAATAAAGTTTTAAAACTTTCACATAAGCACAGTCAATGCAGCTAGAATAAAAAGAGAAGCTGCTGACTAGGAAAAAAATCTTTGCAACAAATATATCTGACAAAAGTCTGATATCCAAAATCTATGCCCATGACACATATATGGATGTATCTATTCCTTATATATGAACAAGGGTCATTCAATAGGAACAGGAAGTTGTCAAAAAAGAAATTAAAATTAACCATAACCAATCAATCAACAAGCACTTTATTAAGTGCTTACTATGTTTCTGGCATTGAGCTAAGTGTTGAGGATATTATTAAAAAAAAAAAAAAACCCTGCCCTCAAAGCAAATATAGTCTAATCATAGGGGAAAAAGCTCCAAATCAATAATAAGAGAAATGCAAATTAAAACAACTTTGAGATTTCACATCGTATCACATTAGCAAAGATGACAAAAACAGTAAATATTAGAAGGGCTGGTGGAAGACAACACAGCAATGCTTTGTTGGTATAAGTATGAACTGATCCAACCAAACAATTTGGAATTATACTAGAAAAGTCATACATACTCTCTGATCCAATGATAACACTATAAGGCACATAGGAAAAGGAAGTTTAAGACAGAAGAATCTGGAAATTAAGACAGAGCAATCTGGAAAACAATTTGGAATTATACTAGAAAAGTCATACATAGTCTTTGAGCCAATGATAACACTATTAGCAGGCCTGCAGAACTCGTGGCAGGCACGCCAAAAGATTTTAGGCAGCATGCGAAAAATGTAGAGGAAAACATCCTCTATATATAGAGGAAATCCTTTGACGTGCCACGAGCAGCCTGCTGGCCACAGGTTGTGCAGGCCTACTATTAGGCATATAGGAAAGGGAAGTTTAAGACAGAGGAAAAGGTCTCATATACAGACAGTTTTCACTTTGTATAAATTCACATTACACAAATTTGCCTTTACATAAAAGAATCGTGAAAGAAATCCACATTCCAAAAAATACCTATGATAAATGTACATTACAGTACTGTGCACTCTTGTCCCCCCCTTCCCCGCCCCTTGGCTTGGTGCTCCAAGACTCCCACCCCCCACCAAAACAAACAAACAAAAAGAAAAACCAAATAAACAAACACCTAACAACTTAAAAAAGCATAAGAATGGAGGCACAGAGACACTACCACTGGACTGGGGACTTGGCTTGAGACCTCCCGAACTGAGAGAGGAAATTTTTGCCCCACTCCACCCACCCTCCCATATGTTCAGCCCCAGCACGTTTGTCTTCTGACCTTTCATGCTCAGGTACCAAGTGTCTGTCTCTGGCCCCCAAGTGTCACCTTTCCTCTCTTGCTGTGTCCGTTTCTGGCCCCCATGTCTCTGCCCCACTGTGTGTTCTTCTTCTCACTTCCAGCCAGGCTCCTATGTGGTTGTCCCTGGCCCCCGTTCCTCCTCCTGCTCTCTCTCCTCTGTTTCCCACCCTCATGTGTCCTTGAACCCTATGCTGGACCCCTCCCTTCCTGGGCTGCTGCCTCCTTCCCTCTCTCTCTTCTCCACGTGGGAAAATTCTCAAGCAAGAACTGTCTGTATACAAAGATATTATAACACTTTTTGCGGTAGCAAAGAACTTGAAGGAAAGTAGGTTTCAATCAATTAGGGAATGGCTAAACAAACTGTGGTATGAACATAATAATGTAACATAATATTACATTGATACAACTAATTATTATGACAATATTAAGAAATGGCAAATATGAGGAACTCGGGAAAACTTTGTAAGACTTGTATGATACAGAGTGAAGTAAAGCAAACTCAAGAAAACAGTTTACACAATGACAACAAAAAGATTGAGAAAAACAACATTAAACTACTACAACAAAACTCTGGGCACTGCAATGATCAATTGTGACTTCAAAGCCCTGACAGTAAAGTATGCCTCTGGCCTCTAGGGAGACAGGCAGACTAAAGGTTCAAAATGATGCATATGTTGTCAGATAGAATCAATGTGCCGATCTGTTTCACTTAATTATATTTCTTTGTTACAAAGGAGGCCTCTACAGAGGTTGCTGGGAGCACACTGGATAGGGCCCTGGGCCTAGAGTCAGGAAAACCTGCATTCAAACCCAGTCTCAGACATGAGCCATATGACCTTGGGAAAATTATTCAACCTCTGTTTGCCTAGGTTTTCTCAACTATAAAATAGGGATAATAATATCACCTATTTCCTAGGGTTGTTGCAAATGGGACAATATTGGTAAAGAGCTTAGCTTAGTACCTGGTACACAGAAGGCACTATATAAATGATAACTATTATTGTTTTAGAAAATAAATAGTCATTGGGAAATGAAAACAATGTGAAAAAGTAGAGTTTTTTAAAAATTAAACTTAAATTTTTAAAAATAAGAAAGAAATATAAGTGAGTCAGATTATAGAGGGTCTTAAAATGTCTGGCTGAGGCACTAAGAGATAACAGGGAATCACTGAAGGTTTTTGAGCAGAGTAATGACTCAGTCAGATGTAGACATTAGGAAAATCATTTTGGCATCTCTGCTAAAGATGGACTGGACAGGTTACATGGGGACTAGTTTGGGTGGGGGGTAATAAGAACTTGAAAGAGGAGGTACTTCTGTGGAATGAGAAAAAGGAGGGATTACAAGAAATACCATGGAAGCAAAATCAACAGGAAATGGATTGGATGTAGAAGAAAAGGGAGACTCATGCTTTGGGTAACATAAGGATGATGGTTCCCACAACATAAATAAGGAAACTTAGCAGAAGGGCAGATTTAAGTAGAAAGATGAGGAATTACTTTAGACAAGTTGGGTTTGACATGCCAGTAGGCAATATAAATAAAAATGTTGTGTTGGAGCCTATTTCAGTCCCCATCCCCCTCTAGTTATCTGCTATCCTATCTCATAGAAGCAAGATACTACAGTATATGAAGCACTGAACAAAAACTCCTGAGTGAATGATAATCTGCTCACTGTACTCACAGCATGCTATAGAGTCTAGAGCTAAATCAGAAATTCAGGCCACAAACTATAATTCTGATAGCTTTGTTCTCTGTGAGCTCATGATCACCTACAGTGGGCCCATGGAATATGAGAATGTGTCTCAAGTTCAATCAAAGTCCTTAAGAATCAGCCATATCTTCGAGAACAGACACAAAAGTCAACCACAAGGTAAGTCAAACTCATCTTCCGTCTTCCCTTTCTTCCTCCTTCATACCACATCTACAATTCTCAAAGAATCCAAAGCATAGGCTGGGGAGTGGAACTGAAGGATATTCTTTGTAGCTAACTGAGGATTAAGAAGGGCTGGAGACAGCTAGGGGTTGGAGTGGTGGGAAGCAGACCATGTATGTGTGATTATTTAGTAAAAGAGACTAAGAAGGAATAATCAGACAGGTAAGAGAATTAGGAGAGAACGTCTTGAAAACAAAGGGAACAAAAAACATCAAGAAGGAAGAGGAAGTGGTCAACAGTAACAAGAGCTGCAAAGAAAAGAAGATGAGAGAAAATCTGACACTTAGGGATAAGGACCTGCTTTTCATGTTCTTGGCTTCCCCATGAATCACTGCCCTGAAACCCCCTCAGAAGCTAGGAAAACCAACACACATTAAACATGGGGATCTTTCCTGTACAAAAAAGGGGAAAACTAGGAAGTCATTTATGTGAGCTACTATCCACTCCAACCTCCTAACCCAATCTACTAAGGGCTCTGTTGGCTGTAAGGGATAGAATCTTCAATAAATTTCATTTGGCTGCTAAAGTTTTGTGTATGGGTTCTTTTTTTTCCCTTTCCTAGCATGGATGCTGATGTATCACAGAATCACCCCTCTGGAGAAATGCCTACCACCAAATGTAGGAATTAAAATGGGCAGGAGAACTTGATCAATTATTTTATTCATTTTAAGAAAAAAATCCTATGAACCTGACAAAAAGCACTGCTTCAAACTGGTGCCAAGAGGTATAACTGAGATGCCCAGTAGGCCACCAGAGATTTGGGATTGTAGCTCATGAAAGAAATCAGAGCTATACATACAAATTTCAAAATCATCAATGCAGAGATAATTGAAGCCATGGGAGCCAATGATATGATCCAAAGGAAGGAATCTGGAGAAAAAGAACACTGAAGACCCAGGACTGAGCTGTGGGGGAGATATATACATTTAGGTGGCAGGAGATGGATGATTATCCAGCAAAGAAAACTAAGAAAACACAGGTAGATTGCTAAGAGAACTGTAAGTGAAAAGTATCATGAAAGCCAAGGGAACAAAAAGCATCCAAGAGAAGGAAGTATTCAATAACATCAAGAAAGGCAGAGAGATCAAGGAGGAAAGCTTAGATGTAGCATTTAAGAAATCACTACATATCTTTAAGAACTGAATTTGAGTAGAGAAATTGGAAAGGATGGAGAAATAAGTGCAAGGTCCCAATTCAACCACCCTCTCTATGAAATCACCGATTCTCTCAGCCAAAGCATCACATTCGCCCTCAAACTTTTCATAAGCCTTTTGGACTACATTTATTTCTGTATATGCTTTATATCCTCCCCACTTATCAGATTATAAGATTCCTGACAACAGGGATTGTGTCATTTATCTATGTGTGGCATACTGACTCACACATTATAGGTGCTTTATAAATATTTCCCAAATTGACCATCTAGGATTCTTCTAACATTTTAGGTTCCATGTTTGTGGAACCTAAACACAACCATGTTGTGTTCCCTTATGCCTCTACCTATGAAAAAGGGAAGGATGTTGAGAACAAGGTCCAACAAAGGAAGTTCTATGGTGATATTTACCTGAATTCCAAGGGGTTTCACTCATTACTGTGATATCTCATTTCACACTCAAATACAAGATTTCTTTTCAACACAATCAGAAAGCAGACAACCTGGGACATACCTGACAGAGCAGGGCCTCCCTCTGGTTGAGCTTCTCCATTTTCTAGCCTCTCTTCATAAGAACCCCTCCGCTGGTGTTCACCATTCATTAAGTCACTTTTTTCAGGAGTTGATGTTTTGCTCGGTAGTTGGTTGTGCTTTAGCTGGTTAAACTTTGGGGATCCTGCCACAGTCTGAAGCACAGGAGACTGGGATTTGGGATGAGTTGCTTTTTCTAATTCTCTGGCCTCCTGTATCTAAAAGCCAAATAAGAGCAAGATTCAATCCAGATAATCCCCTCCTTCAAAAACAAGTTTGGGGGCAGCTAGGTAGCGCCGTGGATAGAGCACTGGCCCTGAAGTCAGGAGGACCTGAGTTCAAATCCAGCCTCAGACCAAACACTTTACACTTACTAGCTGTGTGACCCTGGGTAAGTCACTTAACCCCAATTGCCTTTAAAAAAAAAAAAGTTTGGATGTTACGTCATCTTCCATAAAGCCTCTACTGAATGAAGTACACATGTAGCCTGATGTACTTTCTCCTTTAATTATACTTTCTTCCTCAAGTGAATTCAGAATTCTCTGCTCTTCTGCACTCATTCTAATTTGCATTCTATTGACAGCATAGCTCATCCAAAGACAGTAGGTATTTAATGTATTCAAAGAGAAATAAAGATTTCATGCATGAAACAATGAGAAAAAAAGGAAAAGTAGATACTTAAGTTCTCAACAGAAATAACAAAATGTAAGAGAAAAATAAAACTTCCTCAACAATTCACAGACTTGCATTCCTCCAAATAAAACAAGCTTGCATGCAACATTCCAGAGTAACATGACTATGTGCTCCTAAAGAAAATCAGGCAAAGAGCTCTGGACCCAAGTGGAGCCAGAAGACTCCAACCCTTGATTCTACCACCTACTAGTGATATAACCTTCAGCTTGGAACTTCATATCTTGGCCTCAGTAAAATGAGGATAACAGCCTAGACCCCACCATCCTCACTCGGAAATTGCAAAGAGAGCATTTTGGAAATGTGAATTATTACTATGAAGACATTAAGGAAACATATCATAGCCTATCTTAAAGATTCGTGTGACTGATAAAAACCAAAAAAGGTTTTTAAGACAGTACAGAAAGCCAATAAAGAAGATCCTTCCTCCTCCCCCACTTACATCAAGGTAATTTTCCCCTTTCCTCATAAAACCCTTCCACTGATAACAGAGATAAGTGAAACAACTCAACACATTAGCCATGTCTAGAAATGTATGACTAATTTTCCATCTGTGTTCCACCAGCAGAAGCAGAGGTATCTCTATAAGGGAGAAATGATAGTGGTGCAACACGCAAGGCCTAGCTATGCACCAGGTTAAAATCAAACATTTTGGGGTCTATTTACACACACAGACACAGACACAGACAAACAGACACACACACACACACACACAAAGACACAGACAGACATCCTTATCAACCCCCAATTATGCAACTGAAATGACAACCTACCGCTTGGTTCTCCATTCGGGTAAAAATGACATTCAACATCTGAGTGAGAGTGGCCTTGGCAGTTGTCTGATTAATGAGATTTTTACTTGCCAGATAGATGTTGTAACATGTCCTAACTGTCTGAAGTATTGTGCCTTCATGAATTTCAATATGTGGGGAAGTCACTGCAGTAAGAAGTGCCTAAAACAGAAAAAACATACATTTTCCATTGATTTATACTTTGTGCCATGTACTGAGGGTCTCCCAAACCCATTTCCTTACCATTTTTAATATTTTTTTGAGAAAAGCTTAAGAAAAAGATAGGTAAGCAAACTTTAAAAGTACAATACACCAAGAATGAACTGTTTTCAGTGATAGCATTTAGTCTATACTCATTAAATCCATTATGACAAATTCATTTAAAATTATAAATTAAAATTTAACTGAACTTAAAGACAGCTGAATTTCTGAACACAATATTAAGTGTTAAACAAACCCTCCACCTAGAAGATAAAATTCTACACAACTGAGCTAACCTACATCAGTCATAAAATAGGCACATTCCAGAGGAAGTCAGATCCCCACTTTTCTACAACTGTTTCTTTAGTTTCTTGTTTAGGTTTACAACAGTGATTTTTAAACTTTTTGTGTGGCATGGACTCCTTTCATAACCTAGGGAAATTTATGGACTTCTCAGAATAATGTAGAAAATACACAAGATTTCCAAGGAAACTAATTACACTGAAATACATTATCAAAATATTTTTAAAAAAACATGTTCAAACTTTTGAGGAGGGACAGAATAGAAAAAACAGGGGGGTAGGGGTGAGTGGGATAGGATAGAGGGAAACATAGTTGGTCTTTCACAACATGACTATTATGTAAGTGTTTTGCATGACCGCACACATATAACCTATATTGAATTGCTTGCCTTCTCAATGAAGGTGGGTGGGGGAGGGAGGAAGGGAGAGAATTTGGAACTCAAAGTTTTAAAAGTGAATGTTAGGGGGCAGCTAGCTGGCGCAGTGGATAGAGCATGAGCCCTGAAGTCAGGAGGACCTGAGTTCAAATCCGGCCTCAAACCAAACACTTGACACATACTAGCTGTGTGACCTTGACCAAGTCACTTAACCCCGACTGCCTCACTTAAAAAAAAAAAAACTGAATATTAAAAATTGTTTTTACGTGCAACTGGGAAATAAGATATCTGGGCAAAGGGGTATAGAAATATATCCTGCCCTACAGGAAAATAGAAGGAGAAGGCAAGGCAACAGAAAAGAAGACAGATTGGGGGAAGGGGAGAGATGGGTAGAAAATCTGGAACTAAAAATCTTGTAGAAGTGAATGTTAAAAACTAAAAATTAATTAATTAATTAATTTAAAAATCCCAGGTGTGACTCCCCCTCCCCCCAAAAAAAACATGTTCAAGTCCTGTAAGTTGAAAATCCCTGCTTTAGAAAAGCATAACAGTTATCCTAGTACTAGACCTTTCCTTATAAAGCAAAAAATTTGAGCCTTAAGATATGGAACCTTAGCATACCAATCTCTGAATCTATTTGCAATCAACCACAGTTGGTAATGTTGCATAACAAACTATTCTAGCAGTAAAAATGGAGGGTAGGAAAATGGGAAATTACTGATAAGTGCCCCTTGAGAAATGGTAGATTGGAAAGCTTTCTCAAGGGAAAAAGACAAGAGAAGCTGCCACATAATCCTTAATTCATAGGCCAATTTTAACTTGTACTAGTGGGGCTATTAAGTTTTAAAACAAAACAAAAATTCCAGTTCCACTTCTCTCATTCAAATAAATTACCTTCCCTTTTGAACCTTACATAGTACTGTTCTACACCTACATTTATAATTTAATATTGTGTATTAAAATTATGCACATACATCTAGCCTAGTTTATTATTCTGCACACATGCTTAATAAATGTTGTTGAATAACTACATTAAATTAAATTGCACGCTAAGAAATTGTAATGTTTAACAATTTAAATGGGGGCAGTGGTTTAAGTAATACTGAATTCTTCTGTTTCAGTTCAGTAACTAATTTACTTTCTTCTAACTAAGCCAACTACATGGTGAATTAAAAATCCAAACTTCCAAAGAAAACAGCACACTCACTTAAAAACCAGAGAGAAACAAATAGACAATAAATTCAGAAATAAACAAATAAATAAATAATACCTTAATTATTTGTAATTGCACCCCTTCATCAGTCTGAGGGCCCTGGAAGCAATTGCAAACAGTTTCAACTATCCGGTCAATCAGACGCTTTCCTGGGGCTCCACTGTCTGGAGCATTTCCAGTAATGTGCCCATATGCAATGAGTTTCTAAATGCAGAGAGAAGATACATACATATATACATACATATTAGATAAGTTTGTGGTTTTCCAGATGGACACAGCAAAACACAGGACAACCAATATTCAAGCCCTTTAACTGAAATAGACTCCCAAGGAACAAGACTAGAATCATTACCTTATAAAATGTGGCAGCTCTGAGATCAAGTCTGCCCTGTTTATGCCTGAATGACTAAAGTCTATTACCTTGATTACCAAGGTAATATTGCAACACATAAATTCATTACGAAAAATGCTGAAATTTGCATCAGGAAATTATTTGTATAGAAGACGGTCTTTCAGAAACTGACTGCTTCTATCTGTAATACTTGGTCATATAATGGCCTGGAGTTCTCAATGAAGGACTGCAAAAAAAGGTATTCTGCTTACTAATTCATGCTTGTGACACTTTTCCACAGCCAACCCAATGAAGATAAATTTCTAACTCTATACAGTACAACACTGGACTGCAGCACCAAATCCAGATAAATGATAAACTACAAGGTACTGAAATTTCTTCTTAGCCCTTCCCCTTTTAAAGTTGCAAAAATACCACCATTTGAGAAGAAGAAAGGATTATAGATTACTACAGCGAAAACAGTAGAAAGTGATACTGCTGGAACCAGGAGAACGTTGTACACAATAACAGCCACGCTGTGCGATGACTAATATTGATAGACTTAACCTTTCCCAGCAATACAAGGATCTAAGACCTTTCCAAAGGCCTCGTTATGGAAAATGCTATCCACATCCAAAGAAAGAACTATGAATTGCTATTTTTTTTCTCTTCTGTTGAGTTTTGTTTCCTCTTTCTGATGGTTCCTCCTATTGGTTTTAATTTTTACTTACAACAACACTAATGTGAAAATATGTTTAATAGGAATATAAATGTATAGCCTATATCAGATTGTGTGCCGTGGTGGGGAGGAAGGGGGAGAAAAATTTTAAACTCAAAAGCATATGGAAGTGATTATTGATAAGTCAAAATAAATTAATAAAAATTTTTTTAAAAAAAGTGATATTGCTAGAAGAAGCAGTACCTTACCTGAGTAAGAGAAGAGGATCCAAACAACATACTACTCAACTCCAATCCACTGGGATCTCCACTCTCTTGATGTGTATGTGTATGTGTATGTGTGTGTGTGTGTGTGTGTGTGTGTGTGTGTGTGTGTGTGTGTGTGTATGTTAAAGGGAGGAATGACTTTCCAACTCTATCTGGATACTGGACTTCTGTTACTATAGCTTTAAAAAGCTAACTGCACACCTTGGCTTCATTAATAGTGGTTCAGCATCCAGAATAAGGGAGATGATGCCACATCCACCATCCACAGTACTGTCTGGTTCTGGGCCCCTGTACTTTAGCAAGGGCATTTACAAGCTGTAGTTGGTCTAAAAGAAGGCAACTAAGATGTGTCAGAGCCTAGAAGCAATGCTATCCAAGGATGAGTTAAAGGATTTAGGGATGATTAACTTAAAGAAGAGAAAACTTAGAGAAGGACATGACAACTGTCATATACAAAATGATTCATTAAACTTGCTCTGTTGGTTCTAGAAAGCAAACCAGGACCAATGAGCAGAAATTATAAAGAGGCATGAGGATGAAAAACTTCTATTCTAATGAAAAAAATTAAAACCCCAAAATGTAATGAACTGCCATTGGATTGACTCCAAAACATCTCTCACCTACGTCCCCTTCCTTCCATTCACCCTAGTGGTGAGTTGCCCATTGCTGAGAGTTTTTAAGCAGAGGCTTCATTCACAATATGGTGGATGTGATTGCTGTTTTATGGACCTGCCTCAGTATCCCCTCACTGGCTCATCACCCATATCATACTTGTAAGTGATTTGCCCAGGGTCACACAGCTAGTAAGTGTCAAGTGCCTGAGACAGGTCCTCCTGACTCTAGGGCTGGTGCACTATCCATTGGGCCACCTCGCTGCCCTCCTCCATATTACACTCCTTAACTGTGAGTGGTCTCCAAGGCTGCCTTAGAACCTTTCTACTTCTCTATCTTTACTCTCTCAACTTCCTGTTTCTATACCTTCGCATGTGTGGCATGTATTCCCTCCTCACCGTCACCTTTTACAATCCCCAGTTTCCCTTCAAGGCTCAACTGAAATGCCACCTCCTATATGAAGTCTCTCCAACTCCCAGTAGCCAGTGCCCTCCCCTCAAAGTTAAATATCAATTTTGTATCTATCTATAAATGTCTATTATGTTTCCTCTGGTGAGACTATAAGCTCTTTAAAGACTAGGACCTTCTGTGTCTCTATCACTGTATAGTTCCTGGCCTATAGCAGGCACCTAAATCAATGTTTGTTGACTGTCTTAGTATAGGTGTCCCCTTATCCCTGGTCAGCTCTAGGAGTTGTGCATTCTCTTCAGTGTTACAAAATTTGCAAGCTTTGTAAAAAGGCAGTATTTGCTACACAGCTTAACAGAGGTAGCTCTTCACATACACAACAGTGAAATTTGATCTTATGTCAGCTATTACTATTGCATTAAAATTTGTCTCCCTGTAACTTTTACCCATTAGTCCTAAAGTTATGGTGAAGCATCAATTCCTACACTTAATCTTCTGGCCCTTCTCTGCTGACACCAGAGAGCAAGTGGATAAAGGGCTGGCCTCTCAGCAGGTCTGGACATAAGACGATTACAGCCACAAAGAGAAGAATCCAAGTAAATCACCCTAGAAAGGGACTTTCGTACAACAAGCTATGTTAAGGCAAAAGCTGCAATGTCTCTTGTCTTCTAGAATTCCACGCTCTACAATCCCTCGACGTAGTGGCTGCTAAATCTTGTGTCACTCTCATTAAGATACCCAACACTTTAATTCTTTCTAACTGCAGTATTTTCTTTTTACCTGAAAGCTCTAGATTTGAGCTATAGTGGTCCTGAAGGTCTTCATTTTGGGGCTGAAGAGATGACCAGTGGATTCTTTCTATTTTCACTTTGCCCTTTGATTCTAAGAGATCTGGTCAGTTTTCTTGAAATATGATGTGAAGCCTCTTTCACTGGTCATAGCTTTCTGGCAGTCTAACAATTCTTAAGTTATCTCCACTTGATATATTTTCCTTGTTAAGTTATTTTTGAACTGTAATAACTTACATTTTCTTCTATTTATTCAGTCTTTTAACTTTGTTTTAATATTTCCTGATGTCTCATGGAAGCATTCATTTCTTTTTGATTCATTCTAATGTTCAAGAAGCCTGCTGCCTGGGTTAAGTTTTATAACTCTTGTCTTAAGCTGTTAATTCTCTTTTCCAAGTCGTTCCTCCATAAACTTCATGTCTTTTCTGGTTCTTTCCTCGAGCACTCTCATTTCACTTATAAAATAATTTTAAAATTCTTTCCTAAACTCTTGCTTCATTTCTTCTGGGAATTCTAGTTCAGCTAGTGCCTACACTGTGTTTTTCTTTGAGGCTTTGATTAAAGATATTTAGGAGTCATTTCCTTCTTCTGGATTTATGTCTTGGGTGTCCCTGTCACCATAAGAATCTTTATTGTGGGATTCTTTTTGTTGTTGTCGTTAGTATCCCCTCACTGGCTCATCACCCATATCATACCTTCTTTTTTGGTGAGGCAATCAGGATTAAGTGATTTGCCCAGGGTCACACAGCTAGTAAGTGTCAAGTGCCTCAGACAGGTCCTCCTGACTCCAAGGCCGGTGCACTATCCATTGTGCCACCTCGCTGCCCTCCTGCGTATCACACTTCTTAACTGTGGGTGGTCTCTAAGGCTGCCTTAGAACCTTTCTACTTCTCTATCTTTACTCTCATTTTCCTAGTCTTTTTGCATTAGGGTCAGGCTCTGCACAAGTCTGGAGGAAATGTCATGGCCTTGCCTTTCTTGTATATTGAATACTGCTTTCTCTGGGTATTAAGTAGTATGCTCTTCACAAATCTCAGGAACAACTCAAGCTAGGGATCAGCATGCTTTCAGTGCCCCTAAAGTTGTCTGATTCAGTGTGAAATCTAATCACAGCCCTCTTGGTCTCAACTATGTGAGGAGTTCCTGAACCAGAATAAGCAATAAAACTACAGACTTGTCTCTAGCTGGAGTTCTAGTTAATTCCTCCTACACCCCAATCACAGTCAACTAGATTGTAGGGTCACAAGTTCAGCACAACAGAACTCTAAGCTTTCTCTTGGTCTGAGCTCCCTGCCCCAGTTTTTCTGCTGTAGGCTTCAAAATGAGATGGAATCTGGAACTGAGACATTGCTCTGTTAACAGAGTTAGAGCACCACAGCTTCTGATCTCTTTTGTTCTTGCTCTTTGCTCAGTACCCAGCCTTAGGCCTGCAATTGCTCCTTGTCCTACTGTGCCACACCAGGTGCAAGTCCCCTTCTTAGTCTACGCTTGGTTTGAGATACTACTCTAGGGTATGTGTGACAGCTTCTAGCTGGCATCTGATTTTGCTCTGGCAATAATATTAGGCCCTTCTTGTTGACAAAGTGTACAATCCCAGACCTCTATTCAGTCCCTAAACTGGAAAGCTCTGTGTAGTACCCTCCTAGCTAGGCCCAGTGTCCACAAACCTCTTCGTCTATCTCTATATGCCAACCTCATCTGATACAAAATGACTTGCTGTGATTTCTTCCTTTGATTTCTCCATCAGGATTTGGTCTTTGGGCAGCTAGGTGGTGCAGTGGATACAGCACCGGCCCTGGATTCAGGAGGACCTGAATTCACATCCAGCCTCAGACACATAACACTCCCTTAGCTTTGTGACTCTGGGCAAGTCACTTAACCCCAACTGCCTCACCAAAAAAAAAAAAAAAAAAAAAAAAGATTTGGTCTGTTGCATTTCCTAGGGTTCTATGGAATAGTTGTGAAGGAAAGCTGAGCTGTACTCCTTCCTCTTACTTCACCATTCTAGCTGATCTCTCTTCACTTAAAATCTAAAGACTATATCCATACCACCCTCAGCAGGGAGAAAAAACATTTACTTCTCCTTTACTTCCAAAATTATTCTGGGTACTCCTAATATTCTTATGCAATAGCTAATCTCTGTCTCTGAAACTTAAAATTTCTGTCCTTAAAAGTTCATGTTAGAGTCAAGTTTAAATACAATACCTGCAGGCAGTCTAGTGATGTACTGACCACCCGTGGAGATTTTGATTGACAGGCTAGTTCAAATGGAAGGAAATACTTGTCAGCCTCGATGAAGTTCGCTTTTGGTGGTGCAGCAGCCCCAGGTCTGGTTTAACAAAAGGAAGGGTAAAGAGGGAAGAATATAGAGTTGTAAACATATTTAGAACTACCCTTTCTAAAGGCAGTTTTAAAATTAAATATGACTACAAACTACATCTGTGACCCAGACAATTAAAAGTTTAAACAAACCTCTGCATTAGGGAACACAAAAGTACCACAAGCAGCAGGCAAGATTTCTTTTTAGCTAATATAACTATCATTCTGTACTGAATCTTAGCATTAGTCATGGTTATACTGCTAGAAAGAGACTAACTAGCACCATTATTAAGAAAGGATTTCCACATATGTAAGTTTTCTATATGCCTAAGGCAACATAACTCTGAGAATACCAAGTCAGAAAAAGCTAAAACATTAGCATTAAGGTTATCTTGACTGTCCTCCAAGTTCAGTAACCTAATATCCCATTATTTGTATAGTAGTTACTACCCACCAAATATTATGAAAAAAGTGTAAAGACTACTGAAAGCTCGTCACTCTATTTTCCATTTATGTGACAAGCACTGAAGTCCGGGAGGCAGGGAGACATGGGGTTTATTTCCAGCTCTAGGACTAACTTGCTGTGTAACCTTGGACAAGTCACTTCCCCTATATAATTAACAATGGATAACAGCAGCTAAGCCCCATAGCTTACCTTTGCTTTTCTAGCTCTGCTTTAATTTCATCTAGAAAAAGAGGAGGAAAAAAAAAAAGGTAGTTACATTAGATACGTGCAGCAGACAATGTTTGACATTTTTTTAGACTGAACTTAAAATTTTTACAATATGGGTTACAAGGAAGACAAAGTAATGGTTATAGAAAGGGAAATAAGTTGCTATGTAAAAATTTGGATTAAACATATTGATGGTTGGTACTCTGTTTCAAGAAAGAATAAAGCTTAAGAAAACACCAAAATAGCAGGGTTTTTTGTTTTTGTTTTTTTTTCAGTCCACTACCAAGACATATGGGACTTTTTTTCCTTTAGAGAAATTTAATCTTAGATCTTAGGTTCCCTACACTTATTAAAACAGTGAACTGCAGCACATCATAACTGTCATACACAGATATGATGCCTGGTATCTAATCTAAAACAAACAAAAAAACCACTTTTAAGCCATTAGTGTTTTAGATTCATGTGTCAATATTTCTTCACACAGCATCCTGATACTTGGGATTTTGTTGTATTTCGTTATCTTAGAATTTCAGAACATACATCACTGGATACTCAGAATTATTTTGTGTTGGGAAATTGTGTACATGACTCGACCTCAGAACTCTGTAGAAAAACTACAATTACCAGGAAAATGCAAATTGTGAATTTTTTGGTTTGTTCACTTCCAAGCGAACTATCTACAATTCTACACCATCCATAAAATAGCTGAAGAAATATCAGTACATACAACCAACATCAAACATTCTGCTGCTATATATAACTCATTAGGTCTACTGCAAAAGGAGACAGATAATAACTTAAAGTCCTAAACCAAAGCCTCACAGGAACAAAAGTGTATATGTTTTTTATGAGACAAGACTTAGCTTTGCCTCCCTTCTATTTTATCCTGGCAAGTAAAAAGAGACATGAGATTGTAGAAATGATCAATAAGATCTGATACCATGAGAATAGCTAAGCTTTCAGAAATCTATACTCATAATGCCAAGACCCATTTGGATGATGAGATCATGTCACAGAGCAACATTAGTACTCAATCTGGCGAAATTCAAGTGCACTAAGGTTTGCCTTTAGTTTTTGCATTCACTGGTATTAAATAAGATGAGAATTCCTTGACCAGAAAGATGGCAGAATAGGTGCTTTCTGCAAATTACTCCAATTTCAAACCTCAAAGTAAAGGTACTTTGTGATGTGTTCATTATTACTATTTATTCTTTAACCATAAGATACAGAAAAATGAAGGGATTTTTAATTTTTTTTTAACTTAGGGGAGTTTTAGTTGAAGTATCATTATAAATTATTTTCTTAATATATCACATATTTCCTATCATTGGAACTCCTTCACGAAAATAATTAGAGTTGAGTTGGGTTCAGAATCTATAAAGACAGAAAACCAGTACAAGGTAAAAGCTTCATGAAATAACATGAAAAAATTCTAATACAGAGAAACTCCATTCAGTATTTCCACACCCAATCCATATACTTAGCACAGGTTTATAAGCAGAGGTAAATTTACAGATCTTTATCTCAGGGTTAGATATAAGGATCCTGAACCCTGCTTCAACCTAACAGGTGGCAGACATTCATTTCTCAGTCACATAAAAGAAAGGGACAATGGGGGAACAAAGGGGAAGGGAAGGTAGGGAGGAACAGAAGACTCAAACAGATGAAAAATATCAGTGCTGAGTACCACAGGTTAGAGGGAAGTAAGTATCAAGTTTGTGAGAAAGGTGACTGAAACCTGGCTGAGGCTAGTCTTTCTCCACCCCAGACTATTCAAGGCAGAGAACCCAGCCTAGTCCATCAGGATATTCTCCAAAGAAATGAAGCTTAGTACAGCCAGCAGCTCAGCTTTACAGATCTGTGCAGCAACTGAAGGCGGAAGGATCAAAGAATGAAGAGGAATCTCAGATGCAAGTGATGGGAAATATCAGCTAAAACACCAAAAGATCAAGAGAAAAAGCATAAAACAAAAACTCAGCCCAAGCAGATAAACCAACAGGCGGAAAATAAGACATAAGGAAGAATAAGTAAAATCTCAAGAGAAATCATAGCACTTTGAGCAAGTATTATAATACAAAAAAAAAATGCTTCAATACTATCTAACGGAAAGGAATCCTGCCAGCTTCTCAGAAATCACACAACAGCAAGAAATTCCCGAATGGTTCAAAAAAGAGAAACAAAACTCTTAAAACAAGGGATCTTAACTTTTTAAAATTAAATTAAATTTATTTATTTATTTTTGGCTGAGGCATTTGGGGTTAAGTGACTTGCCCAGAATCACACTGCTAGTGAGTGTTATGTGTCTGAGGGCGCATTTGAACTCAGGTCCTCCTGACCCCAGGGCCAGTGCTCTATCCACTTAGCCACCTAGTTGCCCTGGATCTTAACTTTTTTGGTGGGCTGTGGATCTATTTAATGGTCTAATGAAGCCAATGGACCCCTGTCTCAGATGCTTCTAAATGGATAAAATACTTTTAAATGGCTAAAATACACAGTAAACTACTGGTTTACAAAGTAAATCAATAAAAATAACTGTGATGGCAATAATAATTAGCATTCATATAGCACTTCAAGATTTGTAAAGGACTTTACACATTATGTCATATGATCCTTACAATATCTTGCTGATAGGTGCTATTATTATCTCCATTTTACAGATGAGGTAATCCATTATATTGAAATAGTTATTAAAAAAATGTTTTTCTAAAAAGTTCTTGGACCTAGGTTAAGAACTTGTCTTAAAAGAGGAAACCAGTAATGAATTGAAATCAGTGTTGTCAATGAAGAATTTAAAAATATCAGAGCAGGAAAAATTGAATACATGATGCAAAATCTCTCCAAAAAGCTATCAGCTCTGAGACAGAGGGCATAACAGATTTGAGGCACAAAAATACGAAAATGTCAACATTAAAAATAAATAAAGAGATAGATAGATATGCATCTAGGTGGCGCAGTAGATAGAGCACCTGCCCTGAATCAGGAGGACCTGAGTTCAAATCCGACCTCAGACCAAACACGTGACACTTACTAGCTGTGTGACCCTGGGCAAGTCACTTAACCCCAACTGCCTAAAAATAAATTAATATGTATATATATATGTGTGTGTGTGCATGTGTGTGTGTGTGTATGTATGTATATATAAAATTCCTAGACAAGCCAAAGCAATGGACCTCACAGACTGGATACAAAGAGATAATTTAAAGATTATAGATCTCCCAAAAGATGACAAAAAAGCCCAAATACCACAATTCGGGAAATAACATAAAACTGTCCAGAACAAACTCTGAATACAAAGCAATGATCAAGAGAATTCACGTTGCTGCCAGGAAACAAACGAGCAAAAAAAAAGCTCCCTCTTCAAACTTCAAAGCAGAGTGGTTAAATTTCTCAATTTCCAAAGCAAACAATAAATGTAATCAGTCAAGAAAATGCCATTCAAATAAGAAAAGGCAATGTGAATAATACAGGTTTATTCTATATTCATAAGAAATTAGAGGAGAGAACAGAAGAGGATATTTCCTAGTCCACTGGGGATAGGAAGAAAATGGACTGAGCCAATGACTGAGTTATTTGGGCAAAGATGGAAACACAGACTATGGGATCCTCAGTTCTGATGTTCAACGAATATATTCAAATCACAAAGATCAGTGCGAGATTTGGACATGAAGACTAAATAAATTCCATTTGCTTGCTACTTCCTATGTCTAAATTGGTTTTCTGATCTCTAAGGCTATTTGTATTCCTTAAAGTTGTGAGAGATGATCTCTGAGAATCTCTCAGGAATGAAGCCTCCTCAGGGAGTTAATTGCTTCTTGTTCTGTTGAAACACTTGCAGCTGGTTGTCCTTGTAAAGAAACGTGATTTTCAACTTTATCAGATGTCCTCCTCTCTCTCTAAAACTATTTACTCTAAAAAGAAAAAGAAAACCTCCTGTCTCCAGGCATGTTGTAAAAAGTGTCTTGTTCTTTGTTGCTGGGGTAGATTGCCACGAATAGATTGGTACCCTCAGAGCTTGCATTAATGAGTCCTGAGGAAGGGGGGGAAGGGGATTGCGCTAGGACCTATATGACCTGTTGATCTGAACACACCTCTGCTCTCTTCAGTCAGTGCCAATTTTTTGGTGTTCTGAGGGAGCCCTTTCTCAAGAAAGCTAATAAATGAACTTTTCTTTTTGCTAATATCTCTGAGTCTCCGATTCATTGATAAGGGTCTCTGTACCCCACACAAAGTTACTGATGATTAAGTAATTAATTAGAAGTACTTCTTACACACTTAAGTTTGTTTATTTAAAATTCTTTCCCCACCCCCAACATAAGGATGGGGGTGGAGGTGGAGAGTAATGGGAGGAAATAAGCATTTATATAGCACCTATTATGTGCCAGACAACGTATTAAGCAGTTAAGAAATATTTTCTCTTTTGTTCTTTACAATAACCCTGCAAGGTAGGTACTATTATTATACTCATCTTACAGTGAAGAAAACTGAGGCAAACAGAGGTTAAATGACTTAACTGGGATCACACAGCTAGTAAGGATCTGAACCTTGACTTGCACTTGGGCTTTCCTGACCTCAGTAACACCTAATATAGCATCTACTATGTGCCAGACACCATCCTAAGCACTTTATAATTATCATCTCATCTAATCCTCATAACAACTCTGGGAGTTGGTGCTATTATTATCCCCATTTTGCAGGTAAGAAAACTGAGAGAAGAGGTTTAAATGACGTTCCTGAAGTCACACAGCTTGTAAAGTATCTGAGATTTAATTTGAACTCAAGTCTTCCTGACTTGGAGCCCAGTGCTCTATCCATCGTACTACCTACCTGTGAGTAAAATACGTGTAACAAAATAGCTGTCAAATTGTATTTGCTCTGTAACACTGCCAAAGAAAAATTTAAGCAATTTAGGAATTTAATTAATAAACTTGAGTTGCTTATAAAAAATAGTAGTAGCTTTGGAAACTAGGGAATTTTTAAAAATTTTATTGTTACTTGTGGTTTTTATACCAGTCACTTCCTGACATAACCCTGCCACTGAGCCCTCCTTCATAACACAGAAAATGAATGAAGTAAAACAGATACAAAGACCATAATGGTTTATGCTTCCACACCCATAAGCCAAGACCAAGAGGAAGGTCTGTTTCATCATTAAAAAGTATGCATTTTTATGCTGAGTGAAGTAATCAGCATCAGAAGAACAATGACTACAATAACATAAACTAAAACCCTGAAAGGAAGACAAGCTGAGTAATTATAATAACCAGTCTTAGTTCCAGAGAACAGAAAACAGAAAACATACCTCCCTAATTCTGGCAGAGACAAAGGATGATAAGGGCAGGATGCTGCATAAACTGTCAATATACACTGACTGCTTTTGCTTAACTGATTTTCTCTGTCATAAGAAAAGTTCAATCAGGGTGAGGGAAAGAAGTGACATACATCCAGGAATATTGGTCATGGAAAAGCAAAACACATCAATAAATCTTACTATTTTTTTTTTCAAAAAACAATATTGGGGAGAAAAGCATAGGCTGTTTTGAGAATCCAATTATAAACCCTAGACACGAATTAAAATGAGGCTCTCTGGAGGTAGGAGAGGGGGAAGCAATAGCCAAAATTATTGGATATTTTAGAGTACAATCCCCACATAAATACATTCACTGAGTTCAATGAAAGGATGGTGCAAATTAAAGTCAATGAAAGATAAACTAACACTGCACAATGAGAGAAAATGTCATACTTGACTCAGAAAGTACAATGGATGTAAAATTTGCGTTGGTTGTGCTGAAATTCAAGATGGTGTGAAATCAGTTGCCTGGGCTTCTGACACAGATGAGTTATATGATTTGCATGTAAACGTGAAGTTTAACAATCTGTGCTTAGAAGTTAAAAATACCATAATGTGTTATACTTCTCACCATCATTCTTTTTTGTAAACACATAATAAACTGGTTTCCCCAAAAAGTGCAACCTTTTAAAAACTGTGATAATTTGGGAGCAATTATAATTATTTGAAATTTTCATCTATTTTAATTTGTTTACATTTTTTTATTGACTTTAATTTTGAAAGTGAAATAATCCCTTCATGATGGATAAACACATAAGCAATGTTAAAAAAAATCTACAGAAGCAGCTGAAGCTTGTACAAGCAAAGAAAATAAGAGATAGTTCAAAGTGGCAGATACAAAAACAAAGTAAAAAAGCCCCAATCCAAAAAAAGAGAGCCACTATGTTTATTATTTGAATTAACAAGTACTGTTACTGATACAGAAAAAAGGTTTCTGTTTGTTTCATACAAATGCTTTAATTTTAGGTAGCATGAAACCTAATAAATTGAAACACCTTGAAAGTGTACATGTAGAATACGATGGCAAGACCAAAGAATTGTTATGAAGAAAATTAGATGCTTTTACTAAATAAAAACAAACTTTTTCAAAAGCCATGTCTGTGATATCAAAGGGACCGCTTACATCATATGAAGTTGCTTACAGAATGGTTAAGTATAAAAGCCTCAACCAATAAATGGTCAAAGGATATGAACAGGAAGTTCTCAGATGAAGAAATTAAAGTCATCTATAGTCACAAGAAAAAATGCTCTAAAATCACTATTGATTAGAGAAATGCAAATCAAAATAAACTCCGAGGTACCACATCACACCTATCAGAATTGGGCAACATGACAAAACAGAAAAATGATAAATGTTGGAGAAGAAGTGGGGAAATGGGAACACTAATGCATTGTTGGTGGAGTCGTGAAATGATCCAACAGTTTTGGAGAGCAATTTTATAGCCCAAAGGGCTATAAAAATGTGCATACACTTTGACCCAGCAATAGCACTTCCAGGGCTACAGCCCAAAGAGATCACACAAGTGGGAAAAGGACCCACACGTACAAAAATATTTATGGCAGCTCTTTTTGTGGTGGCAAAGACTTGGAAATTGAGGGGATACCCATCAATTGGGGAGTGGCTGAACAAGATGTGGTATATGAATGCAATGGAATACTATTGTGCTATAAGAAATGATGAGCAGGTAGACTTCAGAAAAACCTGGAAAGACTTGTATGGACTGATGTTGAGTGAAGTGAGCAGAACCAGGAAAATACTGTACATAGCAACAGCCATGTTGCGTGATGACTAACGTTGATACACTTAGCCCTTCTCAGCAATGCAAGGATCTAAGACATCTCCAAAGATCTCGTGATGGAAAATGCTATCCACATCCAAAGAAAGGGCTATGGAGTTTGAATGCAGATCGAAGCATACTATTTGCTACTTTTTTTCTTCTGTTTTGTTTTGCTTCCTCTTTCTGATGGTTCCTCCTACTGGTTCTAATTCTTCCTTACAACATCACCAATGTGAAAATGTTTAATAGGAATGTATATGGATAGCCTATATCAGATTGCCAGCTGTCTTGGGGAAAGAGAAAAATTTAAAACCCAAAAGCTTATGGAAGTGATTGCTGATAAATCAAAATAAATTTAAAAAAAAAGCCTCAAACAATAACCAAGCAAATAAGCATCTATTAATCCCTTCTATAGACCACCCACTGTGCCAAGTGCTGAGGATACAAAGAAAAAACAGTCTGCCCTAAAGAAGCTTACATTCTTCTCAGCTATTTCCAAACCATGCTACCCTGTGAGAGCACGTTCCCCATGCCTTCCTCCCTCATAACTCCCCACTCTGTTGCTTTCCCCAATTAGAATGTAAGCTTCTTGAAGCAAGGAGCTGTTGTATCCCCAGAACTTAGTACAGTGCCCAGCACATAATATGCACTTAAATTGAAGAATGAATTCATTCACCTTTTTTTTAAAAAATAGAACCTGTGCAGAGAGCTCTCAGTAAAGAATTTCCCCTACCAATGCACAGGCAGCTTTTTGCAATTTATAGTCTTTTGAGAGTTGACTGGGGCACTGAAAGAATGACTTGCCCAGGGTCACAAAGACCATATAAATCAATCAATCAAGTATTGTATGAACTTAGTGGGTAGCTTGGCAGGATCATGATGCCCTCAACAGCAAAAGGAAAGTTCAAAAGAGGTGAGGGTATGGGGAAGAGTTCTGTTTTGGACATGCATAGTTTGAGATATGCATGCAATATCTAATATCTAAATAATTCAAAATGTCCAACGACGCAAAACCAGAGCTCAGAAAAGACCAGGACTGATACAGAGATAAGTGAATCATCTGCCTAGAGATGATAATTGATAAAAGAAAGACTGATGTTACCTACAGCTAATGATAACAGTCTAAATTATGTCTGGCAAATCACAGGCAAAACATCTTTGAATGTTTCCATTAGCACATAATATAGTGGGCAAGAACTGCTTGAATGTTTGAAGACCCCTACAATCAACCAAAGAGAGAAACTAAAACCTTTCTATTCTGCTTTGCAAGGAGATTAAACAACAAAACGATTAAACAAATGTAAAGATTTGATTACATATGGTCAATAAATTGTTAAAACTGAGTGAAAATTTATTTGTAAACCTAATGGTGGCAATTTCATATCAAGAGATGTTTCCAATACAATAAAAAAAGAGATGTTTTCAATGTAACTAACAGATTTTTAAATGAAGTTTCTATAATATGACAGGAACTGTATGGGACTCTGCACTGATAGAGCTCAATCAATAATTTGATGAAATGCAGGCCCGTTAATTATACAGTTATAGCTGTGGGCCCTTACAATTTGAACAAATTGCATGCTTTAAAGATTATCAGAAATATAAGTGAGTAGATACATATGGTTTTTCAAGTAGTTACAGGAATGAACAATTTTATGTTAGAAAGATCATTAAAAGGAAGGCTCTTTGTACAATTTTAAGACATACACAGGCAGAAAATTAAAATCTTCTATAACAAAACACTTTCTACTCCCAGAATACTTCAGAGGTTTAAGCTAAGAAGAAATTATTATTTGTCTTAATAAGAATGATGAAGCCAAATTATTTTATAACAAAAATTTCTCCTGAAACATGTAGTTGGTAGATGTTTTTTAAAAAACTGAGTACTCCAAATAAATCAACACAAAGTCCACAAATTCATATTCTGATCCAGAAAATCAAGCAAACTGTATTTGTGAAAAATATAGAGCTATGAAAAACAAACTTACAAAGTAATATTTTTATCTGTTCCTCAATTTTAAAAATACCAGACATGCAAATGAAATAGTAGTAAGACGTACTGATCACTTGACAAGGACATAGAAGCAATCTTTGCTTTATATTAAAGATCTAGATATTTCTATATACTGAATGTATAGAGAATATATTTGACATGGATAAATGATACATTTGATCTTACTCATCTGAACCAGAATAGTTAACAGACTGGTCAGTCAGAAAGTCAAACAGCACTTATTAAGAGTTTACTATGTGTCAATATGGAAGCAAGCTCTTGAACCTGAACATTTTATGTTTTGGATGAATATAGAGTTCCTGAGTTTATTTTTAAAAAACAACATAAATTTTACTACTCTTTATAATGTATTGTTTGCATAAAATGAGGGTCTTAGCCATAGCTGTTATAAAGATAAGATACAGATTTGAATATGGGTTAAAAAAAGAATTGTTATTCTAACAACTTTTTATTGATATATTTTCTATTTATACCATCCAGACTTCCTGTTTCTCTCTCCCTCCCAGAGCTATCCCTTATAATAAATTTTTAAAAAGGAAAAGAAAAAATTTCAGTAACACTGACGCATAAGAAAATCTGACATTACATTCAATGACCCTGTACCATGCTTCCTACACCCCATCACACACCCACTCCACACACATACTCTCTCTCATTTCTTTTCCGGGGGGCCAAGCTTATTCTTTACAATTTTCCAACCTTCAGGTTCTGTTGTTGTAGCCATTATATGTATTATTTTCCTGGCTTTGTTTAGCTTCACTTTGCTCCAGTTCATGTTAAGTTTTTCCATGCTACTCAGAAGATATCATTTCTAACAGTAAAATGATATTCCGTTACATTCATGTACCACAATTTGTTTAGTCATTCCACAACTGATAGTTATCTACTTTGTTTCCAATTCTTTGAGATCATAAAAACTGCTGCCATAAATATTCTGGTGTAGATGGAGCTTTTCTTTTTACAAATAATCTCCTTGGAACATATGCCTACTGGTGGAATCAAAGGGTATTGACATTTCAGTTACTTTATCTGCATAATTACAAACTGCTTTCCAGAATAACTGAACCTATTTAGAGCTCCATCAGCAATGCATTGCTGTGCCTGCCTCTCCAAAACTCATCCAACATTGACTATTCCCATCTTTTGTCACTTTTGACAGTTTGTGGATGTTATGTAAATCTGAGTTGTTCTGATTTGCATTTTTCTTATTATTTAATAATTTGGAACATTCTTTCATAGGGTCGTTAATAGTTTGCACTTTTTTGAGAATTGTTTGTTTCTATCCTTTGATCACTTTTTATGGCTTTTGGTCTCATACTTCTGTTGTCTAACAAGATATATTCCGTGATATGAAACTCCTATTAGAGATATGTGATACAAAGATTTGTTTCCCATGCCACTGATTCTCTTAGATGCATTAATTATGATTGTGCAGAAGAAGCTTTTCAATCTCAATATCATAAAATTGGATGAACTATAATTACCAACCTTGGTCCCTAAGAGATACAAGAATTCACCTCCCTCCCTTCCAAATACTACATATAATCATCAGATTCTGTTGATGTGTTGGTTAGTTTTACACAATTGGTCATAGAGAATGTCCTGTTGGATGAGGGAGAAATATATATATATACACATACAAACATAAGAGATACATCTGGAAATAAAGGTGAAATAAAAACAAGCAATATCAAAAAATTTTTCTAATTTAAAAAAGAAAATCAGCCACTGATAAGAGTAAAAATATTAACTGGATTTGAAGGCAGAAGGCCTGGATTTAAATCCCAGCTGACTACTTACTCCCTTCATGAACTTAAACCAGTCCCTTAAACCCTTTGGTTCTCAGTTTCCTCATTTATAAAATGAGAGGGACGAAGAATCTGAGGTTGTATCTCCTTATTATTTCTGTTACCTATCTAACCTCATTCTCTAATTCTGATACACTTAGAAAAACTGAGGACAATGGGGAAGTCAAAGGAGAAGAGCCAGTAATAGACTGAAATCTATTTGCTTCTTTCATAATGTGGGAAGAAGAAATTGGACACCAACACGCACAGTTGCCAAAAGTCAACCACAAAGATCTTAGAAAGTACAATTAAAAAAAAAATGCTGACATTTGGATGTATCAATGATTTCATCAGCGTGGACACTCTCTCTACCATTGCATAGCTAGGCCATACTATACAATTCAACATTCATTAAACCTTTGTGAAAAGAGCTTCAAGAAAGGCACTGTGCCAGAAGTTGGGGAATCAAAGGCAAAAATAAGAGTCCTTGACCTCAAGGAATTCTGATTTGGCTAGCTACAGTGGCACCCGGTAACAGAGAGAGAGACAAAAAGGGTTAGTCTCCACCCTCAGGGAACAAAGTAGGGATATGATAAATATAGCAGATAAGGAAATAATATGAATTTGTTATTATAAAAGAGACTACTAACAACTGGGGGACTCAACCCACAGCTCTAGTCAATGAAATTCCATTCAACAAGCAGTTATTAAGTGCTAGGTAACCTGCTAAGCTATGGGGATACAAAAAGGAAAAAAGAACAAGTCTCTGCCCTCAAGGAGTTTTTAACCTACTGAAGGAAAACTATGTACACAAGTAAATGCAAAAAATATAAACAAAACAAATAAAAAGTAATTTCAAGAAATGAAGGAGCAAGAGTGCTATCAACTGGGACAATCAGGAAAAACTTCTTGTAGGAAGATGAACTAAATCTCAAAGGGAGCTAAAAATTCTAAGAGGCAGAAGTCAGGAGCAAGAACATTTTAAGTAAAAGCAGAGAGGTAGGATGCAAGAGATGAAATGTATATGGGGGACAGTAAGCATGCCCTTTGGCTGGAACAGAGGATGTGTAAAGGGGAGCAATGTGTTGTACAGAGGTCAGAGAAATAGGCTGGAACTGCATTGCAAAGGGCTTTACATGCCAAACCAAGTTGTATTTTATCTTAAAGTCACAGGGAGCCACCAAAGCTTCTTGGGATCAGAGTGACACCGTTAGAACTGTGTAATATCAATTTGGTAGCTGTGTGGAAGAAGGATTGGAGACGGGAGAAACTATATTCCAGAAGACCAATTAGAAAGCTATTGGAATATACCAGGCAAGATGTTCTAAGTGCTTTAATTAGACTAGTGGCTATGTGAATAGAAAAATGGTGAGGGATTGAACAAGGTGGAGTAGAATTTTTAAAACTTGGTAACTGATTAGGTATGGGAGGTGAGTGAGAGTGAAGAGGTAAGAATGACTCCTAAATTGCAAATGAGAGATTGAAGAATGGTGGTACTACAGAAATAGGGAAGTTAAGATCAGGAGCGGGTTGAAGGGAAAAAATAATGAATTCTGTTTTGGACATCCTGTGAATTTGAAATATCTATAGGGTAGCCAGTTGGAGAGTCCAGCAAGCTGACTGAAAAGTGGGATTAAAGTTCAGGAGAAAGACCTAAGCATGTATATATTGGCGGCAAGTAAGGAATCAGTAGAAAAAGAATATGAGATGACTGAGAAAGGTTACTGGGACAATCTCCAAGGATAGATGGGATGAATGGTACGTGATGTTAGCCTTGGCAAGAAGCAGAGCCACATCTTGCTCAAACACTGGACCAACAGAGACTAGGATAGGTGGAGATAATGAGTGTTTGTGGAATGAGGGAACTAAGAAACTTAATGATAGAAGGCCTAAGTAAAGTAGGAATGAAAACTCATGACAGCCTCCATATAGGAGGCAAAGTCATCTGATGAGAAAGAGAGTTAGAGTGCTTGAGGGGAAAGGTTTGGAATAGCCATTTTGGGAAGTATAATAAGGAGGGAAAAATTAAAAGATTACTTGAGCAGCAGTGAGGGCCCAGTTGAGATTAGATAAGGGATTTATAGTAGACCTAGTCATCACAGTTGCATGATTTTTTCCAGGAGCATTTAGCAGCACAGGAGTAGGAGTACAAAAGATATATGGTAGACGCAACACAGGACTGAAGATTAGCAAATCACGAATGGTGGTAAAACAAGAAGGGAAGTGATTAAAAGGTAGAGGGTAGGGGCAGCTAGGTGGTGCAGTGGATAGAGCTGTGGCCTTGGAGTCAGGAGGACCTGAGTTCAAATCCGGCCTCAAACATTTGACACTTACTAGCTGTGTGACCCTGGGCAAGTCACTTAACCCCACTGCCTAGCCAAAAAAAAACAAAACAAAAACAAAAAACAAAAAGGTAGAGGGTAGTATGTAATGGAATTAGTTCACTCTAAGGTCAAGACTATGAGGAAAGAGAGGCCAAAAAAATGACAGATTGGAATAAAAGAGAGGAATAGAGATACTGGAGCTCAAAGTGTAAGATTATGTGTAGGAACAATACAGAAGATACGAAAATATAGATTATGACTAGAAAGGGGCATCTCAGAGTTCAAGTTATGAAGTTCACCTTCACCCAGATTGCCATCCAGTAGCACAAAGCCATCTCTATACAAGGTACCATTTCTTATTTTCATGGCCAACTGAGTAGGTTTATTTCTTCACCAACAGGGACCATTTGTAAATTCTCATTCTTGCTACAAAAATGATCCACCTCCTTTTCTGGTCTCACACGTCCTTAAAGATATCTTTTACAAAATTAATTCCATATGTCATTGGTAATATGCTGCAAGCTATGTAAACCTCCCAGGCAACTTTCCATTTCCTAAGTAGAAGACTGGAGTTGGCGTAAAGAGGACCGGAAGTTACAACTTGTCTCAGACAATAGCTATGTTACTCTGAGCAAGTCACACAACCTCTTTCACCTTAGCTTCTTATCTGTAAAATGGAGAAAAAATAGCACCTATCTCATAGAACTGTTTAAAGGATTAAATAAGGTAATACATGTAAAGCACTGACAAAACTTAAAGCATCATATAAATGTTAGTTTATTATTATTCCTTTTGTATCACCTGCAATTGTTTCCTCTCGTACTGTGATTTCTATGATAGTCAGGTAGCATCACTAAAACACTCTTATGAAAAAAAATGGGCTTTAGCCCTAAGGAGCAATTAGGGATTATTATAACACTGCAATTTCCCAAATTCAACAAAATCTAATTTCTCTCTCCTAGTCATTATTTTCATACTCTCTAGACCCCAGGGTTGTCACACATGAAGTTACTATTACTATGACCCCTCAAGGAAAAAAGAAAAAAAGAGCAAAAGATTATAGAGTAGGAAAATTGAAAGAGAAAGAAGGTAAGAGAAAGAAGAAAAGAGAGGGGGAAAAATGGGGCACATTATGTTTGAGAGACGACAAATTAGGGGTTCAGAGAGACGGGAAGGGTTTGTGAACAGCCGTAGAGCCAAAACAGGAACATCAGAAGACTGGACTCTGACCCGAAAAACAAACGGTGATCCCTGGAGCAGATGATGGATCAGACGCGAAATTCCCTGCTCTTCACAGAGGCAGGTAATCCACGAGAACAGAACACTGCAATACACCATGTTACTCCAAAGAGTGGGAAATAAGTTAAAAAATCACAGATGTAAAAAGCATCGACAAAAACATTTTTAAAAAAGAAAAAGTGCATTATGGTAGCATAAAGTAGAAACCAGCTCTTAAAAAACACTGGTTTCCCTTCTACCAAAAGGGCAGATCTAATGGAAGCAATAAATGAACACAAAGAGAAAGAGTGAGCTGGGCTGGATACAACTGAAAAGTTCTAGTTAGGCTGGTTGGTAAAAAATTTTAAAAAGTTCTTCCACAAAATACCAATTGTGGCTGTGTTTCTAATTTAACCAAGGAAAAGAAAAGACTGCAACCAGATTTGTAACGTTACACAGGTACAATTCAACCTTCTGTTTCCCAGTGCTAAGGAAGTCGCTTTCCCTGTCATTTCTAAGAAAAGCCCTAAGACAACGTCTGAGCTAAGTAACTATTCTGCAGGAGAGTTAAGCCATACACCTTCTGTATCCAAGAGCGAAATAACAAAAATAAAACTATTTTCCAAAACCATGCAGTTCAAAATTGAAAGCAGAGGGGTAGAGCTGTATCACTGAAAGAATACTAGACAAGGACTCTGAAGACTTGAGTTCTAGTTTTACATAGGAACCCTGCAAAAATCTTCCCAACTAAGTACTGCCTTCTGTAGAATGAAAAGATTGAACCAGATGATCTCTAAGATCCCTTCCAGCATTGAATCCTATGACCCAGATCAAAGGAACTATGAATACACTTTATCAGAATCCCTCATTTCCCCCATTAAACTCTACCTTGTATTCTGTATCCCCCAGTAAACCATAAGCTCCTTGAAGTCTAGAACTGTCATTTTTCATCTTTACATCACCACAACTTTTCCTGAGTGCCTTATACATTGTAGAATGCCTCAGTAAATGTTTGTTCAATTGATAATGGGATCAAACGACACAGAAATGCAAGGAACTTTATATACCATCTAATTCAACTCCCTCATTTTATAGATAAGAAAAATAAGACCCAGAAATATTAGATGGCTTTCAGAAGATCACACAGGCAAGAACATGGATCTATATTATATCATCTTTGTGCCAGTTGTGAACAGTTAGAACTAAATACAGTAATGAGCTATTTATTTAGAAGGCTATGTACTTGCAAATTCATTAAAAATCTTTAAAAATCCACTCTTTCACAAAGAATGCTCCTACTGTTTTCACTGACTCTCCTGTGGTTTAGGCACACAGGACACTAGGTCCAAATATATCCAACCATTTGCTTCACTAGTGAAGACATCTACTGAATGTTTCAAATTCTCAACAGACCACAAAAAAACAACCATACATGTGGTAAAAAATGGTAGTCCTTCATCTGCCTCCCCTACAATCCATGCTGGTAATTTTGTTTCTCAGCATTTTAGCAGGGATATATAAATCAATTCTAATAATAATCCAACAAACAATTACAAATAGTTATGCACTAAATAGAACAGCAGTCCAACTACTAGTCAGCAGTTTGGGCTTTTAGTCTGACTTTCCTTAACTGCCTATTTGCTAGAGGACAACCACTGTCCCTTCTGAGTCAGTTTCCTCACCTGTGATTTCCTAAAGTCCCTTCCAATTCTGGCACTCTGTGACTCTATGGTGTACATGTAGTTTTTATTAAATTATTAAAACTTTCAACAAAAAGTAATCTGATTCCCATCAAATGGGAAACGGCTGAACAAGTTGTGGTATATGAATGTGATGGACTATTATTGTTCCATAAGAAATAATGAGCAGGAGGACTTCAGAAAAACCTTGAAAGAATTGTATGAAGTAAAAAAAAAATTAAAAAAGAATCGTATAAACTGGTGCTGAGTAAAGTGAGTAGAACCAGGAGAACACTGCACACAGTTATGGCAACATTGTGCAAGGACTAACTTTGATACTGACTTAGCTCTTCTCAGCAATGCAAGGATCTAAGACAACGCTAAAAACTCATGATGGAAAATGCTATCCACATCCAGAGAAAGAACTATAGAGTTCGAATGCAGACCGAAGCATACTACTTTCTCTCTCTTTTTTTTCTTTCTCGTGGTTTTTCCCTTTTGTTCTGACTCTTCTTTCACAACATGACTAATGTGGAAATGTTTAATATGATTGTACATGTATAGCCTATATCAGATTGCATGTCATCTTCGGGACGGGAGAGGGAGAAAATTCAGAACTCAAAATCTTACAAAAGTGAATGCTGAAAACAAAAAATAAAGTTTCTTAAAAAGCAATACGATTATTTCAATGCATATCTTTAATTCTCAGATTTTTTTTAAAAAGGGTAGTTACTATTAATTTAAAAAAAAAACAACAAAAACATTGGTATCTGCTTAATAATTATGTACCAATACAACCCCTTACATTCTTTAGCAGTACCTAGAAATAGCAGCAGTATTTATCAGACTTCACAAATTGTAGCACCAACAGTGAGTCTTTTTATGAATGACATCAACGTGAAAAAAAGAATGTTGAAAAGAAATACAATTTACCTGATTTTACATTGACATAACCCAACGTATGACCTGGGATAAGTCACTGCATCATTCTGGGCTTCAGGTTGCTCATATGTAAAATGAAGTGCTGGACTCTACCACCTCAAAGTTTCTTCCAGTTCTTAGTCTATCAAGTAGAAGCTTTCATGCGCAAACACTGCTGTCCCACCCCCATCATTAAGAAAAGTTTTAAAGCTCAGAATTGCTTATCAGTCCTTTGGTAAATGCATCAAAAATAACTAACGTGGCAAATCTCAAAATAATTTATTTTTTGCTTCTTAGACTGAAAGACCCAAAACAATTTTATTTCACAAGTCCACAAAGTGAAGACATATTCATTTCGTTAATGGACAATATTCCCCTAAATTAGAAACATTTAACAACTAAAACGGAGTCTTTCTAGTTCAACAAATATTTATTAAGCACTTATTATGTATGCCTCACACTAGGCTATCCAGGGAGGATAACAGACAAATGAAGAAATAATCCCTGCTCTGAAGGAGCTTATTACATTTTACTAAAATGTATGTATGTGGAGCTCCTTACTTTAATTATTTCTTCCTCTCCTCAAATTTTAAAGTTAAGACTGATAAAAATATTTAAAGTAAGAAACAAAGAAGTTATCCAATAGCATTTACAGTCCAACCTGCTTACAGAGAACATCCACTATTTTACAGGTAATCTTTTTATCAGAGGCCCTTCAAGTGACACTGCTCTCTCCTGATTTTCCTACCTGTCTGACCACTCCGCCTCAGGCTCCCACTTGGCAACACGTATACATGTTACATACTCACACCTGTGAGGTAGTTGCCATTATTATCCCCATTTTACAGATAAGAAAACTGAGGCTTACAAGCCTCACCCAGGGTCACACAGTTATAAATGTCATACAGGATTTGAACTCAGGTTTTCCCAACTCCAAATCCAGCATGCCCAGTATCCACTGTGCCTATCCCCAAAACATCTCAAATTCAATATATACAAAACTGAACTCAGTTGTTTCCCCAACAATTCTTTCCTCTTCTGAACTTCCCTATTTCTGTCAAAGGAGTCACCACAATTCTAGTCTCCCAGGTCTATATCTCAACATTATCCTGGACTCCTCACTCTCTGTCACCCCATAGTTGCTATTTCTTGCCAATTCTAACTTTACCACATCTCTATGATCCCTTCTATTTACTTACACAAGCACCTCTCCTCTAGACTATTGGAACAGCCTCTTAATTGGTCACCCTACCTCAAGCCCCACTATTCCAGAATATCCTACAACTGTTGCCAAAGTAGTTTTCCTTAAGTGCAAATCCGACAATGTGACTCCCCTACTCAATCAACTCTGGTGGTTTCTTACAGCCTCTAAAATAAAATAAAACTTCTCTGCTAAAGATATTTTAAAGTCCTACATAACCTGATCCCAACATATCTTTCCAGTTTCACAAGACCCGTCCCTGTCATCTGATATCTATCCAAAATATCCTTCCTCTTTATCATACCAGGTACTCCATCATCTCCTGGCTTTGCTTTTACTTACCTTTGCTTCAGAAAGTCCCACCCTTCCTTTAAGATGCAACTTTAACATCTTCTGCATGAAGCCTTTTCTTGTCCCAACTGCTAACACCTTTCCCCCCAAGTTACTTTTTCTTTATTCACTTTATATATATGATGTATATAGTTATACAAACTTGTTTTCTTGCCATTAAAATATAACAAACTCCTTGGGGTTAGGGACTGTTTCATTCTTTGTATTTCTATCCCAGAGACTAGCATAGAGCCTGGCACATGGTAGGCACAATAAACATTAACTATTTGCTGGCTGTTTGAATATCTATTTGAGTACCTACATCACCCATAATCCAAAAACCCTATAAGAAGGTAATTCAACAAATATTTGTTTGGTGCTTATGAGTACATAAAGCAGAAGTCTCTTAAGAGGTTTCCTTGAAATAATATTGTTTGTTTCAAATACTTTTTACCATATTTCACATCACCACACATGATGACAATGTCATTCAATTTCACGTGAAACAAACCTTTTTTTTTCTATTCTGCCTTTTATACTGTTTCACTGAATATGTGTATTTTGGATAAGTATTATGAAAACACTTCAGTAAAATCCTATTTCAGGTCCTCGTCTCTTCTTAATTCAATTTCAATCCTACAACACTTATTATATGCCTATGTAGTGCTGGGCTTGGGTCAAGACAACCTGTCTTCCTGCGTTCAAATTCAGTCTCACACACTTGCTAGATATGTGATCCTGGGCAAGTCACTTAACCCTGTTTGCCTCAGTCTCCTCATCTGTAAAATGAGCTGGAGAAGGAAATGGCAAACCACTCCAGTATCTTTGCCAAGAAAGTCCCAAATGGGGTTCATGAAGAGTCAGACCCAACTGAAATGACTAAACAACAACACTACTTTGTGCTAGGTGACTGGAATACAAAGCTTGTAAAAATCAGTCATAGGGGCAAAGGAGAACCAGAAGTACTGAGAAATTTAAGGAGGTAAAGATAACTTTCAACCAAGGGAGTGTGCAATCAAGGAAGACTTTGTGAAGGATGTGGTACCTGAGAGAGACTTTGAAAAACTTTCCAGAGACAGAGATGGGGGAGAAGAGAAATCTATTTTAAGCAAGATCTCTTAATATTTTTTGCATCATAAATCCCTTTAGTAGTTTGGTAAAGCCTATAGACTTCTTCTAAGAATAATGTTTAGTTTTGTTGGGTTTTTTAAACTCGTAATTGAAGGAAATGCTAAATATGAGTTGAAATCTAGTTAACGTTAAAGATTTAATTTTTTTCCCATTCAAGTTCACAGACCCCCTGAAATCTATTTATGGACTCCAGCTTAGGAACCCCTGATTGCAAGCATGGGAAGTAGGGTAAACATAAGCATAGAGATGACAGAGAATATGAGAACACAGGAATGAATAACATCCAGACAGTAAGCATCTCTGGGGGCACTAGAATGAATGAATTATGCTAGCCAGAGTTACATTCTGACCCTGCCCATGGAAGCCATTTTGGAGCTCCTAAACTAGTGTTACCAACGGCCTCCAGAAACCTGGGAATTTTTCCATGTTATTCTCCACATTTTCAGGGAAGTACAAATATTTGATGGAGCTGATTCTTTTGCATATCAATATTGTCAACAAAAGTGTGAAATCAGTGAAACTGTAAAAGTGTCCTAACTGGTCTTCCGGTCTTCTCAATCCCCTCCCTAATCCATTCTTCATAAGGCTACCCAAAAAGTATTCTTAAATCACTTCACTGTTCTAATGAAAAACCCTTCAGAGCCTCCCACTGCCCCAGAATAAAGTAAAAATAATCGCCTGATCCTGGAAGCCAACGCCCTGGCTCCAATTAACCTTTTCAGTCTCATCTCTTATTTCTTACAACTCCTCTTCACATACTCTACATTCTAGCTAAACTGAACTACTTGGAATTCCCTAATTTTGACCCATTCTTTATCTCTGGGTTTTGCTTACAATCCCTCATAGAGAATTCCCCTATACTACTAGTTTTAAGTCATTCCTTAAAAGGTCAAGTCAGGTGCTACCTCCTTCATGAAGCTCTGCTGATCATCCTCCTAACTCCTCCCATCTTTTGCAAGTCATGTTTTCTCTTCAAAGCACCACAGTTTCTCAAATGTGATCCTGCACAGCACACAATAGGCATTAAAAAAAAGTTTGTTGAATTGAACAGACAAGCAGTTTCCCATTCAATTTTAATATCAGTCAACTAACATTTATTAAATGCTTATTATATGTCAAGCACTGTGCTAAGCCCTGGGGATTCAAAGGAAGGCAAAAAAACAGTCCCTACTCTCAAAAAGTCTAAAACACTTACATTATCTAGACAGATCTCCCAATGCCATATTTTTAAAAAGAGAAGTGTAAATTTAAAGAGAAGTCATGATTCCACCACTAAGAAGATATCCCCAAGATAAGAAAGTCTTCACATATCTCAAAACATCACGGTGATATTTTTTGCAGTGGCAAAGAACTGTGAACAAAGCAGATGCTCATCAATGGGGAACGGCTAAATAAACTGTGGTGCATGAATGCATGGAGTATTACTCTACCATCAGAAATGATGAATATGATGAATACAAAGAAGCACTGAAAAAATTACATACACTGATACACAATGAAGTAAGCAGTGACAGGAAAATAATATACACCATGACTACAACAATTGAAATGGAAAGAACTACAAAACAACCAAAGGTGAATTCTGCAAAATTACAAAGAACAAGCAGGCGCTAGAAAAGATATGAACAGAGGTAGGAAGGTGGTTCTATAAGTATGGAAAATTGTATATATTTTCATACTTTTTCAATTTGTTCATCAGTTTTGTTAATTTTTTCCTTTTCTTTAAAAAACACAATTTGTTACATAGGACGAAAGTAGGCATTTATTAATTGTGTACTCTGCTAGGCAGTGAAATGCTTTACAATATTATCTCATTTGATTCTCACAATCCTGGGAGGTTACTGCTATTATTATCCCCATTTTACAGGTGAGGAAACTGAAGAAAACAGAGGTTAAGTGACTTGCCCAGGGTCTCAGAGCTAGTAAGTGAGACCCAATTTAAATTCCAGTCTTCCTGATTCCAAGCCCAGTCCTCTATCTACCTAGAAGGCGGGAAGGAGAGGAATACTAGGAGAAATTTAAATGATGCAAATACAAAAGATATTAATATCAAAAAAAAATTTTTTACAAGGGATAATGGTGAAAATGACTCTTGAATAAGACAGTTGCAGGAGTAAGATCTCAATATTATAATTATGTTCTTCAACAGTGTTGAAAGATTGTAAGCACATATCAAAGCCCACTTAACAGAGTAAGGACAAGCAATGTTTCAGGAGTGATAAATACCAGATCTCCAGCTAAAAGAAACCAAGGAATGACTCTCATAAGTAGGTAGTCCCAGCCTGGCCTGAGCAGTTAGTATTCAATCAGGACAAATAACCAAGATTGCTCTAAACCTGGGTGATCCTGTTTTGTCATTCCTTTTACAAGATAAAACCCAGATTTCCCCGTGGTTAAGTAGGTTAATGCCCCAATAAACTGAGACTTCAAGTAATATAATTACATTGTATTTTATGGTATCTATAAACCAAACAGGACAGGAAGACAAATCAAAATATCACCCAACATTAAAAATGCTTCGTTTCTACAGCCTATCTCCTTTGCTGAAATAATTTCAACAAGGTAACACTAACAAGTTGTTTCCTGTAAGTGTGCTCTACTACCAAGAATTCCAACTTTGCACAGTAATGTTGTGAGCGTAATATGTATGTTAAAAGTCTCTCATTCTCCAGATCTGGAAATTCACTCCAAAGCAAGCAGCAGCTTTAAAAGAAAACTTATATATTCCCCTCCTTGTTATCTAATTTTACCCATGTTCCTCTACTATGTTGTGGTGGGGGAATAGCAGCCAGGTGAGTCTGGTGACTTGGAATAACCTTAGGGGAAACAGCCACAAAATCAAGATTTCCAAACTGAGATATCTGCCATACTCCAATACCTGTCACACCCAACTTCATCTCAACTATCTGCCCTTTATTTTCCACTTCCTCTACTTAGGCAGTGCTCCCTGTATCCACCTTAAAGCTGGCACTGTGGACCTGAAGACCAACATTCAGGCTGTTTCAAAGTTTTTTGGGGGGTTTTGTTTTTGACAGCAACATCTCAAGAGTTCACTACCAGAAAAAACTGGCCAGAATGAAATACTAAAAAGAAACACCTGTTCAGTATAAGGCACCAGGCACCTTGAGAAGTCCGGGCAGATTTAACCCACGTATGTTAGCATTCTTCCCTATTGCTAATTGAAAAATGGATATCTCTTCTGCTCAGTAAGCACCTAGGATTTTGTAAAAAAAAAAAAAAAAAAAAGTGTTATTTATAACAACGTATAGGGATTCAATCACTGTTAGGGCAGCTCCAAGAACTAAGGTACCATGATAGTAGATACCATGTTATTCAATTAGGTTAATGTTTCCCAATAAACTCATATGGCTTATATAGATAATCAAATTTATCTTTACAGTGCCCATAACTGCTAGTGTCAGGAGAACTAAAGTATAAGATAGCTCCAGGATAAAGGAGAAAGGGAGTAATCAGAGTATTCTGGAGCAATATAGGGGATATTAAGCCAGTTCTCCTAACCCCAAATTTATACACACACACATATTTGTGTGCACATACACACACATATGCTATACACAAAGCTTATGCACACATGTATATATTATGTGTAGACATGAAATTGCATGTGCGTACATATTCTGTATTTCATGTCTCTACAATATAAACATAAGCATAAGTTTGGTACAATGGAAAGACTTCTATATTTGCAATCAAGAGAATCTACGTTTCAATTCTAGTTCAACTTAATATCTGTGTGACCTTGGGCAACTTACAACCTCAGTGGGCCTCAGTTTCCTCATCTATAAAATGAGTAGGTAGAGTGAGATGACCTCTAAAGTCCCTTCCAGCTCTAAATTGATCAACCTATTCTATACTGCTTATTCCTGCTTTAAACTGATGAACTTCTAAACCATCTATCATTGTAAAGAAAATAATGAAAGAAAATATTGGTAGCATCACGGAATTCCTATTTACATCCAGGAACACCACAGCTGCACAGGAAAAATGTTTCAGCAAACAGTTAAGCTATGGTGAACCTATTACATGTCTAGATCACATCTTACAACTCACTCCCAGACCATTATGAAATACACTATCATGTAATCAACCAATATATTCCACAAAATCTCACAATCTAGATAACATTATCAGAAAAATATCAGAAAGTGCAGAGTTGGAATCCAAATTAATACCAGGAGAATTATATAAATAATACTTAACAACAATTCTATACAAACATTTGCACTAAATATCCTCTACTAAAAAACCATTTTCTGAAACTCCTCTCAAAGCATTATTAATATAATGGAACTGTATGAAATTTCAAATAACTATTTACTATTCTTAATTGAAGCACCTTGGTTACTTAACATTACCTAGTTTTATTGGGTCTACACAAGTAAGCATATAATGATCCATTACTTGCTTGGTTATCAGAATTATAAATCTTTAAAGATCTTTGAAAATTACAAATGAAGCTCAACAAAGTTTCCTTCACTAAACCTGCACTTTTTACTCAAGCAGGTAACTAGTTGAAGACTATAATTTTCCCCTACTCAGGCAACATCAGTCTCTATACCCTAGAAGAAGAAAATGTGGTGATGACAGCTTCAAATTGTGGCAAAACCAAAATGTTTTCCAACTTGCTTGGTCAATTAACAGAAAAATGGACATTTCCTAGGGGTTCTAAAATCTTTTTAAAGAAATTAAGCTATGAGTGGCAAATTAAATTATGAGTGGGAGGCAAGAACATTGATCTATCATCTTCCAAAACACTTAACCAGCAAGAAGTTGAAGTGGTTGGTGATTCGTCTCCTATTCTCCATTCTGTACACCTGGAATAAATACTCTTCACTTTACAACCTCTGCTCTGATTTCCTACATGCCTCCATTGATGAAAGGATGTAGAGAATATCCAGAAGGAAAACATTCCACATCCAGGCACTTCCTGGGTGAGCCCTAGCTCCACTCCAAGAACATAGCATAATAACTTCTGCATCTTGTCTATCCCGCTCAGCTAAGGGAAACACATCTGGCAGAGAGGATCCAGGGAGCTTGATGGAAGGAGAAACCAGCAAATAAAAAAGGGAGATTTAAAGTCGCTTCACTCTTAAATCTCTTTTTCTCATTTAAATAAAAAAAAAAGGAGAGGAGGTGCACTGGGTGATCTCTAAGGTCATTTCCTGCTCTAATTCTATGATCCTAAGTCACTTCCAGTACCCAGGCCTCAGTCTGGACTAGATGCCCTCTAAAGTCAGAGTCTTGAATTCTATGATTCCATTAATAATCAAAGGCCAAAGGGCACCTAGCAATGAGGAGGATAAGGGAGGAGGAATAGGAAGGGAGGGGGGCGGGGCAGAAATGCTGACACTGGGACGAAAAGGAAAAAGTGAAGAGAGTCGAGGTGAACCGTTCAGTTTAGTGAGGGAAGAACAGCGAAGTGTCTGAGACTTTATATAGAAAGAATGATATAGTAAGGGGACTGACAAAAAGGAGCGTATAGGATATTGAAGGATATCGGCCCGAAGGGCTGGGGAGTGAGGGACGGGGTGAAGGAGAGGGGACCGGACCGAGAAGGAAGGGACAGACCCGGAGGGTCCTGAAGAGAAGCAGCTGGGGGGAGGGGAGCAGGTCGAGGTCCTGGAAAGGAGCGGGGGGGGGGGGGGGGAAGGGGAGGGTGGGCGCTGGGGGGGGGGCGGTGCTGTGGCGCCGAGGGCGGCGGAGCCCAGGGAGGGGGATCCCGAAGCAAGTGGCCGGGAGAGGGAGTGAAATGAGGGCGCGGGTCCCAGGAGGAGGAAGAGGGTGAAGAGGAGGGGGCTCTGCCTCGAAGAACAGCGGGGCGGGCGGGCGGGCAGCGGCTCACCGAGCGCCACCTGGCAGGCTCTGCGCAGCTGGGAGTGCTGGGGCCGCTTCACCTCCTTGTCGGCCAGGATCTTCTCCAGAGCCCGGGACACGAACATGCTCTTGGTCTGGCTCTCCTGCATGGCCGGGGTCGGGGAGGGGCTCCACCGGCTGAGGAGCGCAGCAGGAAGGGGATCCCGGGGCTCCGGGGCGGGCACAGGCTGCCGCCGCCGCCGCCCCCCGTCAGGAAGCGACACCGCGGCCCCACGGCGCCGCCATGTTGGATCCCATCACGTGACGAAGACGCAGCCTCCGCCCCCTCCCCTCGCCCCGCTCCCTCCGCCTCGTGGACACCCCCAGCCCCGCCTCCTGCCGTGAGGGGAGTAGGGAAGAGGGTCACGGAGGACTCTTAAACATCTTTTAGTCCAGCTCTTCTGCAGCCTGGGGAAGACTTTAGAGGCTCACTGGTCCAACCCGTTCGTCTTTTTACGGATGAGAGATTAAGTGACGTGTCCAAGGTCATAGAGGTCATAGGTTCATAAAAGGAACCTTCGAAGCCCATATGGTCAGGTCAAGTATACAAACATTTATTAAAAGCTTACTGTGTGCCAGTAAGGCACACCTAAGGGCTGGAAATACAAATAGAAGGCAAAAGGGAGACAGCCCCAGCTTTCAAGGAGCTCACCTCCTAACCACGTGCAAAGAAGTTCAAAAGGGAGGGAAGAGGATGGCAGAGGTACCTGAATTGGCACATTTGCCGATTTTATTTAGATTGTCAGTTCTATTGACATATAATTGGGCAAAATGAAACACAACCAGAATGGTTAGGTGATTTGCCCATGGTCACAAAAAGCATAGGATCACACATTTAGAACTGAAAGGGATCTTATAGGCCATCTAATCCAATTTCCATCTATTACAGATGAGGAAACTGAAGCTCAAAGATTAATTGACTTGTCCAGGGTCACACAGCTATTGTCTAAGGAAGGATAAGAACCCAGGTTTTTGACTCAGAGTAGGAGGATAGAGCCAGGATTCAAGTCCAAGTCCTCTGATTCCAAATTCAGGGCCCTGGTAGCTGCTGATAGTGTTCAATCAATCAGCCCTGTGTTCTTCATGTCCGCATTTGAGGTCTTCTTGACAAAGATACTGGAGTGGTTTGCCATTTCCTTTTCCAGCTCGTTTTACAAATGAGGAAACTGAGGCAAACAGGGTTCAGTGACTTGCCCAGAGTCACACAGCTAGTCTGAGGCCAGTATTTAAACTTAAGTCTGCTGACTCCAGAGCCAGCGCCCTATCCACTGTGCCACCTAGCTGTCCCCCCACCAACTTTCCGCTACGTTGATCAATAATCATCAATTATTTATGTGCCTCTGCACTTGGAACTGTGCCCTTCAAAGATACAGAGAAAAGACATGGAATGTCATACGTGAAGGACAGTAAATAGGCCAACTTGGCTAGACCCTAGAGAGCCTGAAAGGATAATAATTATGTACCAACTCTGGGAACAGTAGGCTACCACTGTGCCTCTCACAATTGCCTTTCTTCATTTTCCCCACAGTCCTGTGAGGTGGGTGAAATAGGTATTATTAAACCCTTTTGTATAGCTGAGGAAACTGAGGCCCAGACAACGAAAGGGACTTTGCCACAAATTGAATGAATGATAGAACCAGATTGGTATACAGATCTCCTGATTCTCTAGTCACTGCTCTCTCTCCTGTACTATACTATCTGACTAAAGAAAAAAAATAAAAAAATTTCTTTTCCCCTTTTTTTCCACTTCTGCCCTATATATACAGTGGTGTGCTAGAGCCAGCTCATACCTTCTAAGAGTCAATTGTTAAATTTTCAATATGAGCATTTATACTTCAGAGAGTCATAAACCGTATGAATCAGGGCTTGATTTATTGTTTTGTTGATTGTTTAGACTTAAGAAAGTGATGGGGAAGAAGTTAATAATGCAGATTAAATTTAAAAATGTGTTGTACACACATTTTGGGGTTGTTAAACATTTGGTTGTTAAACATTTGCCATCACACCCCAACATACATATATACACATTCATATAAGCACTGTGATGTCTAGTCCACAAATGACACATCATCATGTGATACTATACAAGCTTTGATGATTCTCCCTCATCCTCCTGACCCTCTAGGACAAGCACATCCTCTGCTAGATTAAGTCATTTCAGGAAACAATGATATATAAGAATGGTCAGAAGATGACATTATGGCCCTGGAAAGGATGTGATATTCTGGGTTAACTTACCAGTTAATTAATGGCATGTATTATTAATATATCAGTGCAACGAGAGAAACATAAAAGAACAATGAATTTATATAGTGTTTGTACATTGATCATCTCATTTGATTCTCATTAGCACTATGTAAGGTAGACAGGGCAAGGATTTTTTTGCATATGTTTCATGCAGACATCTATTTAGCTATCTCCCCTGACAGAATAAAAGCCCTTGAGGATAGGGACTGTTTTATTTTTGTTTTGTATCCTCTACACTTAGCACTGTGCTTACCGATGAGCTATTGATCAGTCCGCTTGTGACAGAGGAGACAAGGTTGGGGGCAGGGGCAGTTGGAAATGATTTGCTAAAGGTCACTGTTCTGGTTAACAGAAGAACCAGGATTAAAAACCAGATTTTCTGACACCTACTCCAATATTCTTTCCAATATACCATAACTGCTGTTGTAAAATGTTGTTGTTTGTCCTTCCTTTTTTAAGAGGACTGCCATCACAGGGCAGTGTCTTGACTTGCCTGTGAATTGGATTTAAGTGAGGCAGGGTTGCTCAGGGTCTTCAGCCTCACTCTCTCTTCCAGAGTCATAGAAGTCCAGTGGCAGGACAAAAGTCAGAACCACTGTTGATGGCTTGGTATGCAGTGAATGACCTTGGTGTCTTGGTGTCTTGGTGTTTGACCCAGCTCTAAGCGCTCCCACAGAGCTTGCTTCAGCTGCCTTTCATGGCTTTTGGAACAAACTGTTTTCATCCCCATTCCACTGGGGGAAGTGTTCACCTGCTTGGGGTAGACACCCCTCTAACTCATGGTAGACACCCCTAAACTCACCAACAGGTTTGAGGCCTATCAGTTTCCCTCAACCTGGTTGAGCCCATTTGCCTAGAAAATTTACCAAGGTATGGCTGCTGCACATGCTACACCTTCTTGGAGCCACAGATGAGAACTGAGTTAAAGGTGGACACTAATGGTGGATGAACAGCTCTGAAAAGGGTTTAGCAAGCCCTCACACCAGAAGTGCTAGTCCTCCTGAACACCCCACATACCCCTATAAAAATATAGGTGGGGAAGGGACAGCCATGATGAAACCCTGCAAGAGTGAATCTTCCCCTAGGACTTTGGTTGTGACTCTCCTCAGGTACTTTCAGGCACTGTGAGCAGCAAGTTCTCTTTCACTCTACCTGAGTGACTTATCACCTCTTTTCCTTGTGATACATGGTCTTGATGCTTCTTTTATATCGTGCATCTTCCCAGTCCATGGATCATCAGCAATAGGGACTCTTTAGAAATTATGGCATTCCAACTCTGAGGTGTTCCATACCTATCAGATTGGCTAACGTGACAGAAAAGGAAATGATAAATGCTGGATCGGGTATGGAAAAATAGACACACTAATGCATTGTTGGTGGAGTTGTGAACAGATCCCACCATTCTAGAGAACAATTTGGAACTACGCCCAAAGGAATATAAAACTCTGCATATTCTTTGACCCAGCAATATTATTACTAGGCTTGTATCCCAGAGAGATCAAAGAAAAAGGGAAAGAATCTATATGTACAAAAATGTTAATAGCATCTCTTTTTGTGGTGACAAAGAATTGGAAATCAAGGGGATGCTCAACAATTGGGGAATAGCTGAACAAGTTGTAGTTTTTTAATTTGATGAAATACTATTGTACTATAAGAAATGACAAGCAGAATGGTTTCAGAAAAACCTAGGAAGAATTATATGCACTGATGCAAAAGGAAATGAGCAGAACCAGGAGATCATTGTACACAATAACAGTAATATTGTAACAATGATCAACTTAGACTTAAAGACTTAGCTACTCTGATCAATACAGTGATCCAACACAATTCATGATAAAAAATGCTATCTACTTCCAAAAAAGAGAACTGATCAACTCTGAGTGAAGATTGAAGCATACTTTTTTCACTTTATTCTTCTTGCTTTAATTTTTTTTTTGCAACATGGATAATATGGAAATATGTTTTGCATGACACCAGTATAATTGATATCATATTGCTTGCCTTCTCAATGGGGAGAGGAAGGGCTGGAGGTAGGGAAAGAATTTGGATTCCAAAGTTATAAAAATGTTAAAAATAAATATTTTTTAAAGAGAAAGTGTGGTGTTCCATGATTCACCTCTCTAGTCTATAACGTTGTTAGGAGTTAGTATTGTGGTGATGTTAAAGGGATGAGCTTTTGTGGTAGCCAGATGCTTGGGATCATTGAAAGCACTAGACAGTTTCCTAAATCAAATCCAGTTCAATTTTCTTTGTTCATTCTATCCAGGACTTAATTCATTGTCCAACTCTAGTGCCTGTACAAGGTATAGGGTGTCTGTACAAGGGTGTCTCAAAAGTCTTAGTGCAGTTTTAAGCTATTAAAGCTTATGGTCCTTAAAATAGCTTGAAGCTGTTTCAAGCTATTAAAGCTTAAAACTGCACTAAGACTTTTGGAACAAGTTGTATATGCTGATAAAATACTTTAATGGGCTCCCCTCCATTTGAATGTTAATTATAACAATGACAATATGTATTTTTTGTCTACTCTGTTTTCTCTGTGTGAACAGTTAATCCTATCTACTTAGTGACTATGAATTTAATTAAGAAGGGTCAATGTAATCAATACAATAACACCTGTTAATAGGACCATTGAGAGATTCTCACAATGAACAGGAATTCACTCTTCTGCTTGAAAACCCTAACTTATTTGGGCCTCAATTTCTTTAAAATAAAGGAATTGGCATATATGACTTATGGGGTTCTTTTCAACTCTAAATCATCAGCCTATGATGAGTATATGTTTTTCTTTTTATTCCTCACTTAATGTTTATACTCAGTGGATTATTGATTGAATAGTTATCTATCTGGTCATTTCTGTTACAGAATCTTGTGTGACTTTTAATATCTTAAGGGAAGGTACTTTAAAGAGAAATTTTGTTCTACTGAGTCAAGTGGTTTTGAAATTTTTTTGGGGGGGAGGTGAGGCAATTGGGGTTAAGTGACTTGCCCAGAGTCACACAGCTAGTGAGTGTTAGGTGTCTGAGGCCGGATTTGAACCCAGGTTCTCCTGTCTCCAGGCTGGTGCTCTATCCACTGGGCCACCTAGCTGCCCCAAAATTTTTTAAAGAAAATAAAACAAGAAATGTTATATTCTTAGCAGCTCTCAATTATTTGTGTGATGGCAGAGGTTGCCTTCTGTGAAAAAGGATTCAAGAAAGACTCTGCCTACTCTCATCTTTTCATTAAAGACAACTTCAGTGTGTACATAGACTATTCTCATTAAGATTTTATAGAGATGACAAAGGTCTACATGTCTCTAGTTGCTAACATTTTTTCAATATTTTTTTTGCAGCAAAAAGTATCACCTACCTCTGACCCTGGATCAGTCATTTAACCTCTGTCTGCCTTGGTTTCCTCATCTGCAAAATGGGGATAATAATAGCACCTACCTCTCAGAATTGTTGTGAGGATAAAATGAAATAATATCTGTAAAGTGCTTTGTAAAGCTTAAAGTGATATATAAATGCTATTATTATTATTTGTGATTTTTTTTCTTTCAGAATCTTCCCTTCTTTGAAGTCTTCCCATTTCCATTCCAATCTGTCCTTCATACTACTGCCACAATAAGTTTTTTTACGCATAGGTTATATTACACCAATGCTCCTAAATCATCAGTAGCTCCCTGTTATCTTATCTGTTATCTGTCAAATGCCTTCGGCTGCCATTAAAGAGCCTCCACAGTCTAGCACTAGCTTACTTTTTTTTCCACTGTGAACTTACAAACATCAGCAAATTTGAACATTTCAAACAGAACAGAAAAGAGGATTATACATGAAACTTTGGACTTCTGGTATGTAGAGGGTTTTTTTTAATTGTACATTACATTTAACGCTACAGTTACAAAACTCCCTTGCTTCTCTGTGTTCCCTTCTGAGCATCCATCTCCTTTCTTCTTTGTAGTTTTTAAAGTTTTGTTGGTTTTTCTCTTTCTTTTATTCTTTTTTTTTGCTTCATTAACTCCCCCTACCACCAAGTAGAAAACCTTCCTTGTAACAAAGCCTTGACTTTAGTCAAGCAAAAAAAAGAAAGAAAGAAAGAAAGAAAGAAAGAAAATGATCCTATTATATGTGTCTGAAAATACAACTCTTTCTACATCTTTAATTTGTCACCGTTATATAGATTGTTGCTGGAACTGTATTTTTCTTTTCCTCCTTATCTCTCCTCACAAGTCTGGGGGTAAGAGAGGGAGAGATGGGGGGAAATGGGACCTTTCTTCCAGGCGAGCAAAAGGGCCAAAAGGAACTCTGAATTGGATCTTACTCCTTTCGCCAACCAACTGGTTTGGCCTAGTCTGTGCTTCAGCCCCCTCTGACCAGCCTCAGTCTACTCCTGCACAAATTCATTTTCAGCTTTCACTCTCTCCTTATCCATCCATGCTGTACCATGAAGTCTCAGCCCCATTTGCTTTCTCAGCTTTTGACTGTAGCAGGGCAGTGCATCTGCCCCATGTTCCTTGCTGAGACAGAATTGTATGTGGCTACACTTTCTCCTCCTTCCTCTCTTTCTCTGTGACTTCTCAGTGAAAGCTTTTCCTCCGCCAAAAGCCCTACGGACAGCCTAAGTACTGTACTTAGTATAGTACTAGCCTAAGTACAGCATCCCCTGTAAGACTGCAATCTCCAACTCATACTCCAACTCTCAGGTTGGGTCCCTAGAGGGCTGTAATACCTACTGTCTCAGGTTCTAGAGGTAACCCTCAGGGGCTAGGTTTCTAGAGGGGCACTCCATTCTATGAATTTTTGAATTTGTTTTTTTAAGGCAACTGGGATTAAGTGACTTGCCCAGGGTCACAAAACTAGTAAGTATCAAGTGTTTGATCTGAGGCCAGATTTGGACTCAGGTCCTCCTGACTTCAGGGCTGGTGCTCTATCCACTGCACCACCTAGCTTTCCCTGAGTGGAATTTTGAATAAGATATGGAGGAAATACATTAAGGCATGGGAGATCAACTACACAAATGCATAGATATGGGGAAAAAAAGTCAAGACAAGTTAAAGGAACAGTAAATAGTATAGTCTGGCTGGAACAGAGAAATGTGAATGAAGGCTGAATGGGAAGGCCGGTGCCTGATTCTGCAGGATCTTGAATACTAAACTGAGTCTACATGATATGACGTAGGCAAAGGTGAACCATGAAAATTTCTGAGTAGGGTGACAACCACAAGGAAATGATCAATCAAGAAACCATCAGACCAGAGCTTTAAGAAGATCACTTTGGCAGCTGTTTGGAGGAGGCATTGGAGAGGAGAGAAGCTTGAGGCAAGCAGAGCAATTAGGAGGCTCTTACAGGTTAAAGGTGATGAGGGCCTGAAGGGGCTAGGTATGAGAGATGTTAGGAGAAGAAATCAGGCCTTGTCAACCGTTTTTTTGGTGGGAGTGCTAAGAATAGGGAACAGGCAAAGACAACTCTCAGGTTTCAAGTCTGGGTGGTTGGAAGAATATAGGTGCTATCAACAGAAACTAGGAAATTGGTAGGAGGAACAAATTTGTTGCTGTTGTTTGCCCCCTTCCCCTGAAGTCTTTGTTTAGTGTTTTAGCCAACTTTGGAGCTAGTACTCTGAAAAAAAAATAGTATAACTCTATAGTTCTCTAAAAAGATTCCACTTTCTCTTTTAAAAATATTTTATTATTTATTTTCATTTTTATTGATATCTTGGTTTTATATTAACTTCATTTCTGAATGCATCCCTACTCATCCTCTATCTATGAAGTCATCCTTTGTAGTAGAAAAGAAAAATCGGGGGAAAAAACCAATTCAACAAAACTTATCAAAGTTTAGTCTTTGTAATAGTTAGTGTTCGGCAGTATTCTACCTACATAATCCCCAACCTCTTCAATGCAGGGATCTCATCTTTTCTCTGGGGCCAAGTTTAATTCCTCCTTTGAAAGAAGGAAAACAAGATGGAAATAGCATTGGAATAAAAGTCAGAAGACCTGGGTTCAATTTGTGGCTCTTCTGTTTATTAGCTACTTGACTATGAGCAAATCACTTCTCTCTCAGCCTCAGTTTCCCCATTCATAAAATGAAGGGGTTGGACTAGATGATCTCTAAAGGCCCTTTCCAGGTCTAACATCCTATCTTAAACTGAATTCAAAAAATTCAGTTCCTTTATGCTTCATATTCTACCCATACTGACCTAGTTGCTGTTGCCTAAACTCATTAATCTATTTCCCACAGCCTGTGCCTTTGCATATGTGATAATGGCCTTGGACAAGTCATTTCCTCTCTGTAAGCCATTTCTTCATCTGTAAAATGGCAGCGCTCTTCCAAATCTAAAATCCTCATCTTCCCTGCTAAAAGCAATGTCCTTCTCTCTTCCTACACACTCCCTCCAAGATCCATTTAGTTTCCTTCACAGTGAGCTGAGCCTTAGATGCCACCTCCTACATCAGGAGTTCTCAGAATTATTTGAAAAGTGCCATTCTCCAGTAGAGGGAGTCTCCAAGCCCCTTAGTTATTAGTGTTCTCACTCTTCTCAAATTACCTTCTTTGTACTTACCTTTGTATCCCCTTATAGAATATAAGCTCCTTGAGGACAGGGCATGTTTTTCTTGTTTTTTATCTTTGTATGCCAAGCATCTAGCATAGGGCCTTACACATAGTAGGTGAGGAATGAATGAATGTATGTCCTAAAGACTATTCAGCTCTGACATTCTAGTTTCAGGTTTATATGTGCTTATGGCCTTCTTAACCTTACTACAGCAATGACCACTAGAGGATGCCAGTGTTCAAATAATTCAGGGAAATCCACCATCTGACTCTGGTATTCTCTCTGGCTTGGCTCAGAGATCTCAGCTTGGAATAATTCTCATTAACTACACCAGAACCAAAATAAAATCTGAGCTCTACAGCATGTGGGAGGAAGGGCTTGGAACTGATTTATTTTACCCCTGCAACACTAATCAGACTTCCCTCCTGAATAATATTGTTTTCCACATATGCCTTCTTAATACATCCCAGAGTCCTGGAAAGAATGAATGGTGGCCAGGGATAGGCCTAGCCAAAATAGTTTATTTTTGGTGTCTTCTTAGCCCTTCTTCTAACATTCCAGACTGACACCCTAGAACTAAAAAATGAAGAGACAACTGGATTCAGAGTCAGAGGGCTAGGATTCAAATTCTGGCTCTGCTACTTAATGCATATGTGATAATGGTCTTGGACAAGTCATTTCCTCTCTCTGAGCCGGTTTCTACATAGGTAAAATGATAATGCTCTTACAGATCTAAATCCTCATTTTTCCTGCTAAAAACAACTACAGAAGCACGCCACCCCCCCCCAGGTGCTTTTGCATGTACTACAGTATATTTGCATTTTACTAGGTCTCCCCTAAAGTCCTCCTTCTTTACTTGGGTGGAGTGGGGGGGGTGACCCTGACTTTGAGTAAGGCTATGACAGTTAGACTGTGTATCTGTCACCCCAAGACTAGCTTGGATAAGTTCAGAGAGACACACCACAAAAAAGGACACTAGGGGGTGAATGATTTTGGCCACAGCAACCTGTAAAGATAATTTATTAAGACATAGAAAGGGGAGTGAAATCACATATCTTCTGAATCATTGAAATAAGGGGAGCTTGGAAGACTAAAACTCTTTAAGATCCAAGGAAATGAATCTCTGATGCCTTTGTCTGGCATTTAAAGCTCTTTACAAACTGCCCCCTTCATAACTTTCCCATTTTCAGTCTCTGCCTTCCACTAATGCAGTGCTCCAGTCATACTTACCTACTTATTGCTCCTTGAACAGGACATTCCATCTCCCATATTCATGCCTTTGTGCTGACCCCAAGTCTCGAAGGTTCTCCCTCCGAACCTCCTAAGCTTAGAATCACCAGTTTCCCTAAAAACTCAACTCAGTGGCCATCTCTTTTGGGAGGCCTTTCCTTGGGAAACCTGGTTTCTAGTGCCATTCCATCTAAGACAGTGATTCATAACTTTTTTTGTCACATGGATCCCTCTGGCAGTGTGGTAAAGCCTATGGACTCCTTCTCAGAATAATGTTTTTAAATGCATTTAATAAAATACATAGGATTACCAAGGAAACCAATTCTATTAAAATAGATATAAACTTTTTTCCCATCCAAATTCATGTGCCTCCTGAAATCTATCAGGGTCCACAGACTCTAGGATAAGAGCCCCAGCTCTCATATAGTCTCATATATTTTTAGAAATTCATTTTTTTATTTATTCTTAATTTTCAACATTCACTTCTATAAGATTCTGAGCTTCAGATTTTCCCCATCCCCTCCCCTTTCCCCAAGACAGCATGCAATCTGATATGGGCTATATATGTACCATACATATATATATATATATATATATATTTTTTTTTTTTTGTCTCCCTCAATAGAATGAAAGCTCCTTAGGGAAAAGATTGTTGTTTTTTTCTTTGTTTCCCCAGCACTTAGTGAAATGGCTGACACGTTGTAAGCACCTAATAATTGCTTGTTGATAGATAATGGTGAAATTTCAGGCACCATTACATAACCAGTCTATGGGGAAAATTTTTTTGTGGGGAAGGACATTTGCAAAGCCCCTCAAATCACATTCCCTCGAGTCCTTCATTGCCTTCTTGGAAAGATTGGCTCTCATAAAAGCCTTCCTGTCCTTTCCATCTGCATGACTTAGTGAACCTGGGAGCTTTCTGACTTTATAAGAGCTGCTGATTTCCTTACAAACTTGCTTTGATCTCTGGGAATTTAGCATCTTGTTCAAAAGTCTGGATTGCATACTAAGTGATAGTTCCCAAAGGCCCCTGGGGCCAGGAAAGGGGGAAAAAAGGCTGAGCCACACAATGAGCACACAGAGCTCCAAATGGAATAAATTATTTGGTAATAGAATCCCTGGAGGTATAGGGACTCCAGGAGATGTCAATGCTGCCTGGTTAAAAAAAAAAAAGCAGCTTTCTGGGACTGGGGATGAGTAGCCCATTGCAAAGACAATTGCTGTGTGAAAAGACAAATTCCATCAGCACCTAGCCTCTATTTCTTCCTCTCAGGCTCCATGTCCCTACAGTACTTAATTGTAAAGCACCTCTCTCTTGTCTATCCTTTAAGACTCTTGTCATTCACAAGGAGGCCCGACATAGTAGAAAGAGCCCTGAACTTTGAGTCAGGAGACTTGAGTCCGAATTCTGGTTCTAACAGCCATAGGTGACCATAGGTGGACTGCTGTCAGGAGCCTCATGCTCTCTGCTCTCTCCCTCTTTAAAAACCTGCTTTTTGTATATATACACACTAATGCATATAACTGACTATTTCCAGCTTATCTTGTTTTCCCTCTCAGGATGACTTGTATTTTAATTGTAGGAGGTGATATATAACCTATTATTTTAAAAAAGCACATTAAACTTGCAACATCATGGGTTCAAATCCTGGTTCTAAAACACTGGCCACCTGTGCGACTTTGGGCAAGGCCCTGGCCCTCCTTAGGCTGCTGTTTCCTAGTCTGTAAAAAGAGGGTGTTGGACTAGAAAATGTCCAAAGTTTCTCCCAGCTTTGACAGCCTGATTCTGGATCAATCTGCATAACTGTAATCATCAACTCAATTCAATTCAAGAAGCATTTACGAAGCATTTATTATACACAAGGCACTCTTCTGGGTGGCATGTCCAGCTCTTCATGACTCCATTTGAGGTCTTCTTGGCACAGATTCCCTAGCAGTTTGTCATTTCCTTCTCCAGCTCATTTTACAGATGAGGAAACTGAGGCAAAGAGGGTTAAATGACTTTGCGAGGAGGCCAGATTCGAACTCAGGAAGATGAGTCTTCCTGACTCCAGGCCTGGCACTCTATCCACTACACTACTAAGCTGCCCCATGGCTAAGAATACAAAGAAATAAATGAAATAATTCCCCTCAAGGAGCTAAGAATTTACTAGAGGGCTGCAACATATTACAAATCTAGAGATCTTTCTACTGTATCACACATGTGTATTCTCCATGTTGTGTTCCATTATATCAATGTAGAGGGGGTCTGGTAGTTGTGCTCAGACCCCAGCAGCTAGCTCTGCTGAGATAACCTCTCCACTGGGGGATCTTGCTTCTAGAAGGATCACAATCATATAGAAGGGAAGTACCATGGAGAGACAGTCAAGCATTCTTAGAAGGGTTCTGGTCAACTCGTCATGTGGTGAGGACGAAGCTCTTGGATTAGCTGTGCAGCCATTCAAAAAGTGCCCTCAGCTTCAGCCACTTTCCTCTCTGCTTCATTTGCTCATTTAGTTTCTTTTTTTTTTTAAACCAACAAAAGTCTATTTATTTATACATTAATGTTGACGGCTGGACAAGAGTTTAAGAAAAAAAAAGAAAAGGAAAACAGTCTATGAAACAAAGTGCTGTACAGAAAAGAGCAGAAGACAGGTTAAGAGGAAGGGAAAAAGATAGACGCACACACATACACACAAGATGAAGGAAGGTAGGCTGGGCAGCCAGGGTCAGGGCTCTTGGCTAGTCACCTGCTTCATGTAGGTTTCCAGCAGGTACTTTTTAAAGGCTGTGGGATTTGTCCAAAGTTCAGCAGCATGTGTGTTCAATGGGCTGTCAATGTTGGGCTCTCCCAGCAGGTTCTGGATAGATAGCAGGATGGTCCTGACATCATATAGAGTTGACCACTCGACCTTGAGGATGTCCAAACAGATATTGCCTTGGGTGTCCACATTAGGATGGTAACAAGGTGTGACAAATTTTACAGTGGCAGTATTATATGGGTAGCCACTGGGGAATTCCAAGGAGACCCTGAACCTTAGGTTTTCATATACTGTCCCAGCTGCCCCATGGATGGTCCCAACCTACTTGAAGAGACTGTCTGACTCTGGGAAGGTAGAAATTCCTTTGTCTCCAGACATCATTAGGGTCATCAATTCCTGCTGTAACCTCTTACCCACGGACCCGAGGTCAGTGCCTGCCCCAGGCTTGGCCCCCTTACGGGTCGGGCGGTGACAGCACCAGCAGCAGCCGGGTCGAGGTTCCGTGAGGCCATGGGGGACCGGAGATAAAAGAGCTCATTTGGTTTCATTTGGCTCCTTTGAACCCTTTGCTCATGCTGTCTGGTGAGATACCACATGATAAGAGGAAGGGCCTTCGGACGTTTTCTTCCTTTGAGGCCATAGAGTCCCAGGAAAATGAGCCCTGGTCATTGGCCTTTTAATTCATTCCTGTCTGTTCTAGGTATAAAGAGTAGAGTCTCCAACCTTGGTGAAGAGAGCCAGCCACAGGAATATGGTAGTCTAAATCTAGTCTGGGTCTTGTAGCCAGTGCAGGGTGGATGACCTGAGGAACCAGAAGCAGTCTCTGGGAGTGACCTTTTAGACCCCAGTGCTCACTCAGCAGTGAGGTTCCATCTGTATGTGGAGTTGCTATGGACCAGTGCTATATGAGAACTGAGCCAAGTTTTGAGTATGATCCCCCAGAGAACCTCCTTCCCACTCCACCTCCCAGAGACTAAAGTCTTACAGGGGAAAGTTAGCCCTAGAGGAATAGGGGAAATGTCTGTATGTTTATTTTGCTGTATCTTTGAAGTAAACATCCCTTTACAAAAGCCAATTAATGTTAAGTGACTAAATGGAACCTGGTACTAATCACAAGCCTCTAACAATAGGAGCTAACAAGCTAATGGAACGTGAGTTAATGGCAGAAAGTAGAAATACCCCAAACCCTCAGGGTTACCCCCTGGAATTCGGACGGGCACATCTGTAGCCTTTCTGGCCCCGAGAGAGTAGGGCCAGAGAGAACAAACTATACCACTGTGTGACCTTGGACAAATGACTTAATTCTTTAAACTTCTATTTCCTCATCTACAAAATGGAGATAGAAATTTCACTACCTACCTTCCAGGGTTCTTGTGAGGCCAATTAACACGCTGAATGAATGAGTCTGGGTCTGAAAAGGTCTGGACAGACTAGAACATTGGGCTGAAAGCAATGGGGCAATGCAATGGGGATAAATGTAAAGTCTTACATTTGGTTCCCCCAAAACGTCAACTTCACAAGTATAAGACAGGTCATGGCTAAACAGCAGTTCCTTGGATAAAGATGTTGAGTTTTCAGTGTACAGTAAATTCAGTACAACAACTGTGCTTAGACTATATTAAGAGAGGCATAGTGAGTGCCCAAACAAAAGAAGTGATGGTTCTACTGGACTTTATCCTGCTCAGGATAAATCTAGATTACAGTATTCAGTTCTTGGAATCACTTTAGGAAGAAACTGATAAGCTGAAGAACATTTAAAGGACAGAAATCAGGGTGACTTAACGCTTTTAAGATTGTGCCACATAAAGAACTGTTAATGGAACTAGAGACATTTAATCTGGAGAAAACTTCATTCTCCCAATCACCCAGGCTCACAACCAAAGTGTTAACTTCTCACTCTCCCTCATCCCCATATCCAGTCAATCTTGTCATTTCTACCTTCCTAACATCTCTTGGACACGTCCCTTCTCTCTTCTCTGACACTGCCCTGATGCACGTCCTTGTCACCTTGCACCTGAACTATTACAATAACCTATTTATTAATCTTCTTGCCTCAAGTCCCTCCCCACTGTTGTCTATTCTTCACTAAGCTGTCAAAATGATTTTCCTAAAGCGCAGGTCTGACCATGTCACTCCCCTATTCAATCAACTCCAGTAGCTCCCTATTACCTCCACAACCAAATGTAAAGTTCTCTCTCTCTTTTTTTTTAACAGTCTTTCATGGCCTAAAGGTAGGCCCCTTCCTACTTCTCCAATCTTCACACCTCACTCCCCTCCACATTCTCTTCAGTCCAATGACCTACTTGCTGCTCCTTAAACACAGAACTCCATTTCACAATCCTGGGCATTTTCACTGGTTTTCCCCTATGCCTGTAACTATCTCTCTTCTCATCTCTGCTTCCTGGGCTCCTTGGCTTCCTTCAAGTCTCAGCTAAAGACTCACTTTCTACAAGAAGCTTTCCCCAGTACTTCTTAATCTTAGTTCCTTCTCTCTAAGACTACCACCAATTTATCCCGTATATATCTTATTCTTACCTAACTGTTTATATGTTGTCTTCCCCACTAGACCGTGAACTTCTTGAGAGCAGGGACTGTCTTTTTGTTTTGTTGTGCTTTTTGCCTTTCTTTGTATACACATTGCTTAGAGTTTAATAAATCCTTGTTTACTCACTTGCTCTGAAAGAAGAATGGCTATTTAGAATAGGAGAGGATGATTTTGCTAACTCTCCACCATCTTCTATTCCTCACATTTCCTTTTGGTTCACAAGTACATCATGACAGTCAGCAAGATGTCTTGTTGAAATTCAGATATACTGTAGCTGTGACATTTGCCTGACCTATCAGTCTAGCTGTCTTACCAAAAAAGAAAATTAGGAACAAACTGTGGTACGTGAATATAAAGGAATGTTACTGGGTTGTAAGAAATTACTAATATTATGAATACATAGAAACATCAAAAGATTTACATGAACTGATGCTGAGAAAAGTAAGCAAAGCCCATAAAATAATATACATAATGACTACAACATAAATGAAAAGAACAACTATAAAACAATCAAAAGTGAATATTTCAAAATGACAGAAAAACATGCATAGCCCCAAACAAGAAATAGAAGGAGGAGGAGGAGGAGGAAGAGGAGAAGAAAAAGAAGAAGCCTCCTTTATAGAGATGGGAGAGCCACAGATGTGAAACATTGCTTATATTTTCAGATTTTAAAAAATGTATTGTTTATTCTCTTTTTTAAAATATCTTCCTCTTTTTTCTTTTAAAAAATACAAGATTTTATGGGGCAGCTAGGTGGTGCAGTGGATGGAGCACCAGCCCTGAAGTCAGGAGGACCTGAGTTCAAATCTGGCCTCAGACCAAACACTTGACACTAGCTGTGTGGCCCTGGGCAAGTCACTTAACCCCAACTGCACAAAAAAAAAAAAAAAAATAGGGAGGGGAGTAGGAGTAAAAAAAGGGAAAAATTTGACCAATATAAAAAGAAAAGATATCAATAAACATTATGTTTTTTAAAAAGGGAAATTAGGCTAATTTGTCGTGTCTTATCCTTAGTGAGTCCATGCTGGCTCCTAGTGATCACTACTTACTTTTACAAAGTACTCACAGACCATTTGTTTAATAATATGTTTCAGAACTTTGTTGGAGAATTGATATCACTTCTGAGTAGACTCGTAGCACAGCAACAGCTTGCTAAATAGGAGGGAAAAGGGCACCTAGGTGGTGCAGTGGATAGACCACAGGCCTTGGCTTCAGGAGGACCCGAGTTCAAATCCGGCCTCAGACACATAATGTTTACTAGCTGTGTGACCTTGTGCAAGTCACTTAACCCCATTGTCTAGCCCCACCCCAAAAAAGGATCAAAATAAATAGGAAGGAAAGGAAAATGGCCAACCCACCACCATACATAAATAAATGTTACCATAGAATTAAAGTCAGTCAATTGGTCCAATTTGGCAGCTGTGATCTTTGGATCTCTCACTCAAAGTCAATTAATTTTCCTAAAATTTGACTTCTGCCTGTGTCTAAGGAGATAGGATATCCCCTGAGTATTTTTATCTGTTTGTTTGTTTGTTTCTGGGATTTGCAAACTCAGTCTTTGATTGGTTATCTTAAGAGTCTGATCTTCTTATTGGCCTCTGCCTGGTCTTCAGCTACAATGCCGCTATAAGTCCTGGGTTGTATTTCCTGAGCCTCAGCAACTTTCCCCCTCTCTTAAACAACTCCACCCCCACTAGTAACAGGACATAAAGGTCAAATTCACCCTTCTGTCGGTTCTGTCATTTACCTTTTTGCCCTTCCTCAGCCCTTTGGCAACACCAATGGCGTCCTTGCTGCTGCTTGCACAAACTCCTGCATTGGCTGCACCCCTCCTCATCTCTGACTCCCAACTTCTCTGGTTTCCTTCAGGTCTCAACTAAAGTCCCACCTTCCGCAAGAAGCTCTCGTTAGTCCTCCATAATCTCAGTGCTTTTCCCCTGAGACTAAACTCAATGTATCCTGTTAGTACATCCTATTTGTGTACTTAACCTTGTTTGTACACAAATGTTTGCACTGTGTGATCCTTGAGAGCAAGGCCTGGGTTTTTGTTGTTGTTGTTGTTTTGGTTTGTTTGATTGTTTTCATTTGTATCACCAGCACTTAGCACAGTGCCTGACACATAGCAGACACTTAAATGTGTCTACTGACTGCATTTATGTATTGTTTATTCTCTTTTTAAAAATATCTTCCTCTTTTTTCTTTTAAAAATATGGGATTTTTTTGTCTTATGGGATGATGACTGACTGCAGACGCTACCATTCGCTAGGATTCTACAAAGATTGTTGATGGTGGTTTACTGATCACATCTACAAATTCTTTTAGCACCCTGAGATGGAAGGACATGTTGCCAATGGCAAATTTAAAAATAATAAATAGACTTGCAAGAATAGCATCAGGGAGGATTAAGTTCATAATGAGCTGAGCTTTGTAAAAAATAACTAAGAACAAAAAAGAGTTTTGGTAACTATGTTTACAGCAAGAAGCACAACAAGGAAGGGAAAGAAAGGTCTACTGCTTGGGGCAAATGATGCAATGCTAACAGAGAAACAGAGCTATTTAGCTCTCAGTTTGCTTCTCTCATCTTCTCTATTCTTCAAGAAGCTTACATTTCTATCATCGGAGTCAGCAGCAAATTCCTTGCATATATTAATATATGCAGAATAAATACAAAATAATTACAAAGTAGTAAAATACAAGAAAAAGATGAAGGGAGGGCACCAGCAATTGGTGGGGTTCAGGAGAGTTTCATGAAGAGGTGGCACTTAAGCTCTGTTTTGAAGAAAGACAGGGATTGTGGGGGATGGAAACAAAGAAGGAATATATTCTAGCCATGGGGGAAATCCAATGCAAAAGTCCTGAGGCAAGATATGGAGTGTGCCATGTGTAAGGTACAAAAGGAAGATGAATTGGACTGAGTGTAGAATGTGGGAAAGTAATGTGTAATAACTCCGGCAAGCTAGGTTAAGGCCAGGATGTGAAGGACTTTAAAAGCCAAACAGAGTAGTTTATATTTGCTTCTAGAAACAATAAGGAGCCATAAACTTTGCTGAGTAGGAGAATGACCTGGTCAAATCTTCACTTTAGGAAAATCACTTTGGCAGCAGAATAGGTAATTGGAATGGAGAGAAGCTTGAGGAAAGGAGAATAATTAGAAGGCCATCTCAATAACTTAAATGAGGAGTAATAAGGACTATATGAGTAGACTGGAGGAGTAGGATATAAGTGATGCTGCAGATGTAGAAATGGTAAAATTTGACTTTTTTTTTTAAGACAACTAGGGTTAAGTGACTTGCCCAGGGTCACACAGCTAGTAAGTGTCAAGTGTCTGGTCTGAGGCTGGATTTGAACTCAGGTCCTCCTGACTCCAAGGCCAGAGCTCTATTCACTGCACCACCTAGCTGTCCCAAAGGTAAAATTTGGCAACTGACTATATATGAGTGGTGAGGAAGAACAAGAAGTTGAAGATAAAGCCAAGGTTATGAACCTAGCATACTGAAAGAATATCGGTATCTTTGATAGAAATAGAAAAATTGGAAGCAGAATGGGTTTTTGGGAAAAGACAATGAGTTCTGTTTTGAACATGATGAGCGTGAGATATCTGTAGGACATCCAGTTCAAGATGTTTACTAATAGGTAATTGAGGCAACTAGGTGGCACAGTGAAGAGAGTGCTGGGCCTGCAGTAAAGAAAACCTGAGTTCAAATACATTCCCTGACACTTACTGACTGTGTGACCTTGGGCAAGTCACTTAACTTCTGTTTGCCTCAGTTTCCACAACTGTAAAATGGGAATAATAATAATACCTACCTCACAAATTTTGTGAGGATCAAAGGAAATGTTTGTAAAGTGATTAGCACCATGTCTGGCACATAGTAGGCATTATATAATGCTTACCCTTAACAGGTGATGCAAAGATGAAGCTCAGTGGAGAGACTGAGTTTACAAGTCTCTAAATTAGAGGGAATTTCATACGAGGATACTTGCTTCCATCTTTTTGTAAATATCTTTTTTTAAAAATATGAACTCAAAAATTTTTCTAAAAATTTTTTAAAAATGAACTCATTGAAGAGCTCTCACATTGGTTTCCTGAGATGCTTCCACCTTTTCTTTCTTATCAGGACTATTGACAATTCTACCATTAGAACTTTATTTTGAAGAATATTTAATGATATTCTCTGATACAAGCTTTGATCATCATAATGATATATTTCTCTCTTCTCTGAACTTTTTGAAATCTGCTTTCCTAAAGTTGAGGATTTACATCTGACTTTATCTATTAAAAACTCTAAAACTACACAGTCACTTCCTCCCAAAGTTCTCTCCATGTTCATTTTACCAACCACTATCTTCTTGTTGCTCAAAATTAGGTGTGTATTAGCAGTTCCCCTCATTGCTTCTTCAACGTCCTGAGAGATGAAATTGTCATCAAAAGTATGAGTCAAAAATTTATCCCATGCCCTGCTTCAAGCCAAATGAGACTTCTAGCAGGTGTGTGGAACCATCATCACTATTATTTTTAGATTTTGTGTCAGTTTTATAATTATATTAGGATAGCACCATAATAGCTTCACCTGGCTGGGTGATTGATTTGTACCATACTCTTTTTTTTTTGTTAGGCAATAGGGTTAGGTGACTTGCCCAGGGTCACACAGCTAGTGAGTGTTATGTGTCTGAGGCCAGATTTGAGCTCAGGTCCTCTTGAATCCAGGGCCGTTGCTGTATCCACTGTGCCACTTAGCTGCCCCTGTACCAAACTCTTAAAACAATGTTATTTCCATTTCTTGCCTTTTTCCTCACCTAGATCTTATTCATCATATTTCCATCAGAAGTTTGTGTATTCCCCTACTTTCCTGACATTCAGTACTATTCTCTTTCCTGTAAAAGTCCCTACAACCTTTAATTATCAGGGTCCCATGATCTCTTATGTAGTAGTCCTCCAAGAAAAAAGGCAAAGACAAGAATGCAATTGTCCCTGAACTTATGACAAGATTCATCACTTCCAAATGCTTCAGGATTCTCTGTATCCAAGATCTTGAATGACTCATAGCATAACTTGGAACACAGTAATTTCCTGGGGGACACACAATGAAATGAAACACAAATACAGACATTCAGGGGTATTTAGATTATTTTAGATTTCTAAGCTTGGCCATTTTGAATGCCTCCACGTATGTAAAAGGATGCACCTACTTGGTGTATCAGAGGTTCCCAAAGTAGACAATACTGCCCCCTGGGGAGCACTGGAATGATCCAAGGAAATTGATAATAGCCGTGGGTGCAATTGGGAGTCACTGAATAAAATAAGAGGGTGGTGGAAGCATAAAGAAAGAAGAAAAGAAAAAATTTTTAAACTGTTCATCTATGTTTCATCTGTTGTGTAACAGAGTTAAAATCATAGTGATTATATTATTTTCCAAATAAATACACACAATGCAAGTTATACCTGATCAGTAGTAAAGTCTGCTGACAGGTCTTAACAAGCAAGTGTTGGCATGTGAGCCAGAAGTCCAGCATGGATCAGCAGGAATATGTGTGTCTAATGACTTGTTTACAATATGTACTATACATGTAACGATATAGTTACATGAAGCAATATTGCATCATTAAAATTTCAATGCAGGAAAAAACTCACAAATTTACAATAAACTACTAATTTTAAGATGCATCATTTTAAAAAAATTCTTATTTTTAAAAATGATTCAAATTTAAAAAAAAAACATTAAAGGGTTAAAAAAAGTAGATTTCCAGGGGGAGTACTGAGTAATTTTTTTTTTTTAAAAAGTGGGTAGTAGGTCAAATAAGTTTGGGAACCTCTGGTGTTGATGATGATGCTGATTTGGTGTAGATAATGCTGACATGTCCTGTCTTGTGCTGACATTGCTTGCCTGTGTGAGGGGCAGAGTTGGTTTGAGAATTTCTTTGGGGAGAGACATATGTGATGCCAGACTCTAGTCCACTACTTCTCTGTTAGAAGGTGGGGAGGATTCCTCATCAGTGGTCCTCTGGACCACTCATGGTTGACCATTGCCTTGATCAGAGTTCTCACATCTTTCAAAGTTGTTTACTTTTATAATGTTTTTGTATAAATCATTCTTCTGTTCTGGTCATTTCACTCTGTACCAGTTCATATGAGTCTTCCCATGTTTCTCTGAAATCATCCCTTTTATTGGACCCCTCATGGTCCAATAGTATTCCATTACATTCATATACCATAATTTGTTCAGCCATTCCTCAGTTGATGAGCATTCCCTTAGTTTGAAACAATTATTCTTAATAACTAGGTGGTAAGATATGTTATTTCTTTACTCTTGGCAATTAATAAGCCTGTTACTAATGAGGTGGCAGTAGAATGGTGAATCCTAAAGAAAAGAGATAGTCACTTTTGGGGAATGGTCTGAAAGAGGCCTTAAAGAGGCCTCAAAAGCCCTCAAAACAATCTCATTGTTAATACTCTCTCCTTCTTGAAATTACTTTTTATTACTTTGTACATATGTTGGTTTTATATATGTCCCCAACAGAACTTTAATTTCTTGAGAGAGAGTGAGGGAGAGAGGAAAGAGTACTAGGCTAAAACTCTAGCAGCTTGGATTCAGATCCTAGCCTAGCTATTATCTATCTGGGTGATGTTGGGCATGTCACTTCTCTAGGACTCAAATTTTTTCAACTATAAAATAAGTGGGGTTGGACTGAGCGTCTTAAGATCTAAGCATCTTAAACATCTAAGATCCTTTCTAGCTCTAAATCTATGATAACACAAAACATTTTACTTTATTTTTATAGTCACAGGACCTAGCATAGTGCCTGGCATTTAACAGGGACTTGATAAATGTTTGCAGAATTAAATTGATTTGAAAATGTCATCACAGAACATTTGAGCAGCAAGGCATCTTCAGGATCATTTCTTTCAGCTGCTTTCTTTTACAGTGGAGGAAAATGAGACCCAAAACAGGAAAGCAATTTGGTTGAAGTCTCAGAAGAAAGGCTTCTTCCATCCTTACTGAAATGGATGCTGACCTGAGATGCAATCAAATAGAGCCCAAATGTCACAGATTCATAGACTAATCAATCTGGAAGAGACCTTAGAGAACATATTTTTTAACCCTCTCATTTTACAGAGGAAGAAATAGAGTTAGTGTCAGAGCCAGCACTTGAACTCAGCTCTCCAGACTCCCAGCCTAAAGCTTTCAGCCATGTTATTGAAATTTAGCTTTCTTAGATATGGTCAAGACTCCTGGCCGATGGGGAAAGAGCTAAGTATGATTGGGGACCAAATATTAGGCCAGTTTGGCTGAAGCATAGAATATATGTGAAGGAGACTAATAATATTAGATAAGCCTGGAAAGTTAGGTTGCCATGGGATTATATAGATAGCCTTGAATGTCAGGAAAATCCTTTCTTTCTGGCTTCCTTTTCCTTGTCCCAAACTTAATTGCTCATATGTCAAAGGAGACCCTCTCAACCTAGTACTAATACAAAAATAGAGTGGGGGGGGAGGGAGGGGTGTCTAGCAATTAACCCTTTCCCCCCTTCCAACTTCAGTCAGTAGGTATTGCTGGAGGGGTATGGAAGTGCATAGGGCATGACATTAGAGGACCTGGTTTCTACACTTAACTCTACCACTTACGAGCTTTTAAGCTGCCACTTAGAATTACACATTTAGGGCTACAAGGGGCCTCAGAGGCATCTAGTTTACCCACCTCATTTTAGGAAATGCAGGATCCAGGGAAGTAAAGGGGCTGCCCAAAGTCATTCTGGTAGCAAGCATTAGAGGTAGAATATGAATTGATATCCTCTGATTCCAGTCAGAGGCAGCTAGATGGATAGTGGATAGATCACTGGACCTGGAGACAGGAAGATCTGAGTTCAAATTCAGCCTTGGACACTCATTAGTTGTGTGATCCTAAGTCACTTAACCTCTGCCTCGGTTTTCTCAACTATAAAAAGAGGATAATAGTAGCATCTATCTCCCAGGGTTGTTGGAGGATCAAAAGAATGAATATTTTTAAAGTGCTTAACACAGTGCCTGGCACATAGTAGGCACTTAATAAATGTTTATTTCCTTCCTTTCAGAGGCAGTATTCTTCCCACTGTACCATGGACTTTGGGTGAATCACTGGCCTCATTTCCTCATCTATAAAATGAGAATAAGAATATTTGCTCTTCTTACCTCATAGGATTGCTGTTTGTAAAATACTTTGTGACTGTGAAGTGTTATTTAAATAGGAGCTATTGCTTAGAACTCTGCTAAACATATTAGGAGATACAGGAAGAGAAAAAAGATACATAATCACTGCCCTTGTGGACCTTGAAATATAGTTGAAAATATTTAATTTTTTTTTTGTATTTTTTTAAGTGAGGCAATCGGGGTTAAGTGAGTTGCCCAAGGTCACACAGCTAGTACGTGTCAAGTATTTGGTCTGAGGCTGGATTTGAACTCCAGTCCTCCTGACTTCAGGGCCAGTACTCTATCCACTGCACCACCTAGCTGCCCCTGAAAATACTTAAATTTTTAAAAGCATATGAGCCTATGTAATAGTGTCTTTCATGAAGATTTGGAAATTGGGGACATTATACCTCATAATGACTATTATATTAAAAATTATAATAAAATTATTATTATTTTTTAAAAACCTTTTGAGCAAATAATCCTGGAGTACAGTGAAAAAGCTTTGTTTCTAGAGTAAAGAGGCCTAGGTTCAAATCTCTCTGAGATGCATATTAGCTGTGTGACTGTGAGAAAATTGACTTAACATTTGTGAGTTTCCTTATCAGTAAAATGAACGTAATAATACTTGTACTATCTCATAGGAATGTTCAGAGGAAAGTGCTTTGTAAACCTTAAAACACCATAGAAATTTTTGTTACCACCACCACCACTACTACTATTACTACTGCTATTACTATTATACAATATGACTCAGGTTATTTGCTGTGAATTGAGAGGTGGGGACATGTGTAAAGCAAAGGTGTGGGGGAGTGTCAGAAGTTGCTAAGAGCTTTCACTGTTTAGGATCTTGCTGAAGTCATAGTCACACTATAAAGAACTTCTTCAGGAGAAAAGAAGTGGAGCTGAGTGTAAGGTTTTCCAACTTTACAGGGGAGAACCTTAGTCTTATCTGGGGAACTGGAGCCAAGCTATCTTACATGAAGCCTTCCAACTATACAAGAACTAGGTATGTGGAGCTGTCAAAGCTGGGAGGCAGGTAGAATTGGTGAACCTTGAGTCACATGAGCTGTTTTCATATCTGGCCTGATCATGCCCAATTCTGCTAATCTGCAGCTCTGCTGGCGAAAAGGCCAGACATTAGTATGTGCTAGAGTTACTCAGTGAAGGGCAAATCACTGTGAACCCAAGTAACCAGACTTTCCCCAGAAGAACAAGAAGCAGGACATGAGTTGTTTAGACTTGAGGAAATTATATTGGACTTAGAGTCAGAAGTCCCGAGTTTGAGTTCTCTGCTTATCAACCATGTGACCTTAAAAACCTCCTCAGTTTCTTCATCTAATGCTCATCTAATGAGGGCATTACACTAGATGATCACTAAAATTCTTTCCTGCTCTAACAAATTCCTCTTACTTCTGACATTCTACATTCATACATACCATCCCTAGCTCTGACATTCCATGTTCTGAGGTCTCTCCTATAGTCGATATTCCCTGTTCTGAGGCAGAGGTATCAAATTCATAGCCCCACTCAAACTAGATTAAAATGTAACTGGGAAATGTTTAACAAAATAAAAATATAGTACAACATAGATAATGTTAATTCATGGTTTTCTAAGTCAATATACAGCCTCAGAGATCCAATTTTATTTAAGTTTGTCACTACTGTCTAAGGTCTCTTGCAGCTCAGACATTTTGTGATTCTCAAATGGTTAAGATTACAGGACAGGGAGCAGGATATGAGGAAGATTAAGGTTCAGAAAACTCTGTAGGCTAGAAACTTGTCTTTTAACTCGTTTGCAAGGCTGGATGAAGAACAAGACTGGGGATGCTGGGATCTGGTCCCAAGGCAGCACTAGATTTTACATGTAATCTTGGGCAAAATCTTTTTGCACTTTTGGCTCGTTCCCCATCTGCTCCATGAGGGCATTATCTCTGCTATCAACTCGGGAGGAATGGGAGAATGGGCAATGCCTTTGAGCTCTTCCTGGAAAGAAAAGGGCTAGATAAAAGCCATAGATGATAATGATGCCTGCAGTACACAGAGGGTAATGTTTAGTAAGCACTTCTATGGGATTACATTCACTCTTGGCCCAAACTCAATGGAGCTTTTGCTCAGCAAAGAGTAGCACCCCTGGGGTTTCACAACACTGCCTGGTGCAGGGGAATTTGAAAGTCTGCTATTACTGGCCCAGAGATTATGCAAGATTCCAGGCAAGAGCCAAAAGCAGAAGAAATTAAGGAGCGCAGTTGCCATCATGCATTGTTAAGCCAAGAGCATCCAGTGGCTATGACACTACCTCCACACCCAGGGAGGCAGGCCAGTTAGCAGGGTTTTTCCTTCTGTTTTCTCATACAATTCTTACAGTATCTCCATGAGGAACAAGGGCAGAGATTTTTATTCCCATTTTACTCATGAGGAAACTGAGGTCCACAGGGGAGAAATGACTTTGACTAAAGTCAAACAATATCAATGACAGAATTTGGATTTAAGCTCAGGGCTTCTGATTTCAAGTCCAGTATTCTTTCTATTGATGACAGGAATGAATCTCCCATGGTCATCCTTTTAGATGGGCCCCCAGACCAGTACCCCAGGGTCAAGTTACTTTGAGAGTGAGCATCCACTCAAAAACAAAGCTCATTTTCAGCAATACAAAGATCTAAGACAATTCCAAAGAATTCATGATGAAAAATGTTATCCACCTCCAGAGAAAGAACTAATGGAGTCTGAATGCAGACAATGCATACTATTTTTCACTTTTTAAATTGTTTTTTGTGGTTTTTCTTTTGGTCTCTTTCTTCTTTCATAACATGATGAATATGGAAATATGTTTTACATTATTATACATATATAACCTATATCAAATTGTTTATTATCTTAGGGAGGGGGGAGCTAAGGGAGGGAGGAAGAAAATTTAGAATTCAAAATTTAAAAAAAATGAACATTAAAAATTGTCTTTATGTGTAATTAGGAAAAATACTATGAAAATAAAGATTATTAGACCCCCCCCCCAAAAAAACTCATAAGTCCCTATTACTTTTACTAGGTTAACCAGAAGACATTATATCAAGACAAAAGCCTTAATAAAATACTAAAGCACAGCAAAAAAAAATGGCAAGAATGATATTCCTATCTCCTCCTATCCCCATATACACAAAAGAAAACTCCCACATCAGTAGTGGAGAGGAGAAGGAAACACACATGACCAAAAAATACACATGGAAGTATACATGTGTATGTACTATGTGTGGCCAGAGAATACCCACAAAGTACCTCACATGGGGCCCATGTATGGTTGGTGCAAATAATTAATGCCTCTGAACCTGTAGTACCCTTGATGCCTTCTGATGATGTCATTGTATTAGTTGTTTACTGAGATGCTCCTCTGTACCCTCTATTGCGCATCTCCAGCCTCTGTGGAGCATTTCTACTGTTCCTGCTTGGCATCTTTCTGCTATATTTGCTGGCCTTTGTCTGGTCACAGATGCCATTTGCTGGATTATAATGTGTGTGTGTGTATGTGTGTGTGTGTGTGTGTGTATGTGTGTGTGTGTGTGTGTTTGATTAGGGGGAGACTTTTTACTGTGTCAAATTTGAAGGTAGTGCTATCCTTACCTCTTTTGTGATGCAGACCCCAGCCAGCTGGCGTGAGAATTCCTTAGGCATTTTAGACTTTCCTATTGCACTCAAGTTCCCTGATCTGAGTTTCTTTTCTGACCTGGCATTAGAAAATTCCCTTCAACTTTTGTCATATACCTGTTCATTGCACTGTAAGCTTTCAAAACTTCCAAGGGACTCTACTTAGCAAAACTGCAAGTGCAGGGAACTGAGATGACAATGTTCTTTTGAATTCCCCTGGGGCCCCTGGTTCCATGCAGATCAACTTAGAACAAGACCTAAAGGGCCAGGTAGAACCACTGGAGCTGGCTACCACTCACTACCTTAGTACCTTTGTTCTACATTCTGCTTTTGCTTTACATTCCTGCCAACAACAGAAATGCTATTCCCATAAAAACAACAACAGTAATATATGGGAGGCAGCATGGTATAAGACAAAGGACATTGTATTTGGAATGAAAAATCTGGGTTTTTCTAATGCACTTAATGCTGCTTCTGCCACTTAATATTTATTATTACATATTATTATATTATATATTATAATTATATAATTATAATATATATAATATTATTATATACAATTATATAATTGTATAATCATGGGCAAGTTACTAAACCTCCATGCATTTCAGCTTTCCCCTCTGTAAATGCCATATCCTCTTTACAATCTCTTTCAGCTCTAAAAGACCTATGATTTCAATTGACCTTTAGAGTTTAAAAAACAGTTCCCTCATATCAGTTCTGAGAAGAAGGTAGTGCAAATATTATCATCCTCATTTTAGGTGCTTAATGTATAATTGTTCTGTTGTATTGTATAAATAAAGAAACTGAGGCCAAGAAAGAGAAAGGTCACAGTCAACATGAGTGACAGCCAATATTCAAATTCGGGTCACATGACTAACTCTAATGTCCTTTCCACTATACCATGGTGCTTCTCTGAAAATATGATGGGGTGGGGGAGGGGAAGGGAATGGCATACATTCCAGTTCTTTTAATACAAGGTTGAGATTGCTGTTACATAAGATGATAAGTGTTGTTGTTATCTACTGCCCTCCTTCACATCACCTTGGTATTGTTATATTATATTTGGTGACCTTTTTTTAGGCCTGATCTCATGGCCCATGTTGTTCCATGAGTAGGGGAAGGGAGAGAATAGATCTTTACTGACCACTTGAGACCTGAATCTTTGGCCCTGATTCAATTTGTTGATTTTGACTCTCAGGGTGAACTGGAGGCTTGGGCTGGTGCCATCTGGGAAAAGGGTTCTCTGATCTGGGATGAAAGGATACAGTTACATATACTGCCATCTGCTTCTTCCTCCTCTCCAAATTTACAGGCTCATAGGTTATTAAATCAAAAGGGAACTTAAGAGATCATCTAATCAGTCTAATCCCATCATTTTATCAAAGAGGAAACTGAGGCACTGAGCAAGTTGGTGACAGACCTGGGATCTGAGCCCAGGTCTCCTGCTTCATGAGCCAGGGCTTTTTTTTTTTTTTCTTTGCACACTCAACATCTTCCTTACTCCAAAAAGCCACAGGTGTTTCTGGGGGGTTGGGGAGGGAGAGAGTTTTAAGTGGATTCATATTGCTGTGGCCCTTTGAGGTCCATGGAGCTCAGGGAGATGACTTAAACCAATTATTACAAGCCATCTGTTCCTGCTAGGCCTCCAACTCAAACTATTAGTGTATTGGAAAGACCTCTGTATTTGGAGTCACAACACCTGGGCTTAAATCCCAGTTCTGCCACATACCTCCTTATGTCCCTGGACAACTTATTTCACTTCAGCATCCACATCTGTAAAATTGGGAGAATAATCCTACCACATAGGGTTGTTATAAGGAGGATGTTATAAAAATGTGAGTTTATTAACTGCTTGGAGGGTCACCAGTTGGCTAATAAGTTGGAATATTCCCCACTCCATTGTTCCTCTCTTCTTCTGTCTTCCTCCTCATCCCTGGAATTCCTTCTTCCCTTCTCCAAAACCTACCCATCCCTCAGAACTCAGCTTAAGTCACACAAGAAAACTCCATGAAAGACATGGAAAAGGAATATATCAGTGCTATTCAACTCTAGACAGGAGGCACATCTAAAGTTCTTGCACTGGAATCAGGACAGTTTACCATATTAAATCTAGACAGCTAAAATGGCCCTCTAACTTGCTCTCCTGGTCTCGGCCTTCCAAGACATGCTGCTGGATCAATCTTCCCAAATCAAATGTTCCTCCTCTAATCATGTTCCTCCTCTGGTCACAAACGTTCTGGGGCTCCTAATGGCCATCAAAAAAAAGTCTAAATTCCTTTTTTTAAAAATTTCTTCCCACTTAATAGTATTTTATTTTTTCCAATTACATGTAAAGATAGTTTTCAACATTCGCTTTTGTAAGATTTTGAGTTCCAAATTTTTTTAAAGTCCAAATTCCTTAGTTACATTCAAGGCCCTCCCTTCCTTTCCAGACTGATCTGCTATTCCCTTAGTATACTCTTATGTTCCAACCATACTAATTTCTTTTCTAACTCCCTAACATACATTATACTTACCCTTTACTAAGTTTTTGTTCATATAATTCCCTCTCCTGCAATACTCTACCTTTTCCCGAAATGCCCTCCCCTCACTTCCTCTTTCTGACATTCAGTTTCACCTTCTATAAAGATTCACTTTACTCAGCAGTTCTCAAACTTGATGGTTTCAGAACCCCTTTACACTCTTAAAAATTACGGAAGATTCCCCCAAAGAGATTTTGTTTATATGGGTTATATCTATTCATATTTATAATATTAGAAATTAAAGCTTTTTAGTATTTTTATGAAAACAGTTTTGACTTGATAGACCCCCTGAAAGGGTCTCAAGGACCCCCAGGGATCCTGGACCACACTTTTGAGAACTGCTTCTCCAACTAAATCCTTCTTGTCCTTCAAGACATAGCACTACTTCTAGCAACAGTGAATTCCCCTGCACTTATTGAATCTGATATATGCTGACTATCAATCTCTAGGTCTCAATTTTCTTTTCTTTTTTCTGTTTTTTTAAAATTTATTTTTAGTTTTCAACATTCACTTTTATAGGATTTTGAGTTCCAAATTTTTTCCCTCCTTTCCCTCCCCCCTACCCAAGACGATATACAATCTGATATAGGCTATACATGTACAATCTTATTAAACATATTTCCACAATAATCATGTTGTGAAAGAAGAATCTGAATAAAAGAGAAAAATCATGAGAAAGAAAAAACAAAAAAAGTGAGAAAATAGTGGGCTTTGATCTGCATCCAGACTCCATATTTCTTTCTCTGAATGTGGATAGCATTTTCCATCATGAGTCTTTTGAAAGTGTCTTAGATTATTGTATTGCTGAGAAGAGCTAAGTCAATTTTAATTTATCATCGTACAGTGTAACTGTGTACAATGTTCTCCTGGTTCTGCTCACTTCACTCAGCATCAGTTCAAGTAAGTTTTTCCAGGTTTTTCTGAAATCTTAGGCCTCAATTTTCTCATCTATAAAATGGAGATGACAATACTTGGATTAACTACTTCACAGAGTTGTTGTAAGGAAGGGTTTTTATAAATTGCAAAAGTTTAGAGAAATGAGATTATTATTGTTATTGTTATTATTACTATTACCATTCATTCCATAATTTAATATAGATATGTAGGACATTAGAAAGCTAAAGAGACTTTAGAGAACATTTAATCTAATGCCCTCATTTATAGATAACAGCTCCTATTTCTATAGCACTTTAAGGTTTTTTGAAAAGACTTTTCTCACAATATCCCCTATGAAGGTATTGTCACAATTTTACAGAGGAAATTGTGGCTTCAAGAGGTTTCATGACTTCCCTAAGGTTACCCCATTACTAAATGTTAGAGCTGGGATTTGAACCTAGGTGTCCTGACTTCCCTGTCCAAAGGATCTTTCTACTATGCTAGGCTTCATGCCCATCATCAGCTACCTTGGGACATGTCTTCCATTGTTCCTGAGAACTATTATTTTAAAATCTTACATTGCTTAATTTTTCATGTGTTTCTGTCTTATCTCTCGCATAGAACGAGAGCCCTTTGAGTAGGGCCTTTGTCTTCTTTTTAGCCTTCGTAGCTCTTTTCCTTACACATAGTAGGGATGGTAGGTTACTAATGAAGGTCATAGATCTAGGCCTGGCAGGGACCTCCAAGACCTTCTAATTCCAACCTTCTCGTTTTACAGATGAGGAAACTAAGAATGCTGGCTCAGAAAGCCATGCTGTCGCCCATCTTTTTAGAAGTCCTCGGCAGAAGAGGAGCAGCCAGGAGTTTCCTTCCAAAGGAAGCAAATTCTGGTTAAACTGACCTAGGTGGCCCCCAGACCAATTCTCTTGAGTGTCTGCATCGGGAATGAACATAGTGTCTTATCAGCTTTGTGCCTTAGATAAAGTTGCAGATGTCTTCAGGGAAATTCTGAGTGCTTATCCCCAAGATGGGGAATGCCTGACAGCTGCAGGAAAAAACCCTAGGGTGCCGTGGTCTGAAAAGACTCCAAACCCTAGGACTGATAGAGCTTAATGCAGCAGAAAGAAGTGGTCCGGAAGGCCTGGATTGGAAGTCCAGTTCAGCCACTAACTCACTGTGTAACCTTGGATCAGTCACTGAATTTCTCTGAGCCTCAGATTCTTTACCTATAAAATGAGGGGGTGGAACTCAATGACCTTGGAGGTTCCCTCCTGCTCAGGATCTATGATCTAAGTTCCCTCTCACTTCTACCATTCTGTCTACTAAGATGTCATTCAGCTCTTTCTTACAAGTTAAGTGAATATTAAGTGAATAGAGCCCTGGACCTGGAGTCGAGATCTGAGTTCAAATACTGTCTCAGTTTCCCCAGCTGTTAAATGAAGATAATAATAGCACCTAACTTCCAGGGTTGTTGTGAGGATCAAATAAGATAATAATTATTAAGTGTTTAGCACAGTGCCTGACAAATAGTAAGTGCTATATAAATGTTACTATTACATTCCATGTTCTAACGTCAGGGGTGCTTAATCTTTTTTGTGTCATGGACTTCCTTGGCAGTCTGGTGAGACCCATGGATCCCTTCTCAGAATAATGTTTTTAAACAATCAAAAGAAATTCTAAATTTCAGTTAGGTGTTATTAGAAATAAAGATCTAATTTTTTCCCTCTCCTCTTACCCCCCACCTTGGTTAAACAACCTCTGCTCCAGGCTCTACGTTCCCTACTCGTAATATTCTGAGAGATTTTAATCCTAGGGTCTCTTCTAGCGCTGATATTTTCTGATTTCTCTCTGAGCAGCTGTTCTGGGTTGTTGTCTAAGGTGGTGAGGTAGATGAGGTGGGGTGGAGGGAGGGTTGCAGTAGGAGGTTCTATTTCCTTTTCTTTCTTTTCCTTCTTTAAATACGAAGGTTATTTAAAACCCAAGTGGGGAGTCATTAAAAGCTTCAAGGCCTTGTCTCTGTTCAGCTTATGCACAGAGGAACTGTTAATTAATGCCGCTATTTTCGCGGAACTCCGGGGGAGGGGAGCTCAGAACACATTCCATTCATCCTTTGATACACTGTGTCCAAGGTAGCAAAAGATCATTCATTGTCTTCTGGACTTGGACTGGACCTCTGTCCTATCTTCCTTCCTCAGCTCCCGGGACCTGGGAGCTGTTAGATCAGGAAGTGGCTTAAAACCCAGTTGGGCTGCTTTTCCAACTGACCTGTACAAGTTTACCCATTAAAGATCACCCATTTAAAGGCTTACAAAGTTAGGGGTTACAAAGCAGTGGGTGGCAAGCCTCTTCCTCAGAGTAAGTCTCATATCCTGGCAACCTGGGCTGCCTGCCCTGGGTTAGTGTGCTCCTCCGCAGAACATTTGTCAGCAGGGATTTCAAGGCTTAAAAATAAAGGGGGATCTGATTCCTGCCCTGAGTCTGCCAGCGAAGGGAGCTTTGCCCAGTTCTTACCCCTGAGTTCCTTCCTGGACTCCCAATAAAGGCTCCTCCCTCCCCCTTTTGAAGATCTGGAAGAAAATAATAATGGCACACCAGTGGAGCTTTCAACACAACAATCCAATAAGGTGGGGAGTGAAAATAGATGGAGAAACTATAACTAAGAGACTTGACAAAGTAGGGGACTTGACAAAATTCACACAGCTAGTTGAGGGAAAATCTATGAACTCCAGGACCAGCGTTCTCCACTAATCTATGCTGCCTCCGGAAGACTTCCCCCACCCAAACCTAAGTGATTTTTCTCAGGTCATTGGAGGATCAGCCTATGAGAGCATTTTTACTCCTCATATCTTCAGGGAAGAATCAGTGAATGTTAGAAGTCGAAGGGGCATTAGAACTAAGAATATTTAATTTTAGGGCTAGAAGGTACCTTAGAATGTGGAATACAGACTGTTGGAATAGCAAGAATATAGAATGTCAGACCTAGAAAGGATCCTAGAACACAGAACATGAAAGTTAGAGAGGGAAGAAACTTAGAACACAGAATGTTAGAGCTGAAAGAATATGCTGGTCATCTCCTTCCTTTTCTAGTTGTCCCTCTGTTGAGTATTTCCCATTTATCCTGTATATGGCTTGCCTTGTATATATTTATTTGTATGTTGTCATTAGATGGTAAACTCCTTGAGGGCAGGGACTATCTTTTGCCACTTTTGGTATCCCCAAAGCTTAGCACAGTGTCCAGACCATAGTAGATGCTTAATAAATGTTTATTGATTGACTGATAGCTGAAAAAACTGTGGCCTAGAGTGGAAAGCAATTTGTCCAAGATCATACAGTAAGTCATTGGCAGAGCTGGGACTTTGAACCCAGGATTCTTGAGGCCTGAGTCAGAGCTCATTTCTCTTACATTGGTCTTGTATGCATGCACCCAACATGGGGGTGGATGTTCTGGTTGCAGAATAAAGGTTTATCGAATAGAACTGAATAGTGGTAATAAATAATGGGGATACCCAGATCATGAAATTATTGCTTAGGAGTCTAGAGATGACTAAGCTAGTGGAAAGTGATGAAATGCAAAAGATTCTGTGTAAAGGTGTGTCTGCCAGAAAATCTCCTCCCTTTTCTCCTATATGTATCAATCTTGAAATTTAAGATAGCAGGAATTTTGGGACAGTTGGTGATGAGGGGGAGGTGTCTTCACAGATGTAGCAGGGATCTCCAGTATGATCTTTTTTAAGAAAAATTTTGTTAATATCTTTTGTTTTTATATTCCCTTCATTTCCATAGATACACATATCCTCTCCCCTGTCCCAGAAGCTCTCCTTTGTAAAAAGGAATAAAATAAGGAAAATAAAAAAGCACTCTCAACAAACCAACTACATGGCAGCTGAGTCTGATGGTGTGTCCAATAATCCACATCCATGGTCCCCTACATCCCTAGCTTGCTTTTTTGAAAGACAGAGTGGGATAGTAGAGAGAGTTCTAGAGTGGGGTTTGAGGCTTGGTTAGCAACATCACTTTGGACAGATCACTTTCACTTCATGACCTTCATTTTCCTCCTCTGTAAAATGTGGATATTCATTTTAAAGGCTATTATGAGGAAAGCCTTTTGTAGGTGCTTAAGAGCAATAGAAATGTAAGTTATCATAATTACACCCTGACTGCCCTCTTTGCCCCCCCATTTCAGTCTATTTCCATCTTATTCCTCCTTCCAGATCTAGCTCAAATGCTACCTCCCCTGTTAAGCCTTCCTTGATCACTTCCATCTAAGAATTATTTCTTTCTCATCTGATCTCATAGATTTCATCGTGCCAATTTGCACTCCTCTAATTTGCTGAAAGAAAATCAGCTTTTCAGTTTTAAAGTTTCATAGAAACGTGTATGATGGGGGAGGGGGAGGGGTGCAGAGCCAAGATGGTGGAGTAAAAGCAGTGACTTACTTGAGCCCTCCCCCAAACCCCTCCAAATACCTGTAAAAAATGGCTCTAAACAAATTCTAGAGCAACAGAACTCACAGAAAGGCAAAGTGAAACAAATTTTCAGCCCAAAACAACCTGGATGGTTGATTAGAAAGGTCTATTATGCCAGGCTGGGAGAGGAATGCAGTTCAGTGTGGGCACGCAGGCAAAGACCAGGCCTCAGTGAACCTGGAGCAGGCCTCAGGGGACTGAATCGCAGGCAGCTATGGCAGTTTCCAGACTTCTCAACCCACAAACGCCAAAGACAACTTAGAAGGTCAGTAAGAAAGGTCTTTCTGACCGTGGTGAGAGAGAAGCTCGGTCCCAGTCTGAGTTCTGGCACAGCCCCAGAGTGACGGATGCTTCTGGAGTTCTTGGCCCACAGACAGATGGGGAATCAAGTGGCTGATCAGAGGGGGATTGCAGGGATCTCTTTGCTGGTGCTGAGGCAGGATTCTCTTGCTTTGCCCATGCTTAGATCTGGGTCACAATTCTGGGTGGTGGTCCTGGGGCAAGAAGGAGCACTGGCATGATGGAGCTTGTTGTGGTGGTGGAGAGGAAATCCTCCTCACAGTTCCAAGGCAGAAAAGAGTGTTTGTGGTCACTCATAGACCAGAGCCCAGTCCAGGAAAGGAGTAAACACCTCACCCTTGATTGTACCACCTTGGAAGAATGGAAAATTTACAGGACCCTAGAAGTATCTCTGAAAACAGTTGCACAAAACCCCCGAAGCTTGGGACAGTACATTCTTCACACTGGAAGCAGACCCCTACATTAAGAAAGAGTTTAAAACTCAAGTCATTGACTGGGAAAATGAGCAAACAGTGTGAAAACATCAGAACATAGAATCTTTCTTTGATGACAAAGAAGATCAAAGCATACAACTAGAAGAAGACAACAAAGTCAAAGCTCCTGTATCCAAAGCCTCCAAGAAAAATGTGAATCAGTCCCAGGTCATGGAAAAGCTCAGAAAGGATTTTGAGAGGCAAGTAAGAGAAGTAGAGGAAAAACTGGGAAGATAAATGAGAACGATGTAAGAAAATCATGAAAAACAAGTCAACAGCTTGCTAAAGGAGACCCAAAAAAATACTGAAAACAATAACACCTTAAAAAAATAGACCAACCCAAATGGCAAAAGAGGTCCAAAAAGCCAATGAAGAGAAGAATGCCTTAAAATGCAGAATTGGCCAAAAGGAAAAGGAAGTCCAAAAACTCACTGAAGAAAATACTTCCTTAAAAATTAGAATGGAGCAAACGGAAGCTAGTGACTTTATGAGAAATTGAGAAATTGTAAAAACAAAACCAAAAGAATGAAAAAATAGAAGACGATGTGAAATATCTCATTGGAAAGACAACTGACCTGAAAAATAGATCCAGGAGAGATAATTTAAAAATTATTGGACTATCTGAAAGCCATGATCAAAAAAAAGAGCCTAGACATCATCTTTCAAGAAATTATGAAGGAAAACTGCCCTGGTATTTTAGAACCAGAGGGCAAAATAGAAATTGAAAGAATCCACCGACCACCTCCTGAAAGAGATCCCCAAAGGAAAACTCCTAGGAATATTATAGCCAAATTCCAGAATTCCCAGGTCAAGGAGAAAATATTGCAAGCAGCCAGAAAGAAACAATTCAAGTATTGTGGAAACACAATCAAGATAACACAAGATTTAGCAGCTTCTACATTAAGGGACCACAGGGCTTGAAATATTCCAAGTAATATTCCAGAGGTCAAAGGAGATAGGATTACAACCAAGAATCACCTACCTAGCAAAACTAAGTATAATCCTTCAGGGGAAAAAAATGGACATTCAGTGAAATAGAAGACTTTCAAGCATTCTTGCTGAAAAGACCAGAGCTGAATAGAAAATTTGACTTTCAAATACAAGACTCAAGAGAAGCATGAAGAGATAAACAGGAAAGAGAAAACATAAGGGACTTAGTAAAGTTGAACTGTTTATATTTCTATATGGAAAGATATTTATAACTCATGAGACCTTTGTCAGTATTACAGTAGTTGGAGGGGAAAAAATTATATGGATAGATAGATAGATAGATAGGTAGATGGCACAGGGTAAATTGCAGGTGAAGGGGTAATATCTAAAAAATAAAGGGATGAGAGAGGATTATACTGGGAGGAGAAAGGGAGAGGTAGAATGGGGTAAATTATCTCACATAAAACAGACAAGAAAAAACTTTTACAGTGGAAGAAAAGTGGGGGAATATGAGAGGGAATGAGTGAAACTTATTCTCATTGGATTTGGCTTAAGGAAGGAATAACATATGCACTCAATTGGGTATGGAAATCTATCTTACCTTACAGGAAAATAGGGGGGAAGGGGATAAGAGAGCAGGAGTGGTGGATGTAAGAAGGGAGGGCAGATTGGGGGAGGCGGTAGTCAGAAGCAAACACTTCTGAGGAGGGACAGGGTCAAAAGAGAGACTAGAATAAATGGGGGATGGGATAGGATGAAGGGAAATATAGTTAGTTTTTCACAACATGACTACTATGGAAGTGTTTTGCATGACTACACATGTATAATCTGTATTGAATTACTTGCCTTCTCAATGAGGGAGGGTGGGGAGGGAAGAAGGGAGAGAATTTGGGACCCAAAGTTTTAAAAACAAATGTTAAAAATTGTTTTTACATGCAACTGGGAAATAAGATACAGGCAATGGGGTATAGAAATCTATCCTGCCCTACAGGAAAATAGAAGGGGAAGAAGATAAGAGAAGGGGAGAATGATAGAAGGGAGGGCAGATTAGGGGAAGGGGTATTCAGAATGCATGCTGTCTTGGGGTGGGGGAAGGGGTGAGATGGGGAGAAAATTTGGAACTCAAAATCTTGTGGAAGTGAATGTTGAAAACCAAAAATAAATAAATTAATAATTTTTTTAAAAAAAGAAATGTGTATGACCATAAGTAAATCATTGAACTTTTGTGTGTCTAAAATTTCTTATTTATAAAATGAGGGAGTTGGAATAGATGACCTCCAATATCCTTCCTATCTTAAATTTATGATCCCTAGTGGCATCTAGGTGGTGCAATAGATACAGCGCTGGCCCTGGAGTTTGGAGCACCTAAGTTCAAATCTGGTCTCAGACACTTGACACTTAACTAGCTGGGTGACCCTGGGCAAGTAACTTAACTCTGACTGTCTCGCAAAAAATAATAATAATAATAATAAATCTATGATCCCTATTATCCGATAACTTCATAGTAGGATTGCTTTATTTATTTGTCCTTCCTAGGAGGAGTGCTTTATAAATTGTAAATCTGGGAAAGAACAAGGCACTTCCATACCTCCAGTTGATATAGGAAGAGGCGTCTCAGTGTCCTATGACTGTCACACTTTGGGATCCCATAATCCCACTGCTGTAGATCAGGGACTTGACCCAAACAGAGCCTTTAGGTTCCATTTGGGAATGTCTAGAAGGTCTGTTTTGTTCTAGCACAGTTCTCAGATATACTTTGGTGCAAATTCCATTTCCAATTTTTCCACTAGGTAGCTTCCCCTTTCCAAAGCACCTCTTAATGCCCCTCCCAAACCATAATAGTTCAGTCCAGGGGTGGGGAACATTCAGCCTCGAGGCCATATGTAACCTGGAGGCCATAAGTTCCCCACCCCTGGTTCAGTTCATAATTCATATTTGTGCTTGGCTTCAGTTCCAAGTTTCTTTTCAGTTTCTTTCACCACACACCAGGAGTCTCTCACTCTTTCATAGGGGCATGCCCTATTTCTTTTCTCCTGAAGCCCAGAATGGAAAGTTGGTACTGACAGGAAAGTATCTGATGAGAAGAGGGAGATAGGACTGTTGGGGATTTTTCTCTTCATTGGGAGTGGAGAAGAGAAGACCCTTAAGACCTCTTAGGGGACTATGATAACTTCTTTCAAGCATATGAAGGGTTGGGGAATAGAGATTCGACTTGTTTTGCCTGACCCCAACAGAGAGTGGAATGGGAATTTTCAGAGAGGCAGATTTCAGCTCATAATAAGGAAGAACTTCCTAACAATTAGGGTTATCCCAATGGAGGATAGATAGTTACTACTGGCCGTGGCTGGCTCAGGGGCAGCTAGGTGGCTTGGTAGATAGAGTGCCGGGTTTGGAGTCAGGAAGACCTTAGTTCAAATGTAACCTTAGACACTTACTATCTGTGTGACCCTGGGCAAGTCACTTACCCCGTTTGCCTCAGTTTCCTCATCTGTAAAATGAGCTGCAGAAGAAAATAGCAAACCACTTCAGTATCTTGGCAAAGAAAACCCCAAATGGGGTTATGAAGAGTGGTTATTGATAATTGCAGTTATCTCTTTGTAGGGCAGCTAGGTGGCACAGTGGATAGAGTATTGTGCCTGAAGTCAGAAAGACTTATCTTTGTGAGCTCAAATACAGGCTCAGACACTTACTAGCTGTGTGACCTTGGGCAAGTCACTTAACCCTGTTCACCTCAGTTTCCTCATCTGTAAAATGAGCTAGAGAAGGAAATGGCAAACTACTCATTTTACAGATGAGGAAACTGAAAAACAGGGGTAAGAGACTTGCCCAGGGTCACACAGCTAGTATGTGTCTGAAGCCAGATTTGAACTCAGGTCTTCCTGACTCCAAACCCAGAACTTTATCCACTATGTCATCCTCATCATCATCATCACCATCATCATTACTATTAGTTTCTGTTCCTGGAGCAACTGTATTGGTGACTGGACTATTTTTTACATATACACCCCTTCTCTTCTTCTCCCCCATGAATTTACCCCAAACCCCAGCATTCTGATTTATTACTCTGCTCATTGAGTTTGTTGTGTAGAGGAGACTACTAGTTAGCAATGAATTAGAGTGGATGACCTCAAAGGTTCCTTGGAGCTCTGAGATTCTATGATTCTCTAAATCCTGCACAAGACAAGTTAAGTCAACAAGCATTTATTAAGTGCCTACTATGTTCCAGGCCCTGTGCTAAGCACATTGAAGAGAAAAAACTTTACAAGAGAAAGGTCCATTGGTGACAGCCACCATTTTGGAAAGCTACAGTCTAAGTGATCTACCTATTACCTATTTGACCTTGGGCAGATCATTTAACATCCCTGGGCCTCAGTTTCCTAATATGTAAAATTATAAGGTCTCTTCTAGTTCTAAATTTTTTGGTTTTTGAACTCAATTCAATTTAATATTTATCAAGTGCTATAACTTTAAGATGTTAATAATCAAGACAAGGATAAGATAAATAATTGAGATACAATTTAGAATGTGATAAGAGCATGGAGGAGGCTGAAACTGAAGAATTCAAGGAAGGCTTCATGGAGAAGGTGCCCTAGAACTGAGCTTGAAGGAAGGGAAAGATTTCAACAAGCAGAGATGTGGAGAATACAATCCAGGAACAGGCAACTGCTTAGGGTAATATACAGCATGAGGAGGGCACTGGATAGAACATGCTCCACTCTAGTTTGTCTGCATCAGAGGGGAGGCAAAGAACAGCTTTGTTCATAGCAAGTATGCTCTGGCCTTGGACAGCTAGGTGGCGCCATAGTGCACAGAGTGCTAGGCCAGGAGTCAGGTAGACATATCTTCCTGAGTTCAAATGTGACCTCAGGCACTTACTAGCTGAGTGACCCTAAGCAAGTCACTTAACCCTGTTTGCCTCAGAAGGAAATGGCAAACTGCTCCAGTACCTTTCCCAAGAAAACCCCAAATGAGGTCACAAAGAATCAGAAATGACTAAAAATTCCCACTCACTAAGACTTTCCCACCTTGCCTAGATTCCTTTTAGTGCGGTCTTCCCCCAATTAGAACATAAACCCACTGAGGGCAGGGACTTTATTTTGTCTTACATTTGTATTCTGAATGTTTAGCCTAGCAACTAGTACTTACTAAGCACCTAATAAATGTTTAATCTAATCCAATCTAATCTAATGCTAGGCTGGGTCCAGAAAGTCAGATTCGCAAAGGTCACTCCTTGCTCCTATGGGCATTGATGCTGAGCTGGGTATCAAATCTAGATAGTGAGACACAGAGACATCACTCTTCCTTCACCTAAAATGAAAGAAGAAATACCAGATCTATATTTACAGGGCCACGGGGCTTTGAGGGGGAGAAGATGAAAGGCCTCTCTCATCCTTTACAGCACTGTATTTCACCTTTTTTGATGGGACCATAAACAGACAGCATCTGAGAGGAAGTCTAAAATTCACCAAGACTTCAGAGAAAGAATGGCTGAGGTTCTCTTTGTTAATGCATTTTGAAGGCATCCTCAGTCCTGGTTATGTAGCCAATTGAAAAGGTTTTTCTTAAGCACATGGTTAGCAGGCAGGAACTAGTTACAGAACATCTACACATATTGCAGCATTTCTAGGAGGTACTTATATATGCATTGTTACAACTTCCCCAGAAACAGTCCCCCTAGTTTCTCCACCCAGGGAGACACTGTCAGAGGCATTTTGCACATGTGTAACTTCCTACTACCTATATAAGGCTCTGGATGCCAGGTTAAGCACTTTATATGTTCTCCTAAATCCTAAATGGTAAGCCATTAAAGATATTTAAACAGCAGATGACAGGATCATACCTGGATAGTTGGAAGAATACCATTCTGATCCACTGGTACGGAATACCTGTAATGAGAAATAATAGGCATAAGGACTGGCCCTGTGATTTCATTGCTATATAGAACTCCAGGGTAAGGAAGCTCCCTCTAACCAGGTTGGCATTCTCTGCAACTTCAAGTTTTGGAGACTTGCCTAGAGCAAGGAGGGGTTAAATAGCTTGCCAAGGGTCGCACAATCAGTGTGGAACACAGACAGGGACCTGACCCCAGATTTTCCATACCATGGTGCCTCTCAGTGAGATATTAGGGCACTTTAGAGTTGGAGACCATCAGTCAGAGTGGAAGAGACCTCAGGCATCAGTTAGTCCAACCTCATGATTTTACAGTGGAGGAACTTTGTCCCCAAGTGATTTTCACTCTGTCTCCCAAGAAGTAAGTGGCAGAGTTGGTATTTGACTCTGATGCTACCATATGAGGAATGCTAGGGTAGGAGATTGAAGGAGGATGGCAGAGATGAGGGACTTAATCTTCCAGAGTCAGGATTTTGAGTTCTGAAGCACAGCTTGCATAGTTATTTCTAACCCTTATGGAGCAAGCTTAATCAATCTGTCCAGGTTGCAGTAAGGGGAGGTATTGACATGGTAAGCTCATTTTCTCTCAGGGTCAGCAGGAGGGTCAGTGAGTAGTTAAACAGGCAACCCACTGAAGCAGAGGTGCCAGCCAATCAGATTCAAGGCCTCTATCTTGTTCCTTTTGGAAAACAAGGATTTTTTTTTCTCCAGACCATTTCAAGCAGAGAAGGCTTAGTGGTCCTGATTTCTGCATGGAAAACAATCTTCAGAAATGAAGAATCTGGTATCTGTTTTCTTATCCCTTTGACAAAGGGGTCTGTGAACCACCCCCAAAAGCTGTGTGATGTAGTAGAAAGAATCCTATACTTGCTTTCAAATCTCAGTTCTGTCACTTAACACTTGTGCGACTCTGAGGAAATAATCTGGCCTGAGCCTCAGTTTCTTCATCTGTAAAATGATGGGATTGGGCTAGATGACCTCTAAGATGCCTTATGCATCTAAATCCAGGATTCTATGAAACAGAGGCTAGGTTCTAGACCTGGTTCTCCAACCAACTCATCTTGTGAACTTTTGGAAAAGTCCCTTCCTCTCTCTGGATCTTAGTTTCCTCTTTAGCAAAATGATAGGTTTGGATTAGATGTCTCTCAGGAAGGGAGGGAGAAAACAAGTATTTATCAAGTGCCTACTATGTGATAAGTGTTTTTTTTTTAAAGGCAATTGGGGTTCAGTGACTTGCCCAGGGTCACACAGCTAATGTCAAGTGTTTGGTCTGAGGCTGGATTTGAACTCAGGTCCTCCTGACTTCAGGGCTGGTGCTCTATCCACTTTGCAGCTACCCCCTAAGTGTTTTACAAGTATTATTTCATTTGTTCTTCACAACAACCCTGGGATGGGTAGGTGTTATTATTATCCCTATTTTACTGGGGAAGAAACTGAGGCAGACTGAGGTTCAGTGACTTCCCTAGAGTTACACAGGTAGTAAATGTTTGAGGCCGGTTTTAAACTCAGATCTTCCTGACTCCAGGCCCATCGCTCTATTCACTACTGTATTAGCTAAGCAGCCAAGGATAGAGCAAATGAGATAATACATTTGAAAATGGTTTGAAAAGTATAAAGTACTTTACAAATGCATGATTGTGATACTGGGAGCAAGGAGATGGAAATGCACCCAAAGAAACATTTCATTTAACACGTCTGATTTGCAGGAATTTAGTCTTAATTGCTCCATCAGCTTTTCAAATGGGTTACTTCCCTCTCCTAAAACAGCATATCTCCCTTGTGCGGGGGAAGTAACAGCTTCAACTGGGTGAGTATCCAAGAATGCTGAGCTAGTTCCTTCAGATACTTGTCAAGCAAGGGGGTTGGTTCCATTTTTTTTTTAAAGCTGTGCAAGGTCGTTGCACTGGGATTCAGGAAACCTGGGTCCTAGCCACCACTCACTGACTTTGTCTCCTTGAGAAAATTGGTTCACTTCTTCAGTCTGCAGTTCATTCATCTATAAAATGTTATTGTTGTTGAGTCGTTTTTTCAGTTGTGTCTGAATCTTTGTGATCCCATTTGGGGTTTTCTTGGCAAAGATACTGAAGTGGTTTGCCATTTTCTTCTCCAGCTCATTTTACAGATGAGGAACTGAGGCAAACAGAGTTAAGTGACTTGCTTAAGTCACACAGCTAGTAAATGTTTGAGGCTGGGTTTGAACTCAGGAAGATGAGTCTTCCTGACTGCTGGCCCTGTGCCACCTCGCTGCCCTATTTATAAAATGAGGGTATTGGATTAGGTACTGTGTAAGGTCCCATTCTAACATTCTGCTCTTAAAATTGTCTCCCAAGTGTAATAGTCTATGTCCTAATATTCCTTTTTATTCTAACACTGTATTTTTTTAGGTTTCTTCTGGTTGTGACATACTATGTTTTCTGAGGTTCTTTCCAGCTTGAAACTTTCTGATAATCTAGGTCATACCAGAGAGGTAGAGAGACACCTTCTCCTATCATGCAATTAACCATGGTGCCCACTCAGGAACTCCATTGATAAAAATAATCCCTTATTATAAAATGAAGCACTTTATACTTTTAAAGGCATTTTCCTATCTATTATCTCAGAGCCTCTTAAGAGGTCTGGGAGGGAGGGAGGGAAGTTATTATTTTCCCCAATTGATAGATGAGAAAAGTGAGGCTTAGGGAGGGTGAGTGACTTACCCAAGGCTATGAAGCAAGATAATGCTAGAGTTGTGACTATAAGCCAAGTCTTTTAACTTAATTTGCTGCTCTTAGCACATATGTAACATATTGCCGCACACTATGACTTAAGTTGTGCTTGAGACTACCAGAGACTGATGGTTGGAAAGGAATCCCTAAAAATTATGTGACATCTTCCTGCCCAAACAGGATTAATTAATGCAGATTCAGCAGACATTCATTAAATGCTAATACGTGAAGGCAAGTGAGATATAACTGGGAGAGACACTAAAATACTTGGTCTCTGCCCTTATGTGTCTCATCCTCTAGTAAGTAGAATAGGATACAAATTAGAAAGAGCTATATTGTAAAGTGGAGCATGATCAGATCAATTCAATTTAATTCAACAGGTATTCCTTAAGCTCTTACTAGCACAGAGAGCCCTGGACTCAACACTAAGTATGCAAAGGTAGCTATGACTGACACAGGCCCTGCCTTCAAGGATCTTACAATTTAATGATGGAGTGGGAGGGATGGGACATACACAGAATAATTATGACTCAAGAGAGAGTAAAATAAATGCACAGAAGAGGTCTAGGCAAAGTACTTTGAGGAATCTGAAGGGGGAGATATTGCTTATACCTGGGAAGGGGTAATAGTACGTGCATTAGGGGCTGAAGGGTGTCAGGGGTGTGCTAGAGTCAGTTTGCACTAACTTAAGAAAGCCAATTTGCAAAATTTCAGTGTGAACGTTCATGCCTCAGAAATAGGCAAATGCCAACAAATCAGAGCTTGATTTATTGTTCTGTTGGTTGTCTAGATTTAACAAAATTATAGAGAAAATATTACTAATGCAGATTAAATTTAAGTGTGTGATGTGAACATTTTTTCCCATAGAGAACTGATTGTTAAATATTTACCCAGCACATCCCTGTGGTGCTCAGGGAATGCCTTATGGAAGCAGTTTTATATTCTTGGGGTCAAAAATAGACACAGACAGGGACTGCAACCATGAAATTAAAAGACACTTGAGGAGCAGCTAGGTGGCACAATGGAGAGAGCTCTGGCCGTGGAGTCAGGAGGACCTGAGTTCAAATTCAACCTCAGACACTTGATACTTACTAGGTGTGCGACCCTAAGCAAGTCACTTAACCCCGATTGCCTCACCTCCCCCCCCCCAAAAAAAAACCACTTGCTCCTTGGAAGGAAAGCTATACCAAATCTGGACGTCAATACTAAAAAGCAAAGACATCACCTTGCCGACAAACGTCTATATAGTCAAAGCTATGCTTTTTTTAGTAACAATGTATGGCTATGAGAGTTAGACTATAAGGAAAGCTGAGCACCGCAGAACTGATGCTTTCAAATGGTGGTGCTAGAGAAGGCTTTTGAGAGTCCCTTGGATAGCAAGGAAATCAAATCGGTCAATACTTAAAGAAATTAATTCAGACCATTCATTGGAAGGTCAAATACTGAAGCTGAAGCTCAAATACTCTGGCCACATAATGAGAAGACTAGACTCATTGGAAAAGACCCTGACTGTGAAAGATTGAAGGCAAAAGGAGAAGGTGACTGCAGAAGATGAGATGGATAGATAGTGTCATGGAAGCAATGAACACGAGTTTGGACAGACTTCTGGGAGATAGTGGTGGCCTGGTGCGCGATGGTCTATGGGGTCACAAAGAGTTGGACACAACTGAATGAATGAATGAAGAACAACAAAAAGCATCAGAGTTCAGCTTTGAAGGAAGAGAGAGGCTTCCATAAATGCAGATGTGACAGTAAGTCCTTTCCAGACAAGAGAATAGTATGAGTTACAAAAGGGTGATAGGAAGAGGGCAGGATGAGAATGGGGTTGGTGAGTTTGGCTATGTAGTGTATATTACCTAACAAGGGGCACTGTAGGTGTCAGCCAACCTGCAGGTTCCTCTCTTTTAGGATATCAAAGCATCTGGTCACCAATCACCCCTTAGTTCCTTTCTACCTGCACAGGTTGCACGAGATTCTCCTTCTGTTTTGGTGAAGACTTCTTAACCTTTTTTGAACCACCTTTGGCACTGTGGTGAAGTCTATGTACCTCTTTTAGGAATTTTTAAAAATGTATAAAATAACATGCATGGATGGGGCAGCCAGATGGCGCAGTGGATAGAGCTCCAGCTTTGGAGTCAGGAGGACCTGAGTTCAAATCCCATCTCAGACACTTGACACTGACTAGCTGTGTGACCCTGGGCAAGTCACTTAACCCCAATTGCCTCACCCCTCCAAAAAAAATAATAACAGGCATGAGATTACAAAGGAAAAGAATTATACTGAAATATCATTATCAAAATATTTTAAAAGTAATAAATTCACAGACTTTAGGCAAAGAACTCCTACGCTAGGGGGAGTATCTACGCCTCCACCAATCTTTTAAGCGAAGTAGTAATCAATCAGCAAGCATTAAGTTTCTATTCTGTTCCAGGCACTGTGCTACATCCCAGGGCTACAAATGTAAAAAGGAAACAGTAACATTAACATGGGCATGCTCTTCCCAAGCCGTACATGTGCATCATAAGCTAAGACTTTCATTCAGTTTCTGAACTAATACCTCAAGCAGGAAAAACCAATGTCCTCATTCCCACTCTCAGCTGCCATCGTCTGGGCTGAGATCCAGGTCAAAGGATGGTAGAAACTCACTATCTGGTCATAAATGTCCCAGCTCTGAGCTCCAGGAGAGGAAAGGTTCCAGTCACACACAAAGCTGGCACCTAGACTTTTTGGTCACCATAAGGGTCTGCCTCTTGCTCACACTGCTACCTCTCTACTAGTAGAACAAATAGTTTCTTCCCTGGGCAGGATGGCAGGCGATGGCAGGTCTGATATTCTTTGCCCTTCACCTTGAAAAATTCCCATGTCCATAGAAATCTCCTGCTGCACATACTGGAAACCCTTCAGGATGTTGTTGTTCAATCGTTTTTCAGTTGTGTCTTATTCTTTGTGACCCCATTTGGGGTTTTCTTGGCGAAGAGACTAGAGCGGTTTGCCGTTTCCTTCTGCAGCTCATTTTACAGATGAGGAAATTGAGGAAAACAGGGTTAAGTGACTTGCCCGGGGTCACTCACCTAGAGTCTGAGGCTGGATTTGACACAATGAAGATGAATCTTCTTGATTCCAAGCCCAGTGCTCTCTATCCACTTTACCACCTAGCTCCCTTGAACATATGTAGGAAATATAAGCTATGATCCAGGGAAGTTACAGAATTACATGATGGAAACTTTTGGGAGACATGACTAGACAGATTTTGGAAGGCCCTGAATGTCAGCATAAGGAAAATATTCTTAATTTAGTAAAGGTGAGGGGCAACTAGGTGGCACAGTGGATAGAACCCTGGCCTTGGAGTCAGGAGGACCTGAGTTCAAATATGACCTCAGACACTTGATACTTACTAGCTGTGTGACCCTGGGCAAGTCACTTAACCCCGATTACCCTACCAAAAAAGCAAAAAAAAATTGGTGAAAGAGGAAGTACTAAAGGTTTTTGAATAGAGAAATAACAATCATAGAGAGCATTAGAAAGATGACTAAATAATAATAATAGCTAAAATTTGCTTAGAGCTTACTTTGTGCCAGGCACAATTATTATCTCCTTTGATCCTCACAACAACCCTAGGAGGTAGGTGCTATTATAATCCCCATTTCACAGGTGAGGAAACTGAGGCAGATGGCGGTTAAGTGACCTTCCCGGAGTCACAGAGCAAGTAAGTGTCTGAGGCAGGATGTGAACTCAGATTTCCTGACTAGATTTAGAGCTCTATCCACTAAACCACCCAGGTGCCCAATGACACAAGTAAAGTAAGATTGATCAAAATAAAGAGCCCTTTGAGATCTGAGTAAGGAAAGGCCATTTTGGACTGGAGAGATAAGGAAAAGCTTCATGGGAGTGGTGATATTAGAACTGGGTCATGAGTGACAAGCAGGCTTTCTTTTTCTTTTTTTTTTTTTAGAGCCCTTTGCAAACTTTATTTATTTTCCTTTACAATTACATGTAAAGATAGTTTTCAATATTCATTTTTATAAGATTTTGAATTCCAAATTTTTCTCCCTCCCTTGTCCTCCTCCCCCCTCCCCAAGAAGGCATGCACTCTGACATAAGCCATACATGTACAACCATATTAAACATACTTCCACATTAGTCATGTTGTGAAAGAAGGATCAGAACAAAAGGGAAACACCATGAGAAAGAAAAAAAAAGAAAATAGTATGTTTCAATCTTTATTCAGACTCCATAGTTCTTTTTCCATCATAGTTCTTTCTTTTTCCATCATGAGTCTTTTGGAATTGTCTTGGATCATTGTATTGCTGAGAAGAGCTGTCTATCATAGCTGATCATTGCAAAATGTTGCTGTTACTGTATACAATGTTATCCTGGTTCTGCTCACTTCACTCAGCATCAGTTCATGTGTTTCCAGGCTTTTCTGAAATATACCGACAGGTAGAGGAAGACATTTTAGATGTAGGGAAGAGTAGGGCAAGGGCATGGAGACAGGGCTCTATGACTTCTGATGTTTATGAAAGCAATCCTTTCTTAATGTAGAATTGTTCCGCATGGGCTTCTGTCATCAGAAATCAAGTTAAATTTTTAGCTTTTTTTAAAATTTGATTTTGGTTAGTAGATAGAGTGCTGGGCCTACAGTCAGGAAGGCTCATCTTCCCGGGTTCAAATTTGGCCTCAGACACTTATTAGCTGTATGACTCTGTGTCTTGTTCATGGAAAAGTGTCACTGAATCAAACAGTATATGGTGGAGAATATGCTGTAAGAAGACTGGAAAAGTAGGAGAAGACTAGGTTATAAAGGACTTTGAAAGCTAAACACATTATTTTGTATTTGATCCTGAAGGTAATAGAAAGCCACTGAAGTTTATTTAGTAGTGGGGTGACATGGTCAAACCTGTGCTTTAAGGGTTGAGAAAAATGGGGGTAAAAATAAAGATAATGTATTTAGGTTATATATCATAGATCAATTTTGGGAGAAGACCCAAAACTCATTCTTCTAGCTCTTTGTACACCCTTTTTATAAGACATAGAGGAAATAACAAATGATAGTAGCTCATATTTCTACAGTGTGTTAAGGTTTACAATAAACCTATAAAATAGGTAGGATGAGTATTATTATGCTCATTTTATCTGTATTGGTGAGAAGAGCTAAGTCTATCAAAGTCGATTCTTGCACAATGTTGCTGTTCCTGTGTATAATACTCTCCTGGTTCTGCTCACTTCACTTAGTATCATTTCATGTAAGTTTTTTCCAGGTTTTTCTGAAAACATCTTGCTCATCACTTCTTATAGAACAATAGTACTCCATTACATTTACATAATTTTTTACATATTTTATAGAGGAAGAATTTGAGTCTCAGAGAGGTAAAATAACCTTCCCAGGATCCTTCTGAAATTATCTCCAATTTATCCTCCATATTGATTATACATAGTTGATTATTGTGTTCCCTATTAGACTAGCTGGTTCTATTTTTTAAAAAAATAACAATAATATTGTTATTTATTTTCTTTTTAAAAATTTATTTATTTTCAGTTTTCAATATTCACTTGCATAAGATTTTGAGTTCCAAATTTTCTCCCCATCTGTCCCCTCCCCCCACTCCAAGCTCATGCAATTTGATATAGGCTCTATATATACATTCATATTGAACCTATTTTCACATTTAGACTGGCTGGTTCTTGAGAACAGGAATTGTCTTTGGCCTTTCTTTGCAACACTAGTACTTAGCCCAGTGTCTGGCACATATTAAGTGCTTAATAAATACTTGACTGACTTGACTTATACAGTCAGGATCTGAATGCAATCCAGTTCTTTTTTCTGCTCTACCATATTGTTTCTCCATACCAGATTGCAATGGTGTCTGTATTTCACATGACTTTAGGAAAACTTTTTTTTTTTTTAAATCTTCCCCAGGGCTAGATGGGACAGTCAGCTGAGACCTAAGCTACTCCACCAGTAGTGGAAAGAGCACTAGAAGGGAGAGGGGTGGGATTCAGCAGACTGATACTGCTGCAAACCCTCCTCCCTATAGTCATATAATGGAAAGAACAGTATCTCTGAAGTCAGAGAACCTGGATTCAAATTCTACCCTTAGTCAAGGCATTTGACCTCCTGGGCCTCAGTTTCCTCATGTTTAAAATGTGAGGGTTAGACAAGGTAGCTTCAGAGGTCTCTTCCAGTTTGAATCCATGTTTCTATAACATGAGAGGGTTGGACAGTATCTCTGAGGTGCTGATTTCCTGATTGGATAGGCTCAGATTTTCTAGCAGGGCAGCAGCAGCCTGTGCCTTCACTCTGAGTTTCTCCTCCCACCCCTACAGCAGGTCACATGCCCATCCCAATGCTTGTGTGTGACTCAGAGGTGGCTTTGCTTTACATGGTGGGAGGGGAATTGGGGATTAGAAGCTGCCAGAGGTTGTAGATAGTCATTGCCTGAATTCAAAGGTCAAGGTATTGGGTTTCACCTTGTGTTGCACAAATTGGGAAGGAGAGCATAAAGCTAATTTGAAGTTTTTATTTTTGTTATTCTTAACCTGACAAATGTCAATAAACATGAACATTTCTACATATAAAGAACAGAAAGAGTGTTGTAGATGGAGTTGTGAATCTTTATGCTGTATAGCTCTTTATTTTTTAGTATATAATAAATTCAGCACATTAGTTTCAAAGCTACTCAGCTTGTCTGTGTCTGCCTCTGAACTTCCTTCTGTTATGTGCATTAAAAAAATACTTCAAAGACCCTCTTTTCTTTCTTTTCTTCTTTTTTTTGGCATCACTATCACTAACTTTCTCTTTCCCTCTTTCCCTGAGCTGTTCTTGGTGTAAGCCATCATTCCACAGCTGCAACTTTCTTAAAAACAAAACCAAACCTTTTTCCCTTTTAACAAACAAGAATAGTTAAGCCACCCCCCCCCCAAAAAAATCCACTCATTGACTGAAAATGTACATCTCATTCAACATTTCTAGTCTATCACCTCTCTTTCTAAACTGCAGGCCGGACCATGTCACCTCCTCCAATAAATTTCAGTGGCTCTCTGCCACCTCCAAGATCAAGTTAAAAATCCTGTTTGGCTTTCAAAGCCCTTTGTAACCTATCTACTCATATATTCATATTTGAACCCAAGTTCAAAGCCTTGCCTCACACATTTACTAACTGTGTGACTTTGGGCAAGTCACTTAACCTGTTTGCCTCAGTTTCCACATCTGTTAAATGGGGATAACAATAACACTTATCTCCCAAGATTTTTGTGAGGATCAAATGAGATAATATTTGTAAAGCATTTAGCATAGTGTCTGGTACATTGAGGGCATTATATAAATGCTAGCTATTATTATTATGTACCAAAATTTCTTTAACCATTCTCCAACTCATAGAAATCCCCCTGGTTTCTAGTTTGTTGCTACAATACAAATGCTATAATGAGTATTTATGAATGTGTGGGTCCCTTTCTTTTATCTTTTGCCTTTACACCTAGAAGTGATAGTTCTAGGTTAAAGAGTAGGGATAATTTAGTGACTTTTTGACTATAATTCCAAATCTGACCTCAAAATTGTTTTAATTTATATTTCTCTTATTATTAGTGATTTGGAGCACTTTTTTTTTTCACATGGAGCATAGAGTCTTTGGCGACGTAGAGAAGATGACTGAGATCCGATCAAACACTGTAGTGGAAAGACTACTGAGTTTGGAGTCACAAAACCTGGATTCAAATCCAGACTCTTCTATTACTATGTGTGAAGTTGCTGAAAGTTTTTTGGTCTCAGTTTCCTCATTTATAAATTATAGACCCTATGGAAGGATTCTATAACACATGACAGAATACAAAATACCAGAGCTAGATACACCCTTAGAGAACATCAAGGTCAATCCTTCCTGTGTACCTGCTTCCCACCTCCTGCTTGTTTTACTGGCCATAGGTAGTAAGTGACCAGTTAGATGTTCTTTGTACTATATAAGAGGCTTCCTCTGGCGAAAACAGAAGGTCAGAACTAGATAGGGAACATACCATGTAGAACACAGTGTGTCAAAGTTATCTGCATTTTTGTCTTATTCCCCTATTTAACTGTAATCTCCAAGAAGGTAGAGAATACGTCTTATCTAAGCTTTGTTTTCTCTCACTGCCCTGCACTGCCAACATCCACGGGGTCTTATTCTGATGGCTGGCTTAGCATGGCATGGAGATGATCTTGGGTTCTAGAAAGCTGTGATAGCCTTGTGAGTCACTGAGGGCAAAGGAGGACGTAGTCTGAGCAATTCAGGAATAAGCCCCACAGATAGTGGCTTCTTCAAAGTCCTTTGTTGCTCCCTCATATTGCAAAGGTCTTCAAAACCTTTACCAGCAGAGAATAAACTATAGAAGTCTCTACCATGCTAGTGAGGCTTTGAATGCAATCCCAGCCATGGACTACGTCATCTTACCAAGAACCAACCCAAGTATGGTCTGTGTGGAGTAAGAAGTTAGTAAGAACCAACCCAAGTATGGCGAAGTATGGAGTGGCTCATACCAGTAAGTTAGTCAATTGGTGATAAATTCTTTGGGGGCAACCAATAAAACAATGAAAAATTCAAAATGGCCCTTTATGACCCCAGAAAAGGGGGCAGAGGGTGCTAAGTTTGTGGACCTTATATAAACATGAACCTGACTATCTGAACTCTAAATAGAAGATAGTTATCCATTGGCTAGCCAGTGCATATAGAGGAATTGAATTTCATTAATCTTGACACTTTCCCCATAAGTGAAACCAAAAGACAGATAGAAAATTGAAGCTAAATGAAAGGATGACTTAGGGCAAAGTTAGCTTATAGGATCTTCTTCCTAGAGAGGCAAATAAGAGAGTTGGCCGAGTTGGACCAGGGTCCAGTGTAGTCCTCTGCACACAACAATCCCTTAATAAATGTTTGTTGAAGGACTGGATGGAATGTCAAATATCAAAACTGGAAGAGGATGGAGAACACAGAACTTCTATCATTCAGTTTTCTCACTTTATTGAAGAAGAATGGAGACCCAGAGAGGAGAAATACCTAGACCAAGGCCACAAAGCAAGTTAATGGCAAATGTAGAATTAGATTCAAAGTTCTGATTCTCAGTCTTTCCACTGCACTTCTTCCACAGTGCTGTGTCTCTCCAATATTATTATTTTGCTTTTGGTGAGTTACTTTTTTTTTAATATTTGCCTTTTATCATCGCCTGTCTACTAGTAAGCTCCTTGAGGATAGGCATCAGCAAATACATATAGGGAGGAAAAAACTCGGATAAGATTGCTTCTCTTCCCCTTCCCCCATTCCCATTCCAGACTTCTTATACCTTATTCCCCTCCATATACATTGCAATCTAGCTACACTGGCCTTGCCTTCTTGTTGTTTCTCCAACAAGGCACTCCATCATCTCCCCTGGCTGGGAGTGTTTTCTCTGGCTGTCCCCTATGCCTGAATTTCTCTCTCTCTCCTCTTCTCTACCTCCAGGCTTCCCTGGCCTCCTTCATGTCTCAGTGCTAAGTCCTACCTTCCGTAAGAAGCCTTTCTCAGTTTTCCCTATGCTTAGTGCATTCTATCTGAGATCACCCTCAATTTATCCTATATTTTGTCTCCCCATTAGACTGTGAATTCCTTGAGTGCAGGGACTGATTTTTTTTTTTTTGCCTTTCTTTAGCACAATGCCTGGTATACAGTAGGTGCTTAATAACTGTTAGTTGACTGATTGAAACGTGGAAGTATACAAATCCAGAACTTGTCCAAGTGTACCTTTGCCATAGCATAGCAAGATGGTGGGCACCTCTTTAAGATGCTTTACCTCCCCTCTCTGAGAAGAATTGCTCCCCCTCCTCCCCCCAGCAAAACTGGCACTGTCAAACTCCTCCCTCCCCACCCCAGTCAGGCCTCTCTTTCTTTTAAAAGCACAGCTCTCCCACCACACTGAGCCTTCCCCCAAGCATTTTTCATTCTTTCTCTTATAAAATGGGATTTGTGCACGTTGTATTCTTCTGAAGGGGCTTAGGAGGAACTGAGAGAATGATCTGCCACTGTGGTGAGTCTTTGGGGAGTCCAGAAGATTTTCCTCTCTTCTTTGAAGGTCACAGGCCTTAGAACGAGAAAAGGACCGTGGGATGATCCCACGGTCCTTTCTGTGACTCTTTGACCCTTTCTTCTTCCTTCTCCTCCCACCCCACCACTGCCAGCATTTTACAGGTGAAGACACAGAAGGCCAGACAGGTTAAGTGAGTTGTTTAAGGTACATAAGAAGCAGACAGCAAGCCAAGTCTTCAGTCCAGGTTCTCGGACTCCAAATCCAATGCTCCTTCTCTCTACACAACGTAACTGGGAGGCATTTTTCATCCCCATCACTCTGCTCCCTCCCGATTATATCTCACTGATTTTACTGGTGTGGAACTAAACTCTTCGGGGAGGGGGGGGGGGGTTTAAAGACTGATTTGCCTTCTCCACTCCCTTAACGAAGCACTCTTTGAGGACTCACCGGGCAGATAGGAACCTTCAACGCAAGGCTTTCCCTTCCCTCCCTGGTCTCCAAAAGGATTCGAGTCTCTAACTCAAGTTGTGTCTTCGTGTTGGCCTCTTAAAGTTTTGCACTGGGAGCAACTGGGCCACTCACACAGTTTCGGCCTCGAAGCAACACAATGGAACTTATGAGCGCTACAGATAGGGGCGATTGGTCCAGGGAGCGTCTGCAAATTACCGCCTCAAAGATAACGGTGCTGAACTCGTCTACTGGAAGCACTTGGGAAGATGGAAGGGAGCACAGAACATGGAAGAACGTGGATGACTGGTGGCTGTGTGAGACCATTCATCATACATCCCTGGAACCTGATGAGCACGGGATCATGGATTTAAATCTGAAAGAAATATAACAACAACAAGAATAACAATAAACACATCCAGCAATTAAACTTTCTTTGAATCCAGAGTACCATTAACAGAATTGTTACTTACAACTGCTGGTCCTAACATTGATCCATCAGTGTTTTTAAGGGGCAGCTAGGTGGCGCAGTGGATAGAGCACCAGGCCTGAAGTCAGGAGGACCTGAGTTCAAACTCTTGACACTTACTAGCTGTGTGACCTTGGGCAAGTCACTTAACCCCAATTGCCTTAAAAAAAAAAAGAATAATGTTTTCAGTAGATGTTGTCATACCAAACACTCATAATCTCCAAACTACAAGGAATGGGAAGCTTTCAAATTATAGAAACCTAATGGCAGAAATTAAAACCATGTGGTAACAGAAAAAATAGGTCATCTGCTAGAGGGAGAGATATCCCAAAGATGCATCCAGTGAGTCTACGAAAATGGATAAGCTTACATCTTAATATCCAATTATAAAAAGCAGTCATTTTATTCACTTGCCAAACAACCCACTGAATATTAAATATGAAAGGATGATAGCAGGACAGAGACTAATCCTATAATTATATCCATCTGAGAACATTGAGAAATGGAAAACTTTCATATAATAAAGGTAGCAAGCTTTATTGATTCCTAGGTGGTGAAATGGTCTTGAGTCAGAGGACTTCTTGGGTTCAAGTCCCAGCTCTGCAACTTACTACCTGCTTGACCTTGAACAAGTCACAACCAATTTGGGCCTCAGTTTCTCCATCTGTAAAATGAAAGAACTGGGCTAGATAAGTGCTGTCAAACTCAAATAGAAAGGGATCCCTGTGGGCTGCATATTGACCTAGAAAACCACAAATCAGCATTATCTATATTGTATTATATATTGATTTCATTAAACTTTCCCAATTACATTTTAATCTGGTTTTGGTCCCTCTCTGTAGTTTTTCTATTTTTTTAAGGCAATGGGGTTAAGTGACTTGCCCAGGGTCACATAGCTAGTATGTATCTGAGGTTGGATTTGAACTCAGGTCCTTCTGATTCTGGGTCAGCGCTATATCCATTTCACTACCTAACTGACTCTCCCTCTGTAGTTTTTCAGGCCATATGGGCCTATCTCTATGAGTCTGACGCCTCTGGCCTAAATAATGTATAATCCTATGCTCTATTATCTCCCCCTTACAATTACTTTACTTTAGAATCCGGGTTTGTTGTTTTTCTGTTTGTTTGTTTGTTTGATCTTAACCAAGATGGAAGTACAGTGGCCTCTAATGGGCCCGGTCCCATCACTGATCATTGAGGGGGATGTGACCTGTGTTCTCTTTCCAGCCTGGGGATTCCAAGAGGCAAAGAGGAGGAGTAAGAACACTCTAAGGAGGAGGCACAGCCTATACAAAGGTTCAGAAGAAGGCCACACACAAAGGCCAGTAAGTAGGTCAACTTGGCTGGAGCATAGCATGCATGGAGGGGGTATAGGGAGCGAGTAGGAGAGGATAATATATAATCAACCTGGAAGTATAGGCTGGAGATTTATTGTGAAGCGTTTAAATGTCAAACAAGGGAATATGTATTTCATCCTAGAAACAACAGGGAAACATTGAAGTTTCAAGAGCAGGGGAGTTACATGGTCAGACCTGTGTCCAATATCAAGTTGGCAGAATGTAGTTTTTTTTTTCTTTTTTTTTTTGGTGAGGCAATTAGGGTTAAGTGATTTGTCCAGGGTCACACAGTTAGTAAGTGTCAAGTGTCTGAGGTCAAATTTGAACTCAGGTCCTCCTCACTCTAAGGCTGGAGCTCTATCCACTGCGCTACCTAGCTCCCCCTAAAATGAGATTTGCTAGGATTGACTACTACTGCTACTGCTGCTGCTGTTACTACTACTATTATTACTACTACAACTACTGCTACTACATGATAGTACAGTCTTGTGGAAAGAACAATGAATTGAGAGTCAGATGAAGCAGGTATTAGTCACATGTCAACCACTAATTCACTTAATATCTGTAAAATTAAGGCATTATTTATATTATTATATTATTATAATCAGGGCTTTTAGGATCCATGAACTTGTTTTTAAAAATATTTTGATAACTAAACTTCAATAAAATTAATTTCCTTTATCATCTTATATATCTTATTTTGTACATTTTAAACCATTCTTCTAAGAAGGCATCTATAATTTTACCAGACCACGACACAAAAAATAGGAATTCCCAGATAGAGAATCTCCAAGCTTTCTTTCATCTCTAACATTCTGAGTTCTATGTTCTAAAGTTGCTTCCAGATCTAACGTTTTCTGTATTCTAAGATGATTTCTAGCTTGAACATTCTAAATTCTAGCGTTGTTTCTAGCTCTGACATTCATTCTAAATTCTAGCGTTGTTTCTAGCTCTGACATTTTATGTTTTAAAAAGAACTTTTTTTTTTTTTTTTTGCAATTGGGGTTAAGTAACTTGCCCAGAGCTAGTGAGTGTTATGTTGTCTGAGGCTGGATTTGAACTCAGGTCCTCCTGACTCCAGGGCCTGTGCTCTATCTCCTGCACCACCTAGCTGCCCCCCATTTTACGTTTTAAAGCAAGAGTTTGTCATTCATTTTGTGTCATGGACTCCTCTGGCAGTCTGGGAAAGCCCATGGACCCCTTTTCAGAAGAATGTTTTTAAATGTGAAAAAATAACATATATAGAATTGTAAAGACAATCAGTCATATTGATATCTATTTATCTAAAGTTTATGGACCTCATGTTTAAAAAGCCCTATTCTAAGGACTCTTCCACCTATAATATTTTGTTCTATGTTTTAAAGTCCCTTTCAGATCTAACAGTGTTAGCACTTACATAAGTTTGAAAGTGCTTTGCAATATCATCTCATTTTATCGTCACAAAAGAACTCTGAGAGGTAGGTGCTATTATTATCTCCATTTTACATTGCTCTTAAGAACTGGGTTACATACAGTTGAGGAAACTGAGGTAGATAGAGGTTAAGTGACTTGCTCAAGATCACACAAGCTAGTGTCTCAGGCAGGATTTGAATTCAGGTTTCCTGACTCCAGATCCAATATGCTCTATTCACTATGCTTTTATCTGACAGTCACTGTTCTATGTTCTAATGTCTCTTCTGGCTCTAAAACTCTGTGTTTTATGTTCCCTACCAGCTCTGGTATTCTTTGCCACTGTTCTTTGTTGTAAAAATCCCTTTCGGTTATGACTTTTCACATGGAAAAGTCTTTTCCAGATCTATGATTCTAAAATTCTCTCATATTTTCTTTTAGTGAGTAGGAAAACTCTGATAAATGCCTCAGTTCTATTATTAAAAAAAGGAACCTAAGCTAAGCTACAACCTCAAAAACAGCATATTCATTCACATGTAATTGACATTTAGGGAAGAGAAAACTCAGTCTCCTTCCTTCAGCCCCCTCAGTGGTTAACCTAGAAGAAAACATGACTGGGCTCCAATGGGGCTATGTCCCCATAAGCTTCCCCAAGAAGCATTTGCTCAGTGGCCTGTGGGGTGGCCTGTTCTTTGGACAGTTTTCAGGGGGCAGAGAGAACTGGGGAAAGGGAAGAATAGCTCAGACCTTGGAAACTGCTTTCTGGGAATTTGCATGGCAACCTTTAAGTAGAGGACGAGCTGGGCATGCCTACTCAGAAGTCCACTTTTGTTTCTGGTTGGTGGTTTGCCAATTGCTGCTTAATTACAGTATTGATACAAATACAGACTATCCCCAACTTAGGCTTTGCTTCTAAAATGAGATTTCCTATATCCTGAACAAAAGAAGAGCAATTATAGGCCATACTCAGTATTTATTCCAACCAGATTTAAGGGACTAGAGTGGCCTACTATTTGGACCAATATGAGAGGCCCTTTCACAGAAACCAAGGCTCTCGATGTACAACAGGACTTCACCTGGGATCTGGATTGTGTTTTAGGGATAGAATTGGGAATTCCCAGAGAACTGTCCTTTAGTCAAAAACAGATAGGAAGGCTACCTACAACACTAGTTAAAGACCTTGCTCTATGACTAACTTGCTACATAACCTTGTCCAAATCCCTCAATTTTTCTACCCTTGAAATTGGAGATGGCTGACTTCTTTAATTGCTAAGGTTTCTTCTAGCTCAGGAGTGTGCTGGAACCAGCTCCAAATGGCTTGGGAGAGCCAGTTATTAAATTTTCAGTGTATTTTTAACCTCAGAAACCTGCAAACTACAAATCAGGGCTTGACTGATTGTTTTGTTGATTGTCTAGATTGAAGAAAGTGATAAAGAAAATGTTAACAATGTAGATTAAATTTTAAAGTGTGTTGAGAATATATATATTTTTTCTGGAGAACCCATAGTTAAACATTTACGAGCACACTCCTATGGAACGGTGTGTTGTTGGGGTGTTGGGCTAGGTAGGAGCAATTACACTGTGTTTCCCACCGTTCTCCCTTATGTTTAGCCTGTAAATTTAAAAGAGCAAGCCTTGAGAAATGAGTGACCCTCTAAAGTCCTTTTTGTATCCAGTGTAATCCAATTCTATAATTATGCTCCTCCTTTCCATTCCAATTGTCAACACCCTAGTTCAGGTCCTTATTATTGCTCTCTGGACTACTATAATAGTCTCCTTATAGATTTCCTCATTTCCACTATCCTAAAGTACAGCTGGGCAGCTAGGATAGAGTGCTGGACCTGGAATCAGGAAGAGTCATCTTCCTGAGCTCAAATCTGGTCTCAGAAACTTATCAGCTGTGTGATCCTAGGCAAGTCACTTAACGTTGTTTGCTTCAGTTTCCTCATTTGTAAAATGAGCTGGAGAAAGAAATCGCAAACCACTCAAGTATGTTAGCCAAGAAAACCCCAACTGGGATCACAAATAGGGCACAAAAATCCTGTGATACTGCCCTACCCCTTCATTGTCTTCTTCCTACCTCCATGAGTTGGACACAAGTGAACAACTAAAAAATGCAGCTTTAGCCACATCCCTGCTCTACTCAGTAAACACCATTGGTTTCTTATTGACTCTCAATCAAATCTAAATCTAAACTACCCCTTATATCACTTGAAACCCTTAACAACCCTGCCCCAACCTACCTTTCCAGGCTTATACATTACTCCTTTTTATGTACTCCACCGTCCAGCTGAAATAACTGATTTTTTTTATCTTCATCCCTGAAGCTTAGCAGAATGCCTTGAATATAGTAGGCATTTAATACATGCCTCTTGATGGATGGATTGATTCATTCAGCTGCCAGAATAGTCATTCTTTAATATATTTGCTTATATCTGTCCTCCTTGACTAGAAAAAGGAGCTTTAGACTCCTCTGCCAATTAATTTGGCACCACTCTATCCTTTCACACTTGTTTCACATGCCTTTGGTTTTTTAATATTTTATTTTTCCCCAATTACAGGTAAAAACAATTTTTAACATTTTTTTAAAATTCTGAGTTCCAAATTCTCTCCCTCCTTCCCCTTCCCCCCTCATTGAGAAGGAAAGTGATTTGATATAGGTTATATATCTGCAGTCATGCAAAACATATTTCTGTATTAGTCATGTTGTGAAAGAAAACATAGACCAAAAACAAAGACAACCACAAAAAACAACCTGACTGAAGAAAAATAAAGAAAAGTTAAAAAAGAGGTATGCTTCAATCTGTATTCAGACTCCATCAGGTCTTTTTCTGGAGATGGATAGCATTTTTCATCATAAGTCCTTTGGAATTGTCTGGATCATTGTATTGCTGATAGTAGCTACCTGACTGGTTTTTAAAGCCCATCCTTCACAGCCTGGTTCCTATCTGCCTTCCCAGTGTCCTTACATTTTGCTCACCTCCTCCATGTACCATAGGATCCAAGAACACTAGCATTCTTGATAGTCCTCAAATACAAGACTCCATCTCCTGACTCTGGACCTTTTCTCTGACTACCTCCCATGGCCTGGAACGCTCTTCTTCCCCCTCCTCCTCCTCCAGCCTTCCTAACTCTCTTCAGGACTCAGCTCACATCTGACTTTCTTCACAAGAGTCCTTTCCCCACCCCAACCCCATCTGCTAGTGTCTCCTCTCTAAGATTACTTCCTATTTGCACTGTATTTATCTTGTATGCACATAACAGTTTGCATGTTGTCTCTCCCATTAGACTATAAGCTCCTTGAGGTCAGGGACTGTTTTTGCCTTTCTTAGAATCCCCAGCCCTTAGCACAGTGTGTTGCACATACTGGGTACTTAATACATAAATGCTTGTTGATAAAAATGATGATAATTAGGATTACTTCCCTCTATGTTCTTGACAATCTAGAATACTCCTCTAGAACACAAACTGCCCTATGATGCCACTGTGCCTTTGCTTTTGGCTGTTCCCTATACCTGGAATGTTCTCTGTCCTGCCTTCACCTGTTGAATTCCTATCGATCTTTTAAAGCCCAGCTCAGGGGGCAGCTAGGTGGCACAGTGAGTAGAGCTCTGGCCTTGGAATCAGGAGGACCTGAGTTCAAATCCGGTCTCAGACCAGACATTTGACACTAGATGTGTGACCCTGGGCAAATCACTTAACCCCAATTGCCTAAAAAAAACCAAACCCAAACCAAATTAAAGCCCAGTTCATATTCCACTTCTTCCAAGAGGCCTTTCCTTATCCTCTCTCTCCTCTGAGCCCTCCTACATGACTTTGTTTTGTAATTCTTTGTTATGTTTATCATGTACTATGTAATACCATTCATTAGTGTTGGTGTCTTATACCCTACTGGATTGTAAGGCCCATGAGGACAGAGACAGAATAATCGCTAAACTTTGTCCTTCCTTCCATATACACATACACAGAGGAAGAAGATTCTTAATACACATTTGTTAAGTGAATGAATGAATGAGTGCCTGTTTTGTACAAATCCCCTACTGAATGGGGCTTTCTTTTCCTTCCTTTCTTCCTTCCCTCCTTCCTTCCATCCTTCCCTCCTTCCTTCCTTCCTTCCTTCCCTCCTTCCTTCTCTCCTTCATTCCTTCTTTCTTTCCCTCCTTCCTTCTTTCCTTCCTTCCCTCCCTCCTTCCTTCCTTCCTTCCAACCAAGCCTCAAACCCAAATCATTCTGTCTTTCACTGATTGGCCAACAATAGGTCCCAAGCCAAACCCCATTTGGTCATTGTTTGGGCCCTGATTGACTCAAAGTGAATGCAAATAGGAATTCTTTCTGTTTTGGTCAAAACCCTGAGGGTCTTCCCCTCCCAGTTTTGTTTTGTTTTGGTTTGGTTTTTTTGACTAGGTTAAAGAGGCCATTCTTTGCCTCATTTTTTTTTTAACCTATGCTTAATCACTGAATGGGCTTTGCCTCAGTCAAACTGAGACCAGGTCTTTAGTAAAAGACCTTAGCTTTAAAAGGCCAAGGTCTTCCGCTGCATCTGGGGCCATCTCCAGTCCTCCTGATGTGTATCTGGCAATTGGACCCAGATGGCTCTGGAGGTGACAATAAGGCTGGTGACTTTCTTGGTGATTTTAGAGAATGAAGGATAAACAAAAACAACTGAAAGGAAGAGGATTAACAAAGCAATAGAAAAGCCAAGTCCTAGATCAAAAGAGAATGTCCTTACCTGATAACACTTTCAAGGGAAAACAGTACCAAAAGTGAAGATTCTTTATCTCCTGAAATAACTCAGATTCAAGTGGGACCAAAGATGAGGAAGAATCCCTAGGAGGAGATAAGTTTGGGGTACAACCTTGAAAACTAGTTCGGGAGGAGTCAATGTGGTGTGTAGAAAAAGAATAGTGATTGGCCCGAGGATCAAGAGACCCAGAGTCCTATCTCTGTCATTAATTTGTGCTGTGAATATGTTGAATACGAGCAGAACATAAGCTCTTTGAGGGTAGGGACTGTCTCACTTTTGTAATTGTCTCCTTAGGGCCTACGAGAGGTCTTGGCACATAGAAGGCTTCTAATAAAAGCATATTGGTTGGTGAGCTGATTGATCACGACTTTGATAAAGTCATTTCAACTTAGTTTCCTTCTATGTAAAATGAATGGGTTGGAGCAGCTAATGTATACATTTTCTTTCCTTTATGGCAGAAAATACTTACGTGTATGCGTATGTGAAATATGTTTGTTTATATCACTCTGCAGGTTATCACATCCAATTGGATATATAGTAAAAAAAAAATGAGAGTGGAAGTGGAGAGATGATGCTAAGAAATGAGTCTTGGAATGGGAGATTTGACAGATTTTTGTTGTTGTTGCTGCAGGCATTAAACCCCTGCCAACTACATCCAGGCCTTGCAGGGCTGCATCCTAGAGATATAAACACAATGATGTATTTAAAAAAAATTCTCAAACAAGAGCTGTGTGACTCATATAAATTCCTACTGAAATGAATAAAAATATCAGGGTGAAAGACAGATTAGTCATTGGAACACAGTTTACTTTTGAGACTTAGTGCCCCCATGATTGCCTTCAGTCCCTATTAGTTTGGAAGCTGAAGCTTCCCAGGGTTGCCTACAAATCAATTACTAGTAAAAGACTCGTGGTTTTGACTGTGGTTTCCAAGGTGAACAGAAAGCTTTTGGTGATTGGGTGAACCTTATGGGAGCTAGGCTTAGTCAAAGTTATACCTCCTCCTAATGCCAGGTGATACCAATAAATTATAACTGTTCTATCATACTCATGTTATTTGATCCTCACCAAAACCCATTTTGCAGATGAGAAAACTAAGGCTCAGCACAGTCAAATGGTTTATAGCTAGTAGCAGTGTTGGGGTTAGACTGAAAGTCTCCTGAACTGCCCTGCTCTCCCCTTTTCAGTGCATTTAGCATATACCCCACCAGTAAACTTCCATGCACATAGAAGTTACTATTTTTTAATAGGAGATCTGTTTTTTAATTAAATTGCAAAAGAAAGACGGCAAAGTCTGGAACACTGCCTAGCAAGTAGTAAGTGCTTAATCAAAGCTTGATTTTATTATAGGTTGGTGAGATGATATCAGGCCTTTGAAGATAGTGGAATAGTTCTTTACTTGAAATATTCAAACAGTCAACAAGCATTTATTAAACTCTAACTTTATTTCTTCAGCTTTGGATGGGATAGAATCTCAGTGGAAGTCATTACCTTCCTGTCTTGTGTTATTTTGTTGGGTAAGAGAAAAAGAGGAGGGAAGGAGACTTGGTTAAGGGAAACCAGGAGTCTGATAAGCCCCTTGAACTCTAGCAAATCCAGGGACAGTATTTGGTGTGTGCATCTCTGTCTTACAGTGACAGGAAGCTGAGGGAATGTGTTATTTGAAGAAGCTGCCTTTATTTTTGCTTCTGTTTTTGGAAGACAGGAGCTACTAGAGTAATGTCTGGGAGGAAAGGAGTATGATCAATTCTTTAAAACTGAAAGGCAGGTCATTTTCCTCCTCTGGACCGGTTTCTTTTGCTATAAACTTAACCTGAGTTCTGTGAATTAAATAAAAATTCTGGTAACTTTAATTCAGTGTAATTGATTTCCTTTGTAATCCTATGCATTTTATGCATTTAAAAATATTATTCTGAGAAGGGATGCACAGTCTTCCTTAGACTGCCAAAGAGGCCCAAGACACTTGATTAGTCAGTCAATAAACATTTACTAAGCACCTACTATGTGTTAGCACTGGGGATAAAAAGAAAGAGAAACAGCAGTCCCTGTCCTCAAGGAGATGACAGTCTAATAAAGGAGACAATTTGCAAACAGTTATGTACAAATGAGCTATAGACAGGATAAATAGGAAATAATCACAGAGGGAAGCCACTAGATTTAAGAGAGGTTGGGAAAGGCTTCCTGCTGACCTCCTAACTCATATCTCCAGCTGCCTTTCAGACATCTCAAACTGTATGTCCAGTAGACATCTAGAACTCATGTCCAAAACGGAAATGATTATTTTCCCCCTCAAACTCTCCTCTCCCCCTCGTAGCTTCCTGATTATGGTGGGGGGCCCATCCTCCCATTCCTTCAGGTTTAAAATCTAGGAGTCATCCTGGATTCCTCACTCTACTCTCCTACCGCATTCTAAGCTCTTGCTAAGGCTGGGGGATTTCACCTCTGCAACATCTCTCAAAAACACTACTTTCTCTTCTCTGACACTGGTGCCACTCTTATGCTTCTAGTCTGCTGGTGAGTCTGCCTGCTTCACGTTTCTCCCAGGATCTCCAATCCATCCTCTATTCAGTCACTAAAATTCAGGTCTGATCATGCCAACTGTTCCTCTTCCCTTCTTTATTCCGCTCTCCCCCCAGTAAACTCCAGTGGCTGCCTATTGCCTCCAGCAGCGAATACAAAATACCCTGCCATTCAAAGTTTCTTCATATTCTAGCCCCTTCCTACCTTTCTAGTCTTCTTACTCTTTACGCCCTCAGTCTTCCATCCAATGACACTGGCTTCCTGGCTGTTCCACAAACAAGATACTCCACCTCTCATCTCCAGGCATTTTCTCTAATCATGCTCCATCCTAGAATGCTTTTTCTTGGACTCTACCTACTGACCTCCCTGGCTCCCTTTAAATCCCAACTAAAATCTCATTTTCTATAGGAAGCCTTTCCCAACCTCCAGTTTAAATCTAGTGCCCTCCTTCTGCTAATTATTTCTTATTTATCCTGTATATAGCTTGCTTTGTATATATTTGTTTGCATGTTGTTTTCCCCATTAGATTGTAAGCTTCTTGCGGGCAGGGACTATCTTTTGCCTCTTTTTGTATTCTCAGTGCTTAGCATAGTGCCTGGCACATAGTAGGTGCTTAATAAATATTGATTGACTAATGGCTGGATAATGGATTGTAATGAAGAGAGACTTATGGCTGGCAAACTAACCAGCTTGCTGTTGGAACAGTACAGGCATGAGGTGATGAGGGCCTGCCCAAAGGTAGTGGCATTATCAGAGGAGAGAAGGGGAAAAAAAAATTGAGCTAACACATGACAAAAAGCCAGTTATGAAATATTGCCCCAGGTTATCTCTAAAGCCCCTCCAAACTCTGATAGTTTATATTTTGTGTTTCAATGTCTCTTTCAACTACTAATATTCAATGTTCTGTTCTGAGATCCCTCTCAGTTTTGACATTGTGTACTAGAGAAGAGAGGTAGCATGGTATAACCAGAAAGACCTGGGTACAAGTCTCACCACTGATACATACTTTTGTGTGACCTTGATTTAGTCACTTAACCTTTAAATGCCCTAGGCAACTCTGACATATTAGAGATTTGCATTTGTAGAGAAGATGCTGGTGCATTGGTAAAGGGAATTTTCTCACCTGGTAGTTCTGTAAAGAAATCACAGGTTTGGTCCCTATCCCTACCCTAGCAAAAGTGGTTTGTATATTTTATTTTAAAGTGCTATGTAAATGTAAGTTTGTAGTTCTCTCTCCCAGAATCATTTGCATTTTAAAAGAGGAACTGAAGTGAGGAAGGAAGGCTTAACACATACCGGGAAGGGCATCAGAATAGCCAAATTTACAGCACTAGGGAGGAGGAAACTGAAGGGCCTTGCCAACCCAGAATGACCAGAATGTCATAGGTGCAGGTCTGTTCTGCCTACTTGCAAATCTCTCACCCCTCCCCGCTTTTCCTCCTAGAACTGAAAAAGATATCTGGGTTCAAATCCTACCTCCTCTTATTAACTTTGATCTTGGGCCCTTCCCTTCCCCTACTTTACAGTCTTCAGTAGAATAAGGGGGCTGGGTATTGATAATTTCCGTTTCCTTCTAGCTTTGACATTCCATGTCCTTTGTTTTACCTTCTCTGAGACTGTATAGAATCCAGGCTGGACTGAGAATGGTTTTTCTTACTTTCTTTTCCTTTTTTTGGCCACTTTTGGATGTGAACTGGCAATCTTATTTGGCTAGGCCCAGGTTGGAAACTGACTTAATCTGATCTGTATTGTGATCTAATCAGACCTTGAATAGGAGCCCTAGATCTGAGAGGGAAATTCTTCCAGCAAAACTGTTTTCAGAAAAAGGCTTTGGACTGGAGATTTGGCAGACGAGGGACCTTAACTAAAACAAGAATGTAAGGAAGGGAACCATTTTGCTGTGAGCGAAACGCACCCGAGTTCTTCTGTACTGTGCTTGTGTGTGTTTTTTTTGGGGGGGGAGGGGTTGTTCATTTTCTTTTTTTAAATCCTGAGAGTATAACCAGCATCCCTCCTCCCCCCATCAGAATGTTGATTTTTTTTGGGGGGGGGAGTTAGAAATGGAGATCTACTTTGGGAACTTTGTTTGTTAACTTATTTGCACACAGGGGAATGATTGGTGGGGTAGGAAGTAATGGAACTCTTTCTTCTCTTTCCACTGTGTTTTTTCACATTCTTTTTATTTGTTTCTTTGTTTAGTTTCAGGAATTTAGGTGGATTTCTGGAGGTAGGATGTCACGTTGACAGCCTCCTGTCTTTGGATCATAGGTTTGTAGATGTAGAGTTAGATGGGACCTCAGGAACCATGTAGTCCAACCCCCTCATTTTACAAGTGAGAAAAATAAGGCCAAGGGAAGGTAAGTGACTTGTCCAAGGTCATCTAAGTAAGCATCAGTGGGAGGATGGGAATCCAGGGCCTCTGACTCAGAGCCTGTGCTCTTTTCCCTCCCTCCCTCCCTCCACGCTGCCATACTCTATTTTAACCTTCCTGTTGAGGGTATGCTAAGGTTGAGCTGTGAACGGAGCAATACCCTACTTGGGATCTTTAGTCAGTTACCTCCGTTATGTTCCTCATCACCCACTGCTCCTCATAATTCAGAAACTTGAGCAATAGTAGTCAAATGGGAACTTCCCATTCTTTGCAGAACATGTGGCAGGCTACGGAAACTCTAAAATTGTCCCTGCAGTTTAAGACAGCTGAGAATTTCCCTGTCTTTTTGTGTATGTGAAATGATGGTTTCTTTTCCTCTGTTCTTTTTGGCTGAAGGTTTCCTGGCAGAAAATGCCTCAGATCTCTTACTGAAGGAAACCATCTGAGACCTGCCTCCCCACTGAAACAGGGTGAAAAGGAGACAGGGAACGACTGGGGCTGGGGGAGGCTAAGGTCACAGAAGAGAAAACAATCTCTTCCAGCCTCTGACTTTGCTTAGTCATGTTTGGGTTAGTTGGGAGCTAACTGCTGGCAATAACTCCTGGGTAGCAGCCAGATCCGATGTTTAGGGAGTCCCCATTGATTACTTCAGTGACAGGAGCACAGAGCCTTTAGTTCGGTGAGCTGGGTCCTAGCAATGACCATCTCACTAAATAGTTGTGTGATCTTAAGCCAATCACAACCTCTCTGTGATTTATAATTCTTGTTGAGACTACTGGAGGTGAGGTAACAGAGGGAGCGATGCTAATGTACAGTAGCAATACAGACTAAGACAGTATTCCCCATCCAACATGCAAAAATTATATCCCATCTGTAGAGTTCTCCCTCCCCAACACAACAGGTTGGACCAGTGTCATGATTCCAAAACACAGAGCTGAGGCCAAATGAATGTTACCTGTGGGTATTTGTAGGTGTGCTTTTTGAGGCAGTTGTGTAAAACAGGGGAAAAGGAAAAAATCTAACCTGATTCCTCTGTGTAGCAAGTCAAAGAAAGTTAAGTCACAGACTCACAGAACTGGAAGGGACCTTAGAATGTAAACACAGAATGTTAGATGTAGGAAAACCTTGGAACCCAGAATGTCAGATCTGTGTGGGGGTTTTTTAAAGACAGGGAAACTGAGATGCCTCTTTGTGCTTCAGTTTCCCCATCTGCAAAATGAAGGGGTTGACTTCATGACCTTTAAGGACTTTTTCAGCTCTAGATCTACAAACCTCAGGATAACTTGTCCAAAGTCACAAAGCAAGCTAGTAGGAGCTTTGAGGTGAACATGACTTGTCTCTGAATTCCCAGTTCAATGCTCTGTAATTCCAAATTCCTCGAAAGTTGTGGGACAAATTTATAGCTTGACTAATAGTGGATTAATGTGTCTCCAATGCTCTTTCTATCACACTTAGCTTCATTACTTATTTCTGTGATCAGAAGCTGGCTTTTGGGAGAAGGGTCTTCATAGTCAAAAAGGAGAGACAGAAAAAGATCCAAGTAAGTTTGACTCTTACAGATAAGACCTTCGAGTCCTTTCTTATTCTTAGGGTTCTATAGGTGAAAGCAGACTGGTGCGCTATTCAGGCTATCCATTCATACTTGGTGAGTGCCAATAGAGAGCAAAGAAATAGCTAAAGACCAGACCTGAATACTATTCTAAAGGATCCTATAGTCTAATGGGGAAATAAAACAAACTTATAAAACATACAAAGAGAGAGAAAAATAAAATCATAGTCAGACTGTGAGGAAATGGGGAATGAAGTGGCAGTATTCTTTAGCCCCCTCCGCAGATGTTGTTGTTTTCAACTGTGTTCAGTTTACAGAGAAGGTAATTAAGTTTCAGGGAAGTTTTACTGTTGTTCAGTGTGTCGTATTCTTTGTGACCCCAGTTGGGGTTTTATTGGCTAAGATACTGGAGTAGTTTGCCATTTCCTTCTCCAGCTCATTTTAAAGATGAGGAAAACTGAGGCAAACAAGGTTAAGTAACTTGCCCAAGGTCACACTGCTACTAAGTGTCTGAGGCCGGATTTGAACTCAGGAAGATGCATCTTCCTGATTCCAAGCCCAGCGCTTTATCCACCGTGTTACCTAGCTTGCCTCTTTGTTGTTCCTTGCACAGGACACTCCATCTCCATCTTTGCCAACTTCACTGGCTGTTGCCTGTGCCCAGAACTCTCTCCCTTCTCAGCTCTACCTCCAAGCTTCCCTCTCCTCCTTCATTTCTTAGATAAAATCTCACCTTCTACAAGAAGCCTTTCCCAGTTCTCCTTAATTTTGGTGGCTTTCTTCTGTTGGTTATCTCTAATTTATCCAGTATATATCTTGTTTGCATTATAGCTGTTTGCATAGTGACTCCCCATCAAACTGAGCTCCTTGAGAACAGGGACTTTATTTTTTTTTAAATTTTCTTTGTATCCCTATTGTTTAGCACAGTGTAGGTGCTTCAAAAAATGCTAGCTGACTGACGTGTAGGGAGAAAAGATGAAAAAAATCTGCATAGAATAAGGGGCTGGCTAAAACGGGTATTGATTTACAAAGTCCAGACTGAGAGTAGAAGGGAGTATACAGGCCCGAGGAAAACAGGATTTAGAGCTTGGGTGGAACTCTGAGGCCATCTAGCTAAATCCCTTTATTTTCAATACGTGCAAACAGAGGCCCAGAGAAACCACAATGACTTGCCCAAGGTCACAAAGGTAGCACTGTCAGAAAGCACAGCCCCAGACTGATTCCAGAGTCAAAGTTCCTGCCATAACCCCATGGTGCTATGCTATATGATGGGGAGGGACTTGGGGAGTCCTAAGAACTAGATAGCCTCCGGCAGACGCCTTTCAGTCTAAGTCCCATGGGCAGGTTTGCATTGGCTGAAGTCCTTAAAGAACGAGTTCGCCGGTGTCCATAGGAGCAGAGATCGGCATCCAAGGCGATGGGCGTGTGTGTGGTGTGTGTCCAAGGGGCTGGGGGTGTGTGTGTGTGTGTGTGTGTGTGTGTGTCTCCGTGGGCGTGTGTGTGGTGTGTGTCCAAGGGGCTGGGGGTGTGTGTGTGTGTGTGTGTGTCTCCGTGGGCGTGTGTGTGGTGTGTGTCCAAGGGGCTGGGGGTGTGTGTGTGTGTGTGTGTGTGTGTGTGTGTGTGTGTGTGTGTGTCTCCGTGGTCCTGGCTGAGTAGCGGGGGCCAGGGGCGGATGGATTTGCATCACCAGATAGGAGTGCAGTGCCGGCCCTGGGGGAGGGTGGGGTGTCTTCGGCTACCCCTGTGGGCGCGTGTGCAGTTACCAGAGTTCGCTGTCTCCAACAAGCCCTTCTCACGTGGGTGTCCACAGATGAGACTCGGACTTCACGCAGAATTCTAACTTTGTATTTTGCATTTTCCCTGATATCTTCGGCGTGAGAGGTGGCTCGGTGGCTCCGCCAGCCAAGGTTACCGTTCTGTCCTGGGGCTTCCAAGACTTTACCCCTTTAATAATTACCAACTACCAAGAACCAAAGCAAAGTCGTAGATGGGTAAGCGCCGGGTGGTTCGGTGACCAAGGCGCTGAAGACTCAGGCTCCGGGCGTGTGTTTGAGACCGAAAGAGTGCGAGAGAGATTGATTCTACGGTTGGAAGTCGGTGTGGCGCTTGGCAGACGCTCCCTTGGCGGCTGTGGGGGCCGAGCTGTCTGGGAGCCCCGAGGGCCAGCCCCTCTCCTGGGCTGCTGCCGCCTCCTCCTCCTCTACCTCCTGCTCCTCCTCCCCGGGCTCGGGCCGCCCGCCCCCTAGTCTTGCTCGCGCCTCCGCCGCCACCGCACCATGCATTGGAGTAGCCGCTAGCCGGGCCAGCCGGCGCGCCCCGTCCGGGATGGGGCAGCAGAGCTCCTGACTTCTCCTTCGTCCCCGCTACCAGAGCCTCCCGATCGAGTATGGAGCCGTCCGCGGGCGGGAGCAGCGCTGGCCCCCCGGAGCCGCCGGTCCCCGGCCCCGCGGCCACCCCCGGCCCTGGCCCTGGCCCTACTGTGGCCAGCACTGGCCCCGCCGCCGCCGGCGCCGCCGCCGCAGCTCGGGACTCGGAGCGCCAGTTGCGGCTCCGGCTCTGCGTCCTCAACGAGATTCTGGGCACCGAGCGGGACTACGTGGGCACCTTGCGCTTCTTGCAGTCGGTCAGTCCCGGGGTTGGGCAGGGCGGGCGAGGGGTGGGGGAGGGACGTGTGTGTGTGTGTGTGTGTGTGTGTGTGTGTACACACACACACGCGTCTGGGGACAGACAGGGCAAACACAGCGGTCTGGCCGAGCACCTTGGCTGATCCCGGTTGGAAGTCACGGAACTGGACAGGGGTCTAGGCAGTGGGAAAGACGCGAGGCAGAGCTGGATCTAGGCTGCGGACCGAGGTTGGGTGGTGGTGGCGGAGAGGGTCATTGCACCGCAGATTGGGCTGGGCCCGGCATGGGGTGAGAAAAGACTGAGAGGTGCACAGGGGCCTGGGAGGTCATCGCAGAAAAGCGGGGAGCCGGAACCAGGAGGATTAGGGGGAGGAGGATATGGACTTACACATTATAAAGCTGGTTGGCTGTAGGGCACCCCGAGCATGGGGCACAGACCTTATCGAGAGAGGGGAGCATTGCTTCCTTTAGGAACCTGGGGCCGGGGGTTGCTAATTCCCAATCGGAGCCATCCCCGTACTTCCCCCTAGTCTTTGCTGTCGTAGTGTCTGGCGGTTGACTTTTATTAGTAGCCGGGAGTACCTTTAGGGACAGGAGAGGGGCAAGCCTTTCTCCAGGTTTTCGGACCCTCCAGGGTTGTATTTGTGGTTACCTCAGGGTCATGGTAGAAATCCCAGGGGAGAAGGAGAGAGGAGGGAGGAACAGACTTTCTTAGCTGACCCTAGATCCAGTGGTTCGTGTCGACAGCAAAAAAGACAGAGGTCTTTGCTGAGTATTTTCTAGGATTCTCTGCCTTTTTGTCTTTTCTCTCCTCTACTCCATTCAAATATTTTGAAAATTAGTTACATCCGATAGGCCAAGCCTCTTCTGCCAATCTTCACGGTAACTTCTTGCTTGGAATGATGATTCAATGTAACCCTTTCATCTTGCTGAGGGAGAAACTGAGAGGTGGGGGGTGGGGGTGGGGAAAGTAACTTGTGCAAGACCACAGAGCTAGTTAGTGGTGATCCTGGAACTAGAAACGTGGGTCATCTGGCTCTGAATCTCATTCACTCTGATGGCAGGTTTAGAAAAAGAACCTTCCTTTGTGAGTCCTGTCTCTAGATGTCTTATGATTTATCAGTTCTTCGCTGCAGAGCCGAACATTCTGAGTCTAGAGTTTGTTTAAGAGATCACAAGAGGGTACTTGTTTAGCACCCTGAGGAAATAATGTGTTTATGTATGAGAGACAGACAAGCCGACAGTAAATGCCTGGATGGAGGCTGTTGGAGTTTAATCTCCTGTCTTCCTGACTTTTCTGTTTGCACTGTTATCCCAGCAGGGACCTTTGCTACTTTACCCCCCCCCCCCTTACCTCCCAGGAAGCGTTAGTCTATTTTAATGATGGGCTTAGAGGGGGTGGGGGGGGTGGGTCTTGCTCTTAATACCCACACACCTCTTAGCTGGGTCCAGAAATAGGGAGTTGCAGCTGCATGTTGGAAGGCTGATTTTCCTGGGGGAGAGCAAAAGACACTCTTGAACCTTGGAGGCTTAGGTCTGAGCCAGTCCTGAATGAGGAGGCAGACCCGTGCTGCTTGGGGGAGGGGGAAAGAGGGGCTGTAGCTTTTCAAACCCTGGTATTGGCCATCTGGCAGGCAAACAGCCTTCCATCCTTGGACCTGTTTTTATTTTCAGTTCTTGACCAATCAATGCTAGGAGCCACCAACTTCTTCTGAGAGGCATGGTCTCAATTAAAGGCCAGGAGAGCATGGGAGTTGGCATCTCTTTCTCTCCTGAAACAACAACAAAAACTCTTCTCAATTTAAAATTGGCTGTTTCTGAATAAAAAATTCAGCCAAGTTTCTCATTAATGGTGAATTTTAAATCCCAGGGTAGTTTTTGGAATTATAGGACTATAGAACAGCAAGGGACTTACCTTAAGAGATCATTTAGGCAGTCCTTTCATTTTATAGATCAGGAAAGGCTCAGAGCAGGAACTTGGCTAAGGTCGAATAGTAAGCAATGTTGAGACTCCACCCTTAGCTTTTTGACTTCTAGTCCAAGGCTCATTATATTTTAATATGTTGTATCTCTTGTGAAGAAAGAATATGGAGAATTTTGAAGGCCATTTGGATTGTAGGACTTAAAATTGGAAGGGATCATCTAGTCTTAGCCCTCTTACTTGAGGCGGGGAAAGGAGTGAAGATGTGTGGTACTTAGAGTCTTGAAGACCTGAATTCAAATCCTATCCCAGACATTTGCTAGCTCTATGACCTCGGGCAAGTCACTCTACCTCTATCAGCCCATTTGTGCATCTGTAAAATGGGGCTAGTAGCGCCTACCTCACTGGGTGGTTTGTGAGGATCAGTGAGATAACATGTAAAGCACTTTGCAAATCTGAAAGTTAGCAATGTAAGATCTGGCTATTATTGATTTATAGATGGGGAACTGAAGCTCAGAGTGGCAAAGTTATTTACTTGAGACCATTTAGTAAGTTAGTGGCAGACCCCTCCTACAACACAGGTTTCCACCCTCCCTGTCCAGTTTTTCTTCTCTATCATTTAACCTTTCCTTCTCTGTCATCCTCATTCTCCTATTCTTTACATCTCTCCAGGGCCCAGCCCAGAAGGAATCAGGGAATACAAACCAATTTCTAAATTCAGTCAGTCCGAAAGCATTTATAAAGCACTTTTACAATATGCATACCAGGCATTAGGGATGCTGATACCAAATGAGACAGTCTTTGCTTTCACAGAGTTTATTTACATTCTCTTAATTATCATGGTAGCAATAATAGTAATAACCTACTTGGCATTTGTGTGATACTTGTGGAGGATGGACGTTATACATTATCTCATTCGAATCTGATGATCAGTAAACATTTATTGAGCATCTATAAGTGCCAAACACTGTGCTAAGTGCTTGGGAATCACCTTGTGAGGTAGGTACTCTGCAAGAAACAAACAAATAAAAGCTTCAGATGATGGATCTCTGGTCTCATTACTGTGGGTGTTTCCTCCTATAATTCATATCTCTGCCCACCCTTCCTGTCTACTTCCTCCCAGAAGTTTACTACAGGGGATTTATCCAAGGATCTAGAGTGGGATGAGAGGAAGTTTTCTTCCTCCGCTTCTTATGAGATCATGACATCATGATATCGGGATTGGAGTACATGGGCTCTGTCCTCATACCATGTGACCAGCCCTTCTTCTTTTTCTGATACATTTCTTTGATGAAATATTAGCCCTTTCTTGTTTGTGATATGTTACATTTAGCTTAGCCCAACCTTACCCGGCTCCCTGGGCAAAGATTCTCAACTTTAATTCTTCAGACATTTTAGTATTAGCATGTCATGTAGACACACCACCCCAAGAGTATTGGTATTAAAAAAATTGGCCTTCTTTTCAGAGGAGATGCTTGGGATCATTAATGTAACTGTAATTTGGGTTTTACAGGTGTTATTATTCCTATGATGTGGTGTGATTACACTGCTAGTAAGGGTCAGGATTTGAATTCAGATCTTTTATAACTCTTAAGCATTCTACCATGCTTGTTGTTAAATTTGTTCAAGCAAAGCATAATTAGGAAAGTGCTTTCCCTATTTCATCCTTTCAAATTATAGAACGAATTACTAAGGCAAATGTAAATTGATTTCATATGTAAAGGGAATCAGATACTGTTTTTATTTAAAAGGATACTTGGGTAGGCATCCTATCCACGCAAGTATTACCTCCACAGATTTGATGGAAGAGAGGAAAATAAATGTTTTTTTCATACCTTCCCTTCTTCCAGCCCTTTAAATCCTGATACTCAATCCTGAATTCTCTCTGTCTGCCATCCCTGAGCTCAGAGCTTGTCAGACTGCATCCAGAATGGGTTCCCAGTTATTGTTAGCCAGAGAGATTTGCTTACCTTCTCTTCTTGTGTTAGCAGGAAGGGTCCCTTAAGCCAACCTGCTCTTTGTCTTCATTAACAGGGGGTTATATTATCAGACCTGCTAATTAGGGTAGCTTTCTAGTATGACCAGCACTGACTTTGGCCCCACTGCAAGTTAATTCTATTCCCTTGCCTCTGCCCTGGTGGCTTCCTGGTCTTTATAATTGCTGGTGGCTGCTTGTGGGATTTGCCTTCTGTCTCCTGGTGTTATGTTGGAAGAATGTATGGGTAATCCCTCCGTTTAATGATTTGGCAGGGATTAAAGAGCTGAACTGATCTCTTCCAACCTCAGTTAACTTATTTTGTAAAAAATAGGTATTGATCAGAGATTTATTTGAACACCCACTTTTACATGGGGGCCCTGTGTTTGGTTTCACATTGGGGACAGAGAAGTGTGACATGATCTTACTGTCAGCAAGCTGGGAATCTAGTTGGGGAAGTATAAACACAGAAAGAGGTAACTAACAGCATGAAGCTTAAATTATAGTGAATTTCAGGACAGCAAGTGGTACTGTAACTAGCTTGCTTTGGGACAGTGGGAAGAGTCCTGGGCTCTGGTTTGGACTAGGAAGACTTTGGATCAAGTCCTAATTGTATGGTCTTGTAGAGATTATTCCCTGCGTGTCATATATTAGGTGCTTAATAAATGCTTGTTAACCTGACTTAAGTTCTTAGTTATAAGTTATAGAAATGTAAGATTACAAATCTTAATGATGATAGGGTTTCTAAAGAGAGAGCATTTTGGTCTGATTGAATCAAGGAAAGCTTCATTAAGCAAGTAGGATTTGAGCAGAGTATTGAAGGACTGGGCACAGTTGTTTGGATTGGATAGGTTTTGTGTGAATGTCTGAAAACTGTGCATGAGGACTAAGTCTGGTTTGTCTCAGCACGGTACTGGTATCCACCTAAAATTTTCTAGTCCATTAAGTACAAGATCTACTTTCCTCATTGACAAGGACTTGTGTGTACCTTTGTGTTCTAAAGGTATTCTTTCTCAAGTTTTCCCAGAGCACTTGGTCTAGATAGCTATGGTGGCCTCATCCTTCTCTTTGTATATACATTTGAGTCACATCTGGCTCCATAGAGCCACTTTATGAGTAAGAATGAGAGTGAGGTAACTCTGCATCACTTCAATTCAGTTCACTTGCACGACATCACCCCTTGATGTCACTGGTTCTTGAAAGAAAGGACAAACTACAAACAAAGCTCAGTAGAATAAAAGTTCCTTAAGGGCAGGAATGATGTTATTTTTCAATCCCCAGACCAACATATAGGAGGTGCTAAATAAGTGTTATTTGAATGACTTGGAATTGAATTCTGACATTTTATAATTATTTGAATAACAATAGAACAGATAGATTCATACTTGAGAATAACTATAATAATAAGGGCTTTAAAAGTTCCTTGAAAGTAACGGTCCAGCCTTATTCATCTTTTAAAATCCCTGACCATCAAGCACAGTCCACTGAACATAGACTCAGAGAAAAGAATAGATTTGTAGAATAGCAGAACGGGCCACTCATTTTACAGAAGATTAAAAAATTGTGGTCTACGGAGGTTTACTGACTTGTCCACCACAGGAGGAAATAGCAGAGCTGGGAACCCTGACTAAATCCAGTGCCTTTTGCTAGTATACCCGGCTGTTTCTGCCCAATCAAATGTTGAAGAGTCATGTAGAAAAAATTGTCAATTGGTTTGAAAAAAAGCTAGGAATAGAGAATTCCTTCTCCATGTTTTATCTTCAGGTTGGACAGTGAGGTTGGTACCCTCTAAAGATAATTTTTTTTGGAATGGGGTGGGAAAAGGGCAGGTTTTTTTTTTTTTAATAAGTAGAGGTTCACAGATATGGGCAAGTGGGACATCACGAAATCCCAGAATGCAAAATGGGAAGAACTCTTAGAATATTTTACGTTAGAACTGGAAGAGACCTCAGTAGGAGTAATTGTTAAGCCTTAGAGAATGGAAGCAAACAGTGGCATCAAAATGGGACCATTTCTTTAACAGTTTGGCAGAGAGAAAAATGGAAAAGGTTGCAGAGAGATGAAGATGAGAGGTCACAGGTCCTTGGAAAGATTTTCCAGTTTGAGGCTTGCCAAGTCCTTTTCGGGGCTGCTCATCCGCCTTTGGTGTCTGTCCATGTATCAACTTACTGGTACTGTGGCTCCAAGAAGCTGTAGCATGTGCAGAGGCTGCATCCTGGTAAACCTGCCCTGGCAGATGGACTAAACCAGGTGGAGGGTAACTGACAGGCCTCAAACCTGTTGGTGAGTTAGGGGGATGTCTGTGCCAAGCATGTGAAGACTTTCCTCTGCATCCTGGACCATTGCCAGTCATCCTGACTTTTTGTCTTATCACTGGACTCTTCACTAAAATTCCAGTTAACTCTCAAGTCAAGACGTAATCTATCATATACTGTTTCACTATTTATAGTCCAGGGGTAGGGAACCTGTGGCCTGGAGGAATGGTTCCCCATGATTTACACTCTACCCTGACTCCAACATCATGATGTCATTGGTTCTCTTTGAAAGTGCCAATCTCTACTATGGAACTTAACTCCCACCTTTTGTGAGGCTTCTAAAATCCTATCTTATACTTTTATTTTTGGTACTTAAAACAGGTGTGAGGGTTGAGGGGGAGGGAAGGGGGGATGAAGGCTCTTTAGAGTTATCATTCATTTAAAAAAAGTTGATTATCCCATTTCTCCTCTGGGAAGGTCTAGTGGTAAAGCCTTAACATTGACTTCGGGGGTGTGCTCCCCATTCAGCACACCCTCAGTTCCTTTATTGAACCCATTTGTTGATGGGATCGTGGATTTTGAGTTGGAAGGCTCTTTAAAAGTCATGGAGTACTGTGCTCTCATTTAGGGAGGAGGAAAAGAGACTCAGAGAGATTAATTGGCTTCCCTAGCCAGGGTCGCACAGTTAGTAATGACGGAGATTGTATTTTACTGCAAGTTCCGCTGATTGTACTTCATAGTGTTGAATTCCACCTTTAGAAGCCTTTGTCGGTCTCCATGCTGGTGCCTTTTACGTCTCAGTTGAAATACCACCTTCTGCAAAAAGCCTTTGATTGGCTCCCTTAATGCTAGTGCTTTCTCTCTGAAAATATTTCCAGTTTATCCTATACTACATATATATGTAGTATATATGTACATATATGTACATCTGTCTATCTTGTTTATACATAGTTGTTTGCATCTTGTCTCCCCCATTAGATTGTTAGTTCCTTGACTGTTTTTGCCCTTTTTTTGGTATCTCTGGCACTTATCGCAGTGCCTAGCACACATTAGGCACTTAATAAATGATTGTTGACCTGACTTCGAAGTCAAGTCATACTCACTGTGTGCTGTAGTGGAATGAGCACTGGTCTCTGAGTCAGGAGACCTGGGTTAGCTGTGTGACCTTGGGCAGTTTAAGTAACCACTCCCAGCTTGTTTTTTCCTCACCTCTATAATGAGAGTGAGACTGGGTGACCTCTCAGGCTCAGCTCATCATCTCATGATCTAGTGAATCTTAAAAACTGGTGGGACCTTAGAGATTATCTAGACCAGCAGCTTCCTGCCTCATGCCCATGTTTCTTTGGTAACATCTTTGATCCAGAATCATCTGGATCTGATTGTCTGTTGTCCAAGAGTGGGGAGGGGGCCACGGCTGTCTTTGTAGGGCTCTCTCCTCTCTCCTGTGACAAGGCTGTAGGAGCCTTGTGTCCCTGCTCAAAAGACAACCCACATCCTACTCAAGCTGTCTTTGTAACAGATCCCTTCACACCCAATCCAGTTGCAGAAGAATGTTTTCTTTTAAATTTGGCATACAAAGGCTGTCCAGTGGGGATGAAGAGAGGAGAGGAGAGTGGAGGTGGGAGGCTGGGTTCTTTCGGTCTTGTCCTGCCTAGCTATAGTGCAAGAGCAAATCTGCACCTGGACTGGCACTTGTGAGACATGAAGACTTAATATTGAAAAAGATCTTAGGAAGGGGAAGGACTGTGGACTAGGAAGAAGCTTGGATGTGAGAGAGGACAAGCTTCTGAATTCTAGATAGGCGTCTCCCACTTATTTACCTGTGCAACTTTGGGCCATTTGCTTTACATCTATGGGTCCTGATTTCCTCCTATAGACTGGGGATAATAGTTTACTATATTTCACTGGGAATATAGGACTTACTGGAAAAGACCCTGACATGTTGGGAAAGATTGAAGGCAAAAGGAAAAAGGGATGATAGAGGACGAGATGGATAGATACTGTCATGGAAGCAACAAACATGAGCTTAGACAAACTTCAAGAGATGGTGGAGGATAGAAGGGACTGAACAAGAACCAGAATCTGTTTCACAGGTGATTAGATGAGATAAAGGTAGAGAGTTCTCTGATATCCTAAAGTCCTATGCCCATGTCCGCGTTAATTATTCTCTTTTTCTCAGTATCCTTCCTTCTCAATACAGATTTATAGAGTCATAGATTTAAATGGGGCTTTTTTTTTGTTTTTTTGTTTTTAGGCAATTGGGGTTAAGTGACTTGCCCAGGGTCACACAGCTAGTAAGTGTCAAATGTTTGGTCTGAGGCTGGATTTGAACTCAGGTCCTCCTGACTTCAGGGCCGGGGCTCTATCCACTGTGCCACCTAGCTGCCTCCTAAATGGGACTTTTGAGGCCAAGGAGTCCACACCCTTTCATTTTTTAGAAGAGGGACTGAGACACGGAGAGGTTAAATGAGTTGCCCAAGGTCACACAGCTAGTAAGTGTCTCAGGCAGGATTTAAATTCAAGTCTTTTTGACTCCCAAGTCTCAGCACACTCTATGCTGCACTATAGAAATTGCTGGTCCCAAGCCTCTTTCTTCTGACAAGAACTGCCCCTTCAGTTACTTGTGCCTTTGAGGTTGAAAGCATTGCTAGGGTGACTAGTGAGAGGTGGGGTTTGAAGAAGGGGGAGAGGAGAGCAGGAAATAAGCATTTATTGAGTGCCTGCTATGTCCTGGGCCCTGGGTAAGCTCTTCCACAAATATTTTCTCATTTGGTAGGCATCTAGGCTTGCTTAGGGTTATGGAGGTGGGCTCCTTGGTCCTCTGTGGGCCAGGCCATACTGGAAGTATTTTTCAAAGGAATTGTCTGACGTTTCCAAGGCAGTGAAGGGGAGGAGGGAAGCTCTCAACCAGTTTGGTTTAATTTTCTTTTCTTCCTTTACTCTAGAAAGACTAAGCAGGCATGTGCATTTGATTATGGTGTCCCTGACCCCTCTCTTGTATTGTGGTGGGATACTTAATCTGTGTTTACATAGGGGTGTTTCAGTGTGGAGTCTGCTATTGACAGATGATCCCTTGATCTATACTTTGGAGAGGTGAAGCTATTTCTGGGAGGGTGGCTCAGAGAGCCAGAAAACAGGTGTGGTGGTCACTGGACCCAGGATACATGGGAGGATCTTAGCTGCTCTGGTGGGAATGGTAGAACTTCTCTCCTGCCCATTCCTGTTTGTACCAACTGGGCTTCTGTCAAAACAAGTCACAAGAATGACAGAGCGCAGAGTGGAAAAGCCCATTTGTGCCCTTGTCTCTGACTAGGGCTGAGCCATAACCTTCTGCAGGAGCACAGACCTCCAAGGATCTTCAAGGACTCTCGCAAGGAATGGGATGAGAGCTCGGGATCTGCATGACTGTGGGCAGGTCACATCATAAGCGTCAAAGGTTTACAGCTGAAAGGGTTTTCAGAGGTCATTTTGTCTAGCCCCCATATTTTATAGATGAGCAAACTGACAGGTTTAAGAGGCTTGTCCAAGGTCACATAGCTACTAAGTGGTGGGGCTGGGATTTTGAGTCCAGCTTCTCTGATCACAAATCCCATACTCTTTCCATTGCATTATATATTCTGGGCCTGTCTTCCTTTGTAAAATGGGGATTTGTAATACTTTATAAATAGGAACTGCTTTAGTTCATGATGATAAGAAAAAGAAAAATTCAGGATGCTCAAGTCCTGCATTTGCTATAACAGTGGCAAACTTTTGGTTTCTTTGCACATTCAAAAATTGTTTTTAGTAGCAATATTAACTCCCCCTACCCCCCACAAGAACTTTGTTCATGTAGATTATATCTATTGCTCTTTGCCATATTAAAAATTAGAACATTTTAGTATTATAAAATTAATTTTGACCTCTGTGACCTCCTGAAAAGGTCTTGGCTACCCCCAGAGGTCCCCGGGCCATACTTTGAGAACCCTTTTAGAGGAATATCTTCGGTTTCTCAGAACTTGTGTTCTCATCCATAAAATAGGATACAAATACCTGTCTCAGGTTTAAGATGGCATACATGAAAATATTTCTGTGAAACTTTACAGTTTATGAGCTGTTTTCCTCATAACAACCCAGTGATGTAGGTAGGGTATCATCCCTAGATAAAGCTCGATGAAGTTGAGTGGTCAGCCAATGGTTGCTTAGCTGGGTGCCAGAGCTGGGTGTACAACTTTTGTCTTTTTGACCAGACGCTCTGTAAGACTCCCAATGAATGTCGTTTGAAGTGTTATATACTATAGGAAAGGAAGGCGTTCTTAATGTTTGTTATCTGGGAGACTTCCTGAAGGAGGTGGGACTTTACATGGGTGGGGCCCAAGGAGAAGCTAGGCTTGTAGGTTGTGGTTGGGACTGGGGTGGGGGGGGCGGTGTGTGAGGTGTGCCAGCCACAGGCCTGAAAAAGGGTTTGTTTACTTTTACCTAGGCCCTCCCTTCCTGTGTGGGGGTAAGACATAGAAGTTGTATGGTGGAAGCAAAGCTTTGAGGGAGTCATAGGTCTCTAAGTTTTTGGTCCCTGTTTTGGAATGACTTCTATTAAGTATCCTCAGTGCAGAGCTCTGTGCTCTTTGCTGGGGGTAAAAGAGGGTCCCTGTTCTACTGGAGCTAACAGTCCAGCACACAAGACATAAGCTCAGAGAACTAGAACACAATAATAATATTAGATTTCGCATTAGAGAATTGCCTTGTGAGGTTATAGGGGGAAGGTTCTTATTTACCGGGAGGCTGAAGAAAGGCTACTCTGAGGGGGTGACATTTTGAGTTTGACTCTTAAGGGATGAATGATGGAGGTGGCAGGCAGGTAGTGAGGACATTCTAAGTATTAGGCAATAGCGTGAACAAAGGCATGGGAGACTGGGTGAACGTGGTGCTCCGAAGTGGCAGCCTGGCATAGGGAGGGTAATTAGAAAGGTAGAAGAGTTAGAGGAGTTTCAACTTCGCCTCCTAGGTAGGTGATAGTGAGCCACAGAAGGTTTTTGAGCCAAGGAATGGAAAGGTGGATTGGAGGGATTTGTGAGTAAAGGCAGCGTGGGCACTCAAACCATCATGGATCAGATTTGTTTCTGATTTTTTCCTAAGCTCCATTTACTGGTGTGATAAGGTCATACCTCAAGAGCTGGAAGGGACTTCAGACCTGGTCCACCCCCCTCCCTTCTGCTGAAGCCCAGTGATGTTAAATGACTTGGCTAAGGTCATCCCAGTAGAAAATGATGGTAGTGGGATTTGTACCCAGGTCTTCTGACTCCAGAGGCCATGCTCTTTCCACTGGCATATGCTACCTCCTTAAAGGGGTGTAAGCCAACATCTCCTTACATTTTTCCAGTATTTTGTTAAAAAGACTTCCTGACCAAGGCAATCGTGGGATGAGAGGTAACGGGACAAGGAAACCCTTCCTAGATCCCAGGTCACTAAAGTTCTGATCTCTTTTGAAACACTTTTATTTAATTTTATTTTTAAAATTTTTTATTAATTTATTTTGATTTATCAACAATCACTTCGATAAGCTTTTGAGTTTTAAATTTTTCTCCTCCTCTCTCCCCAAGATGGCGCACAATCTGATATAGGCTTTACATATACATTCCTATTAAACATATTTTCACATTAGTTGTAAGGAAGAATTAGAACCAATAGGAGGAAACACAAGAAAGAGGAAACAAAACAAAACAGAAGAAAAAAAATAGCAAATAGAATGCTTCAATCTGCATTCAAACTCCATAGTTCTTTCTTTGTATGTGGATAGCATTTTCCATCATGAGACTTTTAGAGGTGTCTTAGATCCTTGCATTGCTGAGAAGAGCTAAGTCTATCAAAGTTAGTCATTGTATAACATGGCTGTTATTGTGTACAACATTCTCTTGGTTCTGCTCGCTTCACTCAGCATCAGTCCATACAAGTCTTTCCAGGTTTTTCTGAAGTCTGCCTGCTCATCATTTCTTATAGCACAATAGTATTCCAACACTTCTTTTTTTTGTTCTGTTGTTATTACCATCCCCAGTTTTACAGATGAAGAAATTGGCTCAGGTAAAATACTATTAAAAGAAAAATGGACTTAGGGAAGTTTTGACTCTTTAGGGTTACGCAGGAAAACTATGACCTAGTCAGAATTAAAAAATATAAATATAACCCCCTAATTCTTCCTGCTTGACTCCCATTAGGCACCTCCCCTACCTTGGCTGATGAAGCATGAGATTCAAGTGAATTTACCTGGGTTCAAGTCCTGAACATACTGCTTTTTACTAGCCAAGCAACCAGGGTCAGATCACTGAATCTTTCTCTCTTCAGCAAAATGAGGATAATGTTACCTGTCCTATCTAGGTATGGTAGTAAGACTCAAATGAGGTAAAGTTTTGGAAGAATTTTGTAAACTATAAAGAGCCATGCAAATTCAGGCAGTTATTATTATCTGACCTGTGGCTCTAGCTACCAGGAATTCACAGCAGAGGTTAGACTTGTTGTGTATTTCTTGTTTGGTTTTAAACTTGTTAAGGTCAGGGAATCTTTAGATTTAGGGGGAAAATAAAAGAAGAAAAAGGGCCAGACTTTGATCAAGCAAAATAGTTGTACCTCCTGTGGTCTTTGATTGTACTTGAGGACAGATACACTTATATAGGGAGAAGATGTAGGTGTTAATGTAGAAAGGAGCTCAGATCATAAAACATAGAATGTCCTAAGCTGTTAGGACCAGAGTACTTGTCTAGTCCAGAAAGACTTATTTGAGGTCATTGAAATTTGTTCATTTTTTTTCCCAGTTAATTCACTTCAAAAAGTATTTACTAAGCACTGTGTAAGCACTCTGTTGGGTGGCTAAGAATTGTTGTTGAGTTGTTTTTTAGTTATGTCTGACTCTTGGGATTATCTTTTGTATGTATTTTTGTTGTTGTTCAGTTGTTTTAGTCATGTCCGACTATTTGTGATTCCATTTGGGGTTTTTTTGGGCAAAGATACTGGAGTGGTTTGCCATTTCCTTCTCCAGCTAATTTTACAGATGAGGAACTGAGGCAAACAGGGTTAAGTGACTTGCCCAGGGTCACATAGCTAGTAAAGTGTCAGAGGTCAGATATGAACTCAGATGTTCTTGACTTCGGGCTGGTGCTCTGTCCACTGTCCCACTTAGCTGCCATAGGTTAACCAGACCAAGAAAAAAGAAAGGTAGTAGAGACAGTAATAATATCTACATATAAACAAAAATGAAAAATAATTCCCTTCCATCCCCCCCACCAAAAAAAATCCACTTCCAAACAAACCTAATAATCCTAAAACTGAAACCTACCAAGGGAACACTTCTTCAGAATTTAATTTAAAAAACCCTGGTCTACCTAACCCCCAGGAAGTTGTTCTACAGCCAGTGATGACCAATATCTGATTAGCAACCATAGGTTAGACAAAACTAATTTAGTTCACTTTTGGTGGCCAATAGGTATATCTGCTCCCTGTTGAACCTCTGGGATTAACACTGGGCTCTTCTCCTCAATTTTGCTCTGAACTCAGTTCCCAGAAATCTCCAAAGCCTATTAATGAGGGTCCAGGCCAAGGGGTTGCATTGCTAACGAGGAAACCTAGAGGGTCTCTCCTTAGGTAGCTTGTGGAAGGGGTGGGGTGGAGGTTTGGCCCAGATTTTCTCCATGGGCCTCCTGCTGATACCTGCATCTGTCTGTCGCCACATTTCAGGAACCATTTGTCAACAGATGTTGCCAGATGTTGTGGGCTGGGGATGGGGGTGGGGAGCAAGATTGGGGAAGCCCTTCCTGTTTGCTTTGATGGGGAACTAGCAGCAGAGTCATAAAGTGTAGGTCACGGGATGGTGTTTTCTCTTTAACTGACACAGCTGGGATCAGGGCCCAGCAGCAGGTCACAGGTTTCATCCCCTTCTTAATGCAGACCTTGAAATGGAATGGGGGGAAGGGAGAAGGGAGCAATAGGGAATGAGGCTAGTATGGATGTTCTGTGTTTGAGAGGGCTTGGGGAGTAGAACTTGAGAAAAGAGTATGAATGTGGCAGGGTTGAGGTGACCTAGTATTTGAATATTCCTTGAGGGTGAGGAGAGGATCTCATTTAGTCTCATTTTGAGGAAGTGAATTGTGGTAAGGAGAACACTGGATTTGTAGTCAGAAAAAACTTAGTAGCTGTGTGACCTTGAGCAACTCCCTTAAAGTCTTCAGGGCTCCAGCTTCTTCATCTGGGGTCTAGATGATGTCTAAAGTTTTCCTGAAACTTTAAAGACTGTAATCCACCCCCTTCTCCCCTTCCTGCCCACCTCCCACTAGCTCCTAGCACCATACTTTTCCCAAGGTAGGTGCTTAGTAAATGAATAAATGGAGATACTCATTAGTGTTAGGCAACTAGGACCTCCTAGGTTCTCCTTGGAGAGGGTTTAAGACTCTTCTATTTTCAGTGTGGAAAAACCTCCCTTCTGCTCATAAGCAGAAGAAAAGGAGAGGGAGTGAGGAACACAGGTAAGGCCTGCAGATAGACAGCAGAGTAGGGGGACATTTCATAGGTTTGTAGGATTTAAGCTGCTTAGGAAAGAAGCCTAAGTGATTGCCTTGCCAAATTCTCCTTTCCTCTGTTTTATAGATGAGGAAATTTAAGCTCATAAAAGGGAGGGGACTTTCACACGGGGTGAATTAGGGCCAGACCTAGAACTAGAACCCAGAATGCCCCATTTCTTATTCCAGGGCTCCATCCCATTGGCATGAAGTCAGTCCGGAGCCTCTGGCTAAGCCTTATAAAATATTGGGGACCTTAGGCGTATCTAGTCCAACCGCATCGTTTTACAGATGAGGAAATAGGCTTATGTATAAGGGATGTGATTTGGCTATGATCACACTTAAACTGAGGTCTGTTGAGGCTCCTCCTTGCAAATTCACTGCTCTTTTCCGCTTCACCAATTCAGGCTGGTAGGGAATGAGGCTTAAAAGTCTCATCCAAGTGATTGGAATTAACCTTTCGGCATAGAGCTAGTCCCAGTGGCCCCCTCCTGTTGGTTCCTTTCTCTCCCTAGGTTGCTGGGGGTGGCTTTTTTTTTTCCAGGGGAAGTCTATAGCTAGTGGTTGGAAGCTGGAGGCTGGAGAATAATGTCTTATTCTTTGGCCTACGGGCAGAGTAAGGCTTGTATGCCTGTCCAAAAGTGTCACAGGGATGGGGGGCAGGGGAGTGAAGGTAGCTTTGTTTGTTCCCTTTTCTCTGCTTGAGGTGGTGGTGGTAAGGGTGGTGTTGGGGGAGGAGGAGGAGGCAAACAGTCTCTGACAGTGAGGAGGAATAGGAGGAGGAGGAGTCTGAGTTAGTTCCTCTGAGTTCCTTTTTAAGTGGGGCAGAGGAGGACTATGGTGGGAAGCCCTTGCAACATCAGCTACTGAACTGGAATTTCCCATATCTGTCTGCTCTACTTCTCAAATCTCACTAACTTCCTCCAGGTCACTCCATGGATTTTTGGCATAGGGGGAAGAGGTTTGGAGTTGGAGGTCCCAACTCTGCCTTGTTAAACCTTACTGTGAAGTGGGGCTTCCCTAGTCTACGTCTCATTTCTCTTATCCATCAAATGAGAGGGGTGAGATTAGATGGCCACAAAGATCCCTCCCAATGCTTGATCCTGTAATCTTGTTCCACTGTGCATTTAGGCTGTGATTGCCACAGAGATCGTCCAAACTGCTACAGGCTTGGGGTGCCACCCCAAATGTCACAGGACCTAGTTCAGCTTAAGTTTCAGCTGATTCTCTTTATCACTTCTGTACTCTCCATCAATCTTGTCTTTTAGTTGCTTAGCTCAAACAGAGGGTGTCTTTCGGACTCTTCTGCCAACCCCTTTGGTCAGTAAGTCTTAAAAGGAAACTTGAAAGGCAGGAACGCTGCACTCTCTTTTCATCCCAGATTTGAGGGCTTAAGCCTTCCAAACCAGGCTCATAATCCATTTCTGGGACCCAGAAGTAGTCATTGCACCTACACTTGTCCCATTCAGGTACGTCCTCCTCATTTTTTTCTGCTATTGAAATCCCTTTAATCCTAAAGTCCTTACCTGGAAGTCTTCAGTTACCCTAGACAATACTGCTTTGTCTCTCTAATAGCATTTTAAGGTAGAATTAGAGAAGACTTGAGTCAGAGAGGACCTTTCAACATAGAATGTCAGACCTTGGAGGGATCTTAGAACCCAGAATGTCAGAGCTGAAAGGAACCTTGGAACCTGTCTATGTCAGAACTGGAAGGGATGGTAGAACCTAGAATGTCAGCAGGAAAGGGACTTTAAAACATAGACATAGACTGTCAGAATGGAAGGGACCTTAGAACCTAGAATGTCAGAGCTGGGAAGAACATTAGGCTATAGAATTGAGAGTTGAATATAGAAAGAGTTGAGAAAGACCTCAGAACATAAATTTCAGAGCCAGAAATGGCCTCATTATGGGTTGCATCATCTAACACTCAGATCCCTCCTCTCCTGTATAATTCTCTGATGTTGCTACCTGTCTTGTCCCCCTGACTAGACAAGAGAGTAAACTACTAAGGAAGGGTTGGTGGAGCCCAGGATCAGAGATATTCCCAGAGAAGAGCAGGGAGCTCTTAGCTACTTTGTGGGACCTGCCCTCCAACACCCCAGTTTGATTTCCTTGGCTTCATCAGCTGGGTTTTCCTGTCTTTCCCTCATCTTGCTCCCTTCTCCCATGGAGGCCAACCCACTTTCTTCAGTGGTCATATAATACAAATCACCAAGTGTAGGCTTGGTCTAAGCCCAAGCTCAAGGTGTTTCATTTCATTACATCCCACAAGGAAAGTGTTTTCTTTTTCAGAATTAAACTTTTGGAGACCAAGGCACCGGGGGACCAGGTTATTCCCTTTTCCTAGAGTGATCCAATCTTAAGTACAATTGAATGAGAGATCAGGAGTAGGAGGAAGGGAAAGGATGTAGGAAAAACAAAACTCATCTAGATTTTCTATTCCCTGAGGGAGAGGCCTATGTCTTGTACTTTTTCTGCTTCTTCTACAACACCTGGCTCAGTAAATTAAATGGGCATATTGCCTCAGTTTGAAGTAGTTTTCTTTTTTGGAGCTCTTTGGGCTGGATGAACACCTGTCCCTCTGGGTTAAGGGTAGCTTTGTTTGGTGGCAGAAGGGGACTAGATGGAATATTTGTACCCTTAGGGAAAGGGGTTACGTATTTTGGTGTCTTGGACTCCCTTCTCTTCTGGTGCAGCCTATGGACAGCTTCTCAGAATAATTTTTTTAAATGCATAAAATAATACATGTAGCCTTAAAAAGGAAGCCAGTTATTGAAATATTAATCAAAATATTAAAATTTTCAGAGTCCCCTCTGAAATCTCTCCATGGCCCTTGCCTTTGAGGGCCTTGAATCCTTCCCGTATAAGGATTTCAAGATTCCCTCCAAAAGATTCAGTGAGCAGGCCATGGATGCCACAGGAGAGGCTGTTGCTCAGTTCCTAGTAACAAAGGCTTCTCTGTCCCAGGGCCTGGTGTAAAATTTATTTCAGCAATGAGCAATGAGTTTGGTGCTGGCTGAGGGAGGGGGTGTGAGAGTTAATGGAGAAAAGAGGGAGACTGATCTTTTCCATCAGTCCTACATCACTCTCTCCTTTAGGAGCTGATGAGGTGAATAGCCTTGGTGACAGTCACTCTGAAGCTTGCAGACTAGAATGGTCTGTCATATTTAGGAGTGTAGAATGAATGTCAGATCTAGAAGAGACCTTAGGATGTGAAATCATACTATGCTATAGATTTAAGGTTGAATTTAAGGCTGGAATAGCTTTTAGGAGTCATTTAAGTTGCCTGAGGGTCCCCAACCTTTTCAAGTATAAAGATTCCCCTTTAAAATAAAAAAAAAATTTCTTCGCGTCACTTTCATTTCCACATTTTTATTCCTCCCCCTCCTCTACCCAGAGCATCATCCCCTATAACAGAATATGAGGGAAAACAAAGCAGTTGAGTAAAACTAACCCAATACATTAATGGAATATGACAGTATAAACAATATTCTGCTCTCTTAGTCTCCTGCCTCAGGAAAGGAAAGAGGTAGGTGCATTTTTTATTTTAACAAAACTCTTCTTTGGGACCAGACTTGGTCGTTGTAATTATTGAGTGTTGAAATATTTTTAAAAATCTACATTGTTACAGTCATAGTGTATATTGTTTCCATAGTTCTGATTATTTCACTTTGTATTAGTTCATGCTTTTCTTTATTTTTCTCATTCCTTATTTCTTGTAGTACAGTAATATGCATTACATTCATGTTTGTTTAGCCTATCCTCAATTGTTGGACATCTATTTTGTTTCCAGTTTATTGGCACTAAAAAGGTGCTGTTCTAAATATTTTGTTGTTCTCTTTCCATCTTTGACCTTCCTGTGGTTTATACCTAGCAGTGGGATCTCTGGGGTGAAGAGCATAGATGTTGTAGTCACTGAGCATAATGAGAATCTCTTTTTAATATAAAAAAAAATTCATGTATCCTCACATAATAGCCTGTTGTACTATTGCTGTTTGTTAATGGAGAAGATACATATTGACGTGCACTATGAATTCAAGAATGCATTTAAATTAATTTGCTATTTGTTATTCACAATAAACAGTTATATATTTTTGAAGAGTAGTAATCCATATAGGTATAATGCTTAATTATTTAGTCTTAGAATGTGTGTTTGCTGAATAAAGATGAAAATGCTTGGTGTGTGTATATTTATATATATGTATATAAAATATGAATTTGTGAGCCTCTGCAAGTTCACATTAGCAACTTGGCAGTTGCAGTTTTTCCTTCTGTCCTGAACCCTCATGTTCACTGCACTGGTTGGGAGCCGCTAAACTAAGGAATCTCCTCTTTTTAAAGATGAGGAAAGAACACTCAGGCCACAAGGAGTAGAACGGGAATTTGGACTTATGTCATTTGGTTAAAAAACAGTTATCTTTTCCACCATGCTATACTGCCTCTAACAGAGACCATCAGTCAGGAGGTATTGTGGAGTGTAGAACGTAACAATGTTGTGGTTGTGTGGTTTGTCCTTTGTTCTTGAAGAGGACCATGACATCAGGGAGATGACGACATGACTTGCATTGAATTAGATTGGAGTGAGGGAGGGCTGTGCAAAGTCATTAGCCTCAGTTTCTCCTCCCATAGGATGTTAACGTTCATAGAAACCTTCAAACGTAGAACACAGAATGTTAGAGCTACAAGCAGCCTTAGAGCTTAGAAGGGACCGTAGAACATAGACTCCCTGAATCTGTATGATGCTGAAAGAATGCAACCTGGATTCATATCCTTGGCTGTGCTACTTACTGTTTGTGTGACCTTCGGCAAGTCATTGGGACTCAGTTTCCTTATGTGTAAAATGAAGGAGGGGGTGGGGTTGGACTGGTTGACTTCTCAGGTCCTTTCCAGCTGTAATCTCTGATCTACAGGAAACTTCAGAGCTCATCTAGTTGAGTCCTAGCAGGAATGTTTTCTGCAACACACTCTGGACAAATTAGTGGTTTTCCAGTTTCCCCTTGAAAGCCTGCATTGAAAGAGAGCCTAGTACCCCCAGAGCCAGCCTGTTCCATTTTTGGGCAACTCTTAACTGCGAGGAAGTTGCTTCTTTTCTTTTCTTTTCGTGTTTTTTAAGGCACTTGGGGTTAAGTGACTTGCCTAGGAGGAAGTTGCTTCTTATGTTGAATATAAATCTGCCTCTGAAGTTTCTCCCTCTTGTTCTTACTTCTGCTGTCTGGAGCCTTTTGGATACCTGAAGATAGTAATTACATGTTCTCTCTTATTCCATGATCATAGCTCTGACATAGGGTATCTCATAGAGCATAGAATGTCAGAGCTGGAAGGGACTTTGGAGAATATAGTGTAGAATGTTAGAGAGGAGAATGACTTTAGAGATTGTCAAGTCCAGGGTTCTTAATTTGGGGTCTGAGATTATTTTGTAAAAAATATTTTGGGGGGCAGCTAGGTGGCGCAGTGGATAAAGCACGGGCCCTGAAGTCAGGAGGAGCTGAGTTCAAATCCGGCCTCAGACCAAACACTTGGCATTAGCTGTGTGACCCTGGGCAAGTCACGTAACCCCAACTGCCACATAAATAAATAAATAAATAAATGAAATATTTTGATAACAATTTCTTTAACACACACACACACATTCAGTCTACAAGCATTTATTTTCTCTCCTTCCCCGTCCATCTTCCACTGAAGAGTTAATTACTGTATTTTGATGCAATTGACTTCCTTTATAATCCTGTATATTTTATTTTATAGATTTAAAACCACTATTCTGAGAAGGGGTCCATGATGCAAAAACAACTCCTGGGCTAGGCTGACAGACAGAGACGAAGCAGTTTGCTGAAGGCTCCCAATCACGTCTGTGGAGAAGTGCTCTAGGGTGTGTCAGAATTTCTCCTGTGGGTCTGCCTCAGTACAGTTGTTGCCCTAATACCCAACTGTTGAATAGTTACATATAGTTGTGTCTTATGTCCTAGGAAGGAGGGGTATATGTGAGGGTCATAGGAAGGTGCTGTCCTAAAGTTTATCTCCTGTTGATGCTTGAAATTCCTCTGTAGAAGATTATCATAGAGTAGGAAAGGACCTTGGAGTACATCAAGCCCAACCTCATTTACAAATGCAGAAACGGAGGCTCAGATAGGTTAAATGACTTACCCAGGTCTGCACAAATACTAAGTGTGTGAAGTAGGATTTGAACCCAGGTCTTGATTCCAGATCCAGTTCCCTATCCATTATACTATGCTAACCTGGTTGATTCTTTTAGGTTAAGCATTGCCATCCCTGAGTTTTTCTTTTATGACATTACTGTGCCCTGGGTTATGGCATATATTGTCTTTAATATTTTTGTGTGAAATAAGTGATTTTTAGAGAGGATATAGGTGTGTGTGAGTTTGTGTGTGTGTGTGTGTGTGTGACAGAGAGAGAGAGAGAGAGAGAGAGGATGAGAATGAATAAATGTTTGGGGGTCATGACAGCTAAGAAGGGGGCTATTGGGATAGGATCCAAATGCTTGTAGTTTGTTTGCTTGGAGTTTTCTAGATGAAAAGCAAAGAACAGGCTTGAAACAGAAGAGGACAAGGGGTGGGTGTAGTGGTGGTGGGATTGATAATAAAGAAGACAAAATCAGGGAGAGTGGATGGAGGGGGGAAGAAGATGGGGTGGCCAAGGGGAAAGATGCTGCTTCTCCCCAACAATCTCTAACTCCATTATTTACCCTCGTACCAGGATCCTTCATCCATCAGTCAAGGAGATGGCTTCTAGCCAAGATACTGTTCACAGCTCTGCCTGGCCAGTGCTGACTCCTAGCTCCCCAGCTTTCTCTCCGTGTGTTAAGTCTTTGTTGCTACTTAGCACCAGCTGCCACAGGCACCGAAATTCCACAGTTGCTTTTTTTCTTTCGAACGTCCAGAGCTCCATGTAAGTCATGGTGCTTTAGGACTCATAAGGTGTCAGAGCTGGAAGTGACCTGACAATCTAGAACCTAGAATGACAGACATGGGAGAGCAATACCTGAATATGGAAAATGCTAGAGCTGGAAAAAGGGTGTAGGGCTGGGGAAAGAGCCTAATAGAGTCTGGCTAGCATCAGGAGACCCAGGCTAGAATCCTGCTCAGAGGAAGTGATCTGTGCCTTCCTTTGGAAAATGGGGATAATAATACTTAGACCAGCTGCTCTCACAGGAATGTTGAAAAGAACGTGCTTTATAAACTTTAAATTGAGTTATTTTTTATATTTAAGAATATTAGAGGCATGCAGGAGACCCCTTAATAGTGAGTATGGTCCCATAAAGGCCCTTAGAACATGGAACGTAGGATGTGACAATTGGAAAAGAACTTAGAACATTAAATATTAGAGGGGAGATGATCAATTTCTACCTTTTCATGCCGTAAGAGGCAAGGATAATATATTCCCAAATCATTAAATTGGTTAGTGATAGAGCTGGCATTAGAATCTGAACTCTCAGGCTAGTGATTTTTCCTTCACTCTCAAAATTAGGAAGGAGTAAGGTAGAGTAATTGCTGCCTTTGTCACTGGTCCTAGAAACTTTACCTGGCTGTATTCCTAAATGTGGGGTTCTGCTTAGATCTAATTCTTGGTAAGTTGAATATAAAGGCAGCTAAGTGACAGAGTAGATAAAGTGCTGGACCTGGAGGCAGAATCCAGCCTCACAGTTCCTAGCTATGTGACCCTGGGCAAGTCACTTAACCTCAGTTTCCATATGTAAAATGGGGATCATAATAGCACCTGCCACCTACTCACTGTTACTGTGAGGACCAAATGAGATAATATCTGTAAAGGGCTTAGCATAGTGCCTGGCACATAGGAGGTGATCAGTAAATGCTTATTTCCTTCCTGGAACAGCTTTGATGGCAGCCAGCTGCGGATGACCTTGCTTCCTCCTTGGTAGAGGGTAGCTACTCTCTACTTATGTCCTTAATACTTTCCACACCTATATCCTTTGTTCTGCCCCTCTTCAATCTCTCCCGTATGGATTCCTTCTCCTCCTGTCCACAAACATGTTTAGCCTCAGTCTCCCCTTAAAATTCTTTCACTTGATTTTGCTGAGCCCTTAGCCCATTGTCCTTTATTTCTCCTCTTTTTTTCCTGCCATATTAATAGAATAATTTACGCTTCTAGCATCCATATCCATGCTACCCATTTATTTCTCTCTTGAAATCTGGTTTCCATCCTTTCCACTTGATAGAAACTTCTGTCTTCAAGGTTATCAACAGTCTCTTTACTGCAGAATCCAGTAGTTTTTTCCCTCTGTTTTCTTTTTCTTTGATTTCTCTAGCTTGTTGACCACTTTTCCAAGATCAGGGATTCTTAACTTTGGGTCTGCTTACTTTTTTTTTTTAATTTAGGTAACTTTTAGTAAGTTGGTTTCCTTTGTAATCCCATTTATATTATGTTATGAACTTAAAAACCTTATTCTGAGGAAGGTACAAAGGGGTCTATTACACAAATAACAATGAGAGACCCAGGCCTAGATGTTTTCTCCTGGTTTTTTTCTTGCCTCTGTGATTGTTCATTTTCAGTCTACTTGGCTACAACTATCAGTCTTTTGCCCCTTAGATATAGGTATTTCCACCCCTACCCTTCATGGTTCTGCCCAGGACCCTTTCTTTTCCTTGCTTCTCCTCTTTGACTTGGAGACAAGAAAATATGAGTTCAAATCCCCAGGAACTTAATGAATTCTATCAGCCTGGGCCAAACTCTTAAAATCTTTAAGCCTTTTATTCCTTATCTGTAAAATGGGGATAATAAGAGTACCTACTTACAGGATCCTCAATTGAGGGATCAAATAAAGTCATGTGTGTAAAGGGCTTTGCAAACCTTTAGTACTATATAAAATGATAACTATTATTATTATCTCATTTTTCTTCATCTTTTTGGATGGGGCTCAGTGGAAACAATCTTTAGGTAAGTCTGTATCCTGTTACTGTTCTTTTTTATTTAATATTCTGTGGACTGTTATGTAGGTGGACAAAACATTTGAATTTTTGTCATTAAATAAAAGCATTAGGCTATAAGCGCCTCTTCTGGAGGCTCACTGAGTGTATCCTCATCTTCAGTAGCAGACAGGGTAACAGAGATGATGACATGCACCTCCTTGTTCCCGAATGGTTTTAATTGTTTTAGGAGAGAATTTTTCATTTAACGTGGTTTGGAGATTATGAATGTTTGGGTTGGTGGCATCTGTTAAAAACATTATTGTTTTTCTTCTTAACTCCTAGTAGCTCCTTAAAAACATATTTATATCCCTGCTACCTAACAGAATGCCTTTTATAGAGTAAGTACTTGTTGAAATGATATCATAGGTCTTTTGAAATGTTTAAATGAATGCAAAAACCCTATTTGGAATGCAGAGACATATGTGATGCCCTGTAACACGTTGTCTCTACCTCTCTAGTGGCAGTGAGCACGTTTGGTCTCTTGCTGTTATTATGTGTGTATATTTTGTCTCCCCTTCTAGATGGCAAGCTTCTTGGGAGTAGAGACTATTTTTTCTTATTCATCTCTGTATGACCCCCGGAACCTAGCAAAGGCTCTTGTAAATAGTAAAACCTGAGAACTGTTGAATGAATGAATTTGTATTTTCAACTAGAAGTTTCTTGGAATGTGAGGCTTGCATGGTAAGATGAGATGGTACTCGATTCCTGTGGTGTGATGGAAAAGGCCCTGGCCTTGGAGGCAGAAGACTTGGGATTCAAGTTCTGGATCGGCCATTGACTATCTCATTTTGAGTAGATCATGTTTTCTCTTTGGACCTCAGTTTTCTATTCTGTAAAGTGAGATAGTTGGATTGGATGATCTTTAACATTCCTTCCATTCTTGCACTCGGATCCTGGGAGACCGAGGGACTTTAGTTGTCATGGTACATGGTATACTTGGGGCCAGAGTCCCATCATCCTGATTGCAAATTCGACTAAAAAACAGCCAATGGCTCTGACATTTTAGGAGGAATTAAGTTTCTTTGCTTCCTGAGGGACCATGCGTGTGCAGCTTGGGAGTTTCAAGTGGGCAGTGCATCTATTTAAACCACACTTTAAACGAAGAGCTCAACTATATTGTTTAAAATAACTTCCGTCTCAAAGTTGGTCTTAGGATCTGACTTTTCTTTGGAAGGAAGCTCTCAAGTTCTAAATTCTAAGAGTTCTAGTCTGTGTTAGTGCTGAAGTTTCTGTGTGTTTGTGTGTGTATGCACACATGTGTATTATTTTCCTTTTTTTAGACTGACTCTCCTTAGTCAGTAGCCACTCCCAATTATGATTGGCTTGGGAGCTTTAACGTTTTATGTTTTTCTAATGTGGGCCAGTTTGTCCTTTCTTAGGCAGCATAGTGGGTTTTTGTTGTTGTTGTTGGTTTTTGTTTTTTTTTTTTTAGCTTTAACTAACAATTATATGGAGCTTACTAAGTCTCCGGCACTATGCTAAGTGCTTATTTGATCCTTAAAACAACCCTGGGAGGTAGGTACTATTATTATTCTCATTTTACAGTTAAGGAAACTGAGGCAAACAGTTTAAGTGACTTGCCCAGAGTTATACAGCTAATAAGTGTCTAAGGTTGGATTTGAACTCAGTCTTACTGACACTAGGTCTGATACTCTACCCATTGTGCCACCTATTGCAACTCTACTCCTGGGGGCTGACTTTATTGGTTTTTAGACCTAGTGTGGATCCCTGATCCCTGATTGGCTTTAGCCCTAGGCTGGGCCAGAAGTCTCAAACTCAAGCAGTCCACTAGCCTTAACCTCCTTTAGTAGCATGACAGGCTTTGAAAGCTACTGCTCCTGGCCTCCCCTGACCAATTACTGTTGGGGTACAGCTAGGGATCAGCTATGGCTTCTCTGGAGTTCTAAGGCTTTTGCAGTAGGGTAGGGTATAGCGCTACCAGCACTGGAAATTTCAGTGAGAAGACCTGGGTTCCAGGCCCCATTGTGCCCTTGGACGAATCTGAACCTCTCCAGGACTTCAGTTTCCTCTGAATTTCCAAGGTCTCTTTCAGTTCTCATTTGGTGACCCTAAGAGGTCACTTCTCAAGTCTCAGTTTTGCCCCTTGTATGTTATACAGGGAGAATTATATTGTTACTACCTCTCTTGTCAGGCTGCTGTGAGGAAGCTTTTAAAATGTGAGCTATTATTTCCCTCTGTGCCTCTTGCTTTGCCTGGTTTTCCCACATAGTATAAATATGCTGCTTTGTGCTCCAGCATCTCCCTCCTTCATGGCCCACCTTCCAAATGGGATGCAGATGGTGCTGTTTAGGGAGAATCTGCTCCTGAAATCTATCAGGTCTGGATCCCCCATCTTCCCTCTGCTCCCCCTCTCCTCAGCATATGCCAGCTCTTGGCATTAGGGAGATCTTATTTCCAGACTTAGGGGGAGGTAGATATGATTTGAACCTGCTTAGCTACTCCTTATTATCCTCTGACTCCTGCCATTTGGAAATTCTAGAGACTGGGTCGGGGGTGGGGGGCGGGGGTTGGTTGGGGGGGTGGGGGGGGAGCCAAGGTGGCGGAGGGAAAGCAGTGACTTGCTAGAGCTCTCCCCCAAACCCCTCCAAATACCTATAAAAAATGGCTCTAAACAATTCTAAAGCAGCAGAACCCACAAAAAAACAGAGTAAAACAAATTTCCAGCCCAAGACAACCTGCATGGCTGATCGGAAAGGTATATCATGCCGGGCTGGGAGAGGAGTGTAGTTCGGCGTGGGTGCGCAGGCCACAGCGACCCTGGAGCAGGCCTCAGAGGACTGAATTGCGGGCTGCTGTGGCGATTTCCAGACTTCTCAACCCACGAACGCCAAAGACAACGTAGAAGGTCAGTGGGAAAAGTCTGTTACTGCGGTGAGAGAAGAAGCTAGGTTTCAGCCGCAAGTCCAGAGCACGCCCTTGGGGCAGCGCTGTGTCCTGAGCTTCTGGCCCACAGACTGAGGGGGAATCGAGTGGCTGATCAGAGGGGGATTGCAAGGATCTCTTTGCCAGGGCTGAGGCAGAGATCTCTTGCTTTGCCTGTGCTTGGATCTGAGTCACAGTTCTGAGGGGTGGTCCTGGGGCGAGGAGGAACGCTGGCGTGGTGGAGCTTGTTGTGGCTGTGGAGAGGAAACACCTCGGCCTTATCATATCACCTTGGAGGAACTGACACTTTTCAGGTCCCTAGAAGTATCTCTGAAAACAGCTGTACAAACCCCTGAAGCTTGGGACAATACATTCTCCACACTGGAAACAGACTTTTACCTTAACAAAGAGTTTAAAACTCAAGTAACTGGTTGGGATCATGAGCAAGCAGCGCAAAAAGAGTCAGACTATATTATCTTACTTTGGTGACAAAGAAGATCAAAACATACAACCAGAAGAAGAAAACAAAGTCAAAGCTCCTACATCTAAAACTTCCAAGAAAAATATGAATCAGTCCCAGGCCTTGGAAGAGCTCAAAAGGGATTTTGAGAAGCAAGTAAGAGAAGTAGAGGAAAAACTGGGAAGAGAAATGAGAGTGATGCAAGAAAATCATGAAAAGCAAGTTAGAAAGCTTGCTAAAGGAGACCCAAAAAAATACTGAAGAAAATAACACCTTAAAAAATAGCCTAACTCAAATGGCAAAAGAGGTCCAAAAAGCCAATTAAGAGAAGAATGCCCTAAAGAGCAAAATTGGACAAATGGAAAAGGAAGTCCAAAAGATTACTGAAGAAAATACTTCCTTAAAAATTAGAATAGAGCAATTGGAAGCTAGTGACTTTATGAGAAATCAAGACACTGTAAAACAAATCCAAAAGAATGAAAAATTAGAAAACAATGTGAAATACGTCATTGGAAAAACAACTGACCTGGAAAATAGATCCAGGAGAGAGAACTTAAAAATTATTGGACTATCTGAAAGCCATGATCAATAAAAGAGCCTAGACATCATCTTTCAAGAAATGATCAAGGAAAACTGCCCTGATATTTTAGAACTAGAGGGCAAAATAGAAATGGAAAGAATCCACCAATCTCCTCCTGAATGAGATCCCCAAAGGAAAACTCCTAGGAATATTATAGCAAAATTCCAGAGTTCCCAGGTCAAGGAGAAAATATTACAAGCAGCCAGAGACTTTGGGTCCCCAGTCCTCAAGGATGCTCCAGGCATCGCTGTTTATTTTGGTCTGGGTGACTTGGAAATTTCTCTGTAAATCCCCCTGATGTTATCCCATCAGGTATCCTTGATGCCAGACTCAGGCTGTCCAGGCATTCAGGATCCTCCACAATCTGGACTTCCCAGCTGCTTCTATTTCCAAGTTTTATGCATAGCTGGATGAGACTCTGAAGAGGGGGACTGTTGTATTCTCTGCTGTTTAGGGAGCTGCCAGTCAGGAGAAGCAAAATTAAAATTTTTTTGGTCCTCTGAGAAGTTCTGAGAACTTTGTTTCTTCTGTCTCACAATTTGGATTCTTTCTTGGGTGTCCTCATACCAATTCTTAGTTGCTGCCTGCACCTTGGGCTGTTCTTGTGCTTGGAGCTATGGCTTAGTGAAGTGTCTGTAGGAGACCGGAAGAGAGGTCTTCTGGGTTAGGCAGTTGACTCAAACTTTCCTTGGGTGCTGATGCGCCCTGAAGTGACTGCCCTATTGACTATGCTTGGGTTCGTCCTCTGAAGATTTAACTGAAGTCTTTCTCCTTATTTACCTTTCCTTCTCAGATTTTCAGATTTAATGTCCCCTTTCCATAGTTACCTAACCCGAGGTTGGAGTAGTAGACCAGTGCTTATTTGGGCAGGGGAAAGGACGCAGAAAGGCTCTGCCCCAGAACATTAGCTTTGTTTGAAAACTTCTACCATGGAGTGAAGTCTTATAAACAGACCATGTCTTGCAAAATGTGGAGCACCTTATGCCAATAAGTTACCTTTTTTTTTGACCACAGAAATCCATGAAAGAAAGAAAAATACAAGATGGCCATTACTCAGTAATAGCTCCTTACAATTCTTAGTGCTGGGGGCAATGGGTGCTGAGAATTATACAATTCTTAACCTGTTTTTAAATGTTAGTTTAGCTGTGGGTGCTGTAAATATGAGGGTCTTGTCCAGGGATTGAAGAGCTGACATATTACTGGGTCATGTAATTTTTGATATTTACTCTATAATTTTTTTTTTTTGCTTTTTTTGGTAAGGCAGTTGGGGTTAAGTGACTTGCCCAGGGTCATACCACTAGTAAGTGTCAAGTGTCTGAGGCCGAATTTGAACTCAGGTCCTCCTGACTCCAAGGCCAGTGCGCTATCCACTGCACCACCTACCTGCCCCTGACATTCACTCTAAATGCAACCAGAACACAAGAAGAAGTTGCAGCTAAGTGGAAGGATGGGTGTCACGGGTGAGGTCTCTAAGATTCTTAGAGAGGCAAATAAAGGAATTGGAGGAATTGGTTTTATTATGCATATAAAAAGCAATAAGAAGTTATTTCATGGGGTGTTTGGTATCTCATATTAAAGTGATCATAATAAGCCTTTGCAAAAAGACCATAATAATTGCAGCTCATGCACCAACATCTGTTGCAGAGGAGGTAGAGAAATTATATGAAAAATTTGATAAGACACTTCAAGCAAGTCACCTGGTGGAGAGGAGGATGAAAAAATTTTGTGTTGCTCGACTATACAGGAGCCTTACACGTTATATCTTGAATACTTTTCTTCATTGCACATACTTTTTATCCCTTTCTATTTCCCCCATTACTTCCCCCCCCCTCCAATCACTACTGCAAATAGCTTCCTAATTGGTCTTTCTTCTTAAAGTCTCTCTCCCTTTCCTACCCCAATCCAGCCTCCACTCAGCAGCAAATTGAAATATTCCTAAAGTATAGATCAGACTATGTCACTACTTTCCTTAAGTCCCAGCTACTCCCTCTTGTCTTTTTTTTTTTGTGGGGGGAGGTGAGGCAAGGGGGTTAAATGACTTGCTCAGGGTAACACAGCTAGTAAGTATCAAGTATCTGAGGTAGGATTTGAACTCGAGTCTTCCTGACTCCAGGGCCTATCTATTCACTCTATCCACTGTGCCACCTAATTGCCCCTTTCTTCTTCTCTTTAGGATCAAATACAGACTCCTCTGGCATTTAAAGTCCTTCACAACCTGAGTACATCCTATTTTTCTAGACTTATTTCACATTCCTCACTCTGTGAGCCAGTTAACCTGATTTTCTCTATGTTCTCATATAAGGCATCTCTTTTCTCTCTGCCTTTCTACAGTCTATTTCTTGTACCTGGAATGTAATCTCACCTAACCACCTACTAGAAATCCTAGGTTTTATCAGAACTCAACTCCCGAGCCACCTACTACCTGAGGCTTCTTTGGACTCCCTGTAGATGCTACTGTATATCTGTGAAATCAACCTTATATTTACTTTGTACATAATTATTTGTATACATGTGGCTTCTCCCAATAGAATGTAAGCTGCTGCTTTTTTTTTTTTTAAGGCAATTGGGGTTAAGTGACTTGTCCAGGGTCACACAACTAGTAAGTGTCAAGTGTTTGGTTTGATGCTGGATTTGAACTCAGGTTCTCCTGACTTCAGGACCAGCGCTCTATCCACTACGCCATTCAGCGGCCCTAGAATGTAAGCTTCTTGAGGGCAGGAGCTGTTTCATTTTTGTCTTTGTATCCCCAGAATTTAACACAGTACCTGACACATGGTAGGCACTTAGTTAATACTTTTTGATTGATTGAACATGGAAAATGCCAAGTAACATCATAAATGAAATTGATTCTAGTCTAACAAACAAGAAACATCAGGTTACTATTGTGGGAATTATTTCCAAATCGGATGTGTAGTCAGACCATTGACTTTTTAGAACAAAGTTAAATATTAGTGCCAAGCTGAAGGAAAGATTGACTATTGACACCCAAAAAAAGGGAGATGGATAAATGAACATTGGTAGAGCCTTTCATCATTTCCTAAAGTAGTTTTTACTAATGTAAAACAGTTGCCAAAATGAAGACAAAATAAGAGCCTCAAAGCTTCTATAGCCAGCAAAAACTTTAATCTTGCCAAGCAAAGAGAAGACAACAAAGGGCCAGACCAGTAAAAAGTATAAATTCCTTTACAAAACCTTTCAGAGGAAGATGGTATGGTATACAATTACAAACATTATTGCTTTATAAAATACTGGTGAGAAATAATTTTACTGAAAGCTTAGAAAGAAACTCAATTAAGCCAGATCATTTCCAGGGCGTTTAAGAATGAAATTGGAAGGAGTCAAAGAATAATAGAATTATGTGAGAGACAATGATAACACACAATATACTAAAATTTCTAGTATACAACAAAAAGAAATTTATTATATCCCATATATTAATATAAATAAAATAGAATAAGAGGATTTTAATGAATTGCATATATACTAAGAAGTTAAGAAAAGCACAAAAGAAGAAAATTTAAAAATTAGAAGAAACAAAACTAAAAGCTAATTGTCTAAGACTCAAAGTAACAAAGTGCCATATAGAGATCTTAATCCATTTTTTTAAAATCCAATTTTAAAAAAGGAAATTGTACCACTTAAAGGAACTGCTCAAGTTAAAACTTTGGTTTTAATTGTAATTGAAAATAATTTTAAAAAATCTACCTAAAATGTGAATTATAGGAAAATTCATTCAAAATTTTAAAGACAAATTATTAACTATATTAAAATTACAGGCCAATATCAATTAAAATTTTTTAAATCTTGGCAAAAGAAAAACATTTTGCAAAAGTTGTTTATTCTAATTGAGTTAGATGTGAGGATATGTTTAATATTAGGAAAACAGTCATATTAAAGAAAAACATGCAGAACCATATAATTATATTGTTAGATGAAGAAAAAGTCATTAACAAAGCACAGCTTTCAATTGTGCTAAAAACCCCACAAAACACATGCATTTTTTAATAAGATAAAAAATATCTAACTAAATCCCAAATTGTGTACAGTAAGGAAATACTAGAAACTTTCCTAATAAATATAGGAGTAAAAAGAAAGATGCCCCTTTCCTTGCGGTTATTTCACATAGTTGTAGACATGCTATTAATAACAATAAGATGAGAAAAAAATTAAAAGTCTAAAGATAATCAAAGAACAGAAAAACCTTACCTTATTTGCTATTGATATGATTGATGAGTTGGAAAATAGGATATATGTGAAGAAACTAGTTGAGACAGTAGTTTCAGTGATTCAATGGGTTACAAAATAAACCTACAAAAATCACTAGTATTTCTATATAGCAATAACAAAATTCAGGCAGTAATAATAGAAAGGGAAGTCCCACTTAGAATAGCTAGAAAATACATAAATATCTGGTAACAAATCTACTATAGCACACTACATACCTTTATGGATACCATTACAAAATACTCCTTAAGGAAATAAAGGTTATAAATAATTTTAGGGATATTCATTGCTCATGACTGGACTATGTCAATATAATAAAAATGACAATACTACAGAAATTAGTTTGCGTATTTACTTCTATATCAGCCAAACCACTAAGATGATTCTTTACAGAGCTAGACAGTATAGTTATTAAATTCATTTGTAGGAATAAAAAACTTAGAATATAAAGAAAAGCAGAAAAAGGTCGGAATTAATGGGAAGAGTATTACTAGATTTCAATTTACAAAACTATTTGATATTGGTTAAAAAAACTAGATCACTCTGGGGTAGATTAGATAAGGAAAAATAAGGAATAACTGAATTCAGTCCTTAATGTTTGATAAATTTATCCTAATCAAAGTACCAAAGGGATATGTAACAGCTAGACAAAATAAAAAAAAAATTCATTTGGAGGAACAAAAGATCTAGAATATTAATGGAAATCATTTTTAAGGGTGGGAGCTAATACATTTTTAGACAGGTGTTCTTAGCTTTTTTTGGGGGGGGCATGTTTCATGGGTTCTTTTTGCTTGAACTAAATTAATACAATTAGAATAAGAAGGAAAGTTTACTGGAAAAAATATTTCATGAGGGTTTGATAACCAAAATAGAGAGACCACTAACAAAAATACAGAAAACCAATAGATAAGTTAAGTAAAAGATATGACCAGTTTCAAAAGAATTGCAATTATGAACAGTCATGTGACAGTGCTCCCTTTTACTAATAAATAAAATGATAGATCAAAGCTCAAAAAATTGGCAGAGTTGACAAAAGATAGGAATAATTAATGTTAAGAGTTAAGAGAAAGAGATGGATGAACTAATGACTGGGTGGAGCTGTGAATTGTTCTTACCATTCTGGAAAGCAGTTTGGAATTGTGTGGGGAAAAAAAAGATTAAATTGTCCATACCTTTTGGCCCAGAGGTTCCATTGCTGGTCATATACCACAAGGAGGTTAATGAAAAAAGAAAGGCCTCATATACCCCGTAATTTTTATAATACTTTTTGTAGTAACAGAACTGAAAACAACATAGATGCCAGTCAAGTGGGGAAATAGCTAACCAAACTGTGTTTAAATGAATGTCATGGAATATTACTTTAGTAGCAGGGAACTGAAAACAGCGTTTATTCCCATCAGTTGGGGAATGGCTGACCAAATTGTGGTGTGTGACCGTAATGGAATGTTACTGTCCAGTAGAAACAGTGAAACTGATGAATACAGAGGAAAATGAAAAGACATGAATTGATGCAAAGTAAAATAATCAGAACCAGGAGAGCAGTATACACAATGACTACAACAGTACAAATAGAAAGCAACAGTAACAAGCACACAAGTTCAGACTCAATGTTGTAGAAACATAAGGGACAAGCTTGGTGCCTAAGAAGCAGTCCTTGCCCACCTCTTTTCTTTGCAGAAATGTGTTCTGTGGATGTGGAATACCAGGGACAGTGGGAAGAACAGTTGGAGTAGGCCAAGTATATGTGAAAGAGGGGAGACTGCCAGATTACTGAAAAAAGACTACAGAGAATGTCAATAATTACATGTTTAGATATACCTATTTTCCATGACATCAAACTCTTTGGGAATAGTCTACACTCACATTGAGGGTATCCTTAATAAAAATATGAAAAGGGAACCAGCAAGCAAGTAATTAATTTTTCCCATTTTTCTCATATAGATCTTTATTAAAATAGTTATAGAAATGTTAGTTAAGTATTAATTACTAATACTTTCATAGCAAATTTAAGGGAAGTTATTTGACATATTTTTTTTAGTAACATAATGACCCAAGTAGAGATAGGCATATTTTCCAATCTTCATAACAATTTCTTCTTTAAAATTTTTTTAAAAGATATATTTCTGTCTTTTTTTTTTAATGTTAGAGTCATTCTAGATTTACTACATTTATCCTCCCTCTCCCACACCTAACCAAAGAGATATTCCTTATCAGTTAAGGAAAGTCACTCAACGTAGTGATCATGTCTGACAAAGTATACAACATTCTGCACCCATACAATGGAAGTAACCATACACTATAGGAGATCACTTCTTATAGTCACATACTAGCCTGAAAAGTGCAAAACATAATACATTTCCACTGTCCTAATGTTGTTGGCTAGAAAAAAAGAATTTGGTATGTAGCAAAACATTGCCTTAAAGGCTTTCCATCTAACAAAGTATCTCTCCCATGTATATATTAATACCGTGAGATTTCTTGAACGGTATAATAGTAACAATAACTCTCTTTGACCCTCTGATGATAATTACCAAGTGAAACATAAAAACATGGGGACATATGGTTGCCAAAGGTGTTTGCCACTGTTACTGCAGATGTTTAGCTCATGGTCCAAATTGAAGGAGTCTCTCCGTAGGGTGGGAGTTACTACAGATTCTCCTTGTTTATAGATTGAATTCTGCTGATTACATCAAGCCTCAGCACAGCGTAGAGCCTCTTAGATGAGAGCCACAACAACTTAAAAATGTTTGGTTTGGATATTTACTCTGGAAAAGCCCAGTAGATGGAACGTGCTTAGTAAATGGACCACGACATGCATTTGGATAAGTCACCCAGCTTTGGTCTGTCAGTATGTGTATCTTGGACAGACACTGCTTCTGGACAGTATGTTGGGCTCGGAATTGAAATGAGAGGATGAGGAAAAGGAGGGCAGACTAGACTGCCTTTGGAAAATTGTTCCATACTTCTAATGACCCCAATCTTCTCCCTGAAAAAGGCCCATCTTTTTAACATCAGTATTCTTCTGATGATGTTGTGTGGCTGGAAGTCATAGAATATCACAGTCTCTGAAGAATTAAAAGTTGGGGGTTACCCAAAGAACAATGGGGAAAGCACATGGTGGGCATGAGTAGCTGGAAACATATACTAGTAATGAATTATGCAGCAGTGGTGCTATAAAAGATGTCCTCAGAGAGTTATATGATTGAAAAAAGAGTTGGACTGCAAGGATTCATAGACCACCCATCCTCTCCATTACTATCCATGTAACATCAAGAGATCTTTAGAAGGCCTTTCAGTATGTCTGTGATGAATATATCAGAAGAGACTTAGGAAGACTTACAAACAAAAAGATGCGGATGTATTGTGTTTCATTTGGAGTCATAGAGTACCATGAGATCATTGAGATTAATGAAATCAGAGTTCTAATGAAGTGTAGTTGTTGAAAACCACTCTGCCTCACTTTCTTCTTCAGCAAAAATGGGACCTTGTTGATCAACAAATGATCATTGTATCCAGCACCAGGTATGTGCAAAGCTCATTGTTGGATGTTGTTTGTGGTTTCATGGAAAGAGCACTGCCTGTGCACCCAGGTGAGCTCTTCATTGATGTTCTGGCTTCGACACTCAACAGTTTCTCCATTTCATCAATGGGGATACTAGTATTTGCACTACCTATCTCAGAAGTTTTGTGAGGAAGATGCTTTTCAAAAAAATTAAATTGTTTTTCAACCAGCAAAATTCTGCCTTGCAGCTTTCCCTCCCATTCCCCTTGAGAACCAAAAAAAAAAACAAAGACCAAACCTACTTTACATACATGTGGTCAAGCAAAACAGATTTATTCATTGACCATGTCCAAAAAAGTATATATGCCTCATTCTAAAAGAGTTGTTCATCTCTATCAGGAGATAGGTAGTATGTTCATCATAAGTTCCCTGGAATTGTGATTGGTTTATTAAGCTGATCAGAGTTCTTCCCGAGTTACTTGTCTTTACCCTATTTTTGTCACTGTATAAATTGTTTCAGGAAAGTACTTTGTGAATCTTGAAGCTCTATAGACATTTTTGTTGCCTTTGTATATGGTGGCTGCCCTTGGAAGGCTTATAGTTTGAAAGCCTAGTTGGGAATGCTTTCCCTCCCAACTTCTGATTTGTAGATTCCCTGACTCCTTTTAAGACTCAGATTAACAGTTGTTGCTTGGTCCCTGCAGCTGTTAATGTCATTCTGAGGTTACTTTCCATCCACTCTGTATTTCTCTTATGTGTTCTGATTTATAGACAGTATGTCACCCATTAGAATGTAAGCTCTTATAGGAAGTGATATTTCCCCAATGCTTAGCATAGTGTGTGACTATACATAGTAAGTGCTTAATAAATGCTTGTTTGTTGATTATTGATTTACTAAGTGGCATTGCCTTATAAAGCATCAGAAAATGGAGGATGACACCTGGCAAAGCAAAACATCTCAAGGGCATTTATAGGTGGAGCTGGTGGGAGAGCAATAAATTGAGAATGGAATAGATTTGTCCAAATTTCTATACAGACCTGTTCCTTGACAATGGAACCCCCAAGTTTCCTAACTTTTCAGGCTTTGTTTGTAAGGCAAGGAAGTAGAAATTGCAGTTAAGACAGAAGAGGGAAGAGAAGTTGTTATTGGACAGAGAAAAGAGAGGAAATCTGTGTTGTAAGTGGCTAAAGTCTTTGAAATATTAAAGTAGCTATAAAGATATGAAAAGAATGGGAGAAGTCACAATATTATTACTCCCAAAAGTGTGTGTGGGGTTCTCAATAATTACCAATCAGTGTCTGTACTTCAAAGAATATTCTCCATTGAGGAGGTTCTTTCATTCATATGTTAATATTATGCAAGATTCCTTGATAGATTCAATCACAGAGACAAATCTGGTTAATGACTAAAGTTTTATACAGCAAACAAGGCATAAAACAGAGAGATATGTTTATGGCCACTGTTAGGAAGGATATCCTGAGCAGGGTTAAAATGGAAGAGTAATTCCCTCTAGATTAGGAGTTCTTAACCTTTTCTCTGTCATGAATCCTTTTGGCAGTATGCTGAAGCCTATGGACTTCATCTGGGAATAATATTTTTAAAGTGCATAAAATAAAACACATAAGGTTACAAAAGAAGCCAATTATATTGAAACAATTATTTTTAAAAGCCTATGGACTTTTGGTTAAGGACCCTTGCTATAGATGATAAGGTTTTCCATGGGCCCTTATTTGCTGACTACTTGATTATCTCAAGTCCTTCTAAGAAGCCTTCTTAGCAAAATCCATGATTACTTAGAGACCAGCTTAACAGTCTATATAGGAAAAAAACCAACAGCAAATAAATGAAAAATTCCTATTTTCCAGACTTGACCTGTATGTAGTTGGGTGGCCAGTTTGTGTATTTGAGACACACTGAAAATGGATAATGAGTTGGGTCCAGACTGATAGAGATTAGGCTACATTGCATTTGGGAAATTGCCCAATTCTTTCAGTGTCCAAATTGCATCTTAACAATCCTGCGTGTGTGTCGTGTCCTTCTCCCCATCTTTTTTTTTTTTTTTAGCACCAATGTTTTCCCTGTGATGCTGTATGCTTGTGAATTTGTAATGCTACCGTCTCTAGTTGATCCAAATTGTGGGTAACTCAAAAGACCAGGGGAAGGAGATGAGTGCAAGTCTACTGTATGAGTGGTGTCAAACTCAAATAGAAGTGGATCCCTGTTGCTGCCAATTGACTTAGAAAACCACAAATTAACATTATCTGTTTTATTGTATTTTTATAAACATTTTCCAATTATTTTTAATCTGGGTAGGGCTATATATTAGGGAGTTTTACAGGGGCATGTTTGACCTTTCTGCTTTATAGTATATTTTCAACATGATTTATGTGTGATAAGTGGGATACAGGATATCCAGGAAATTTATACTTACATATTAAGAGGTGGTCTGTTCATGCAAGAGGAAGTCCTAGAGCATTGAGGGTATCATCTATAGAGGATCTTAGGGAGATAGATCAGGACCAAGGATCACACAAGATGAAAATACATGGATATGTTACAATCCCACTTCTGATGTTTACTTCCTCTGTGTCCTTGGGTGATTTCACTTAACCTCACTGGGCCTCTTCATCTGTTTAGTGATGAGATTGGACTATAGAAGGGACCTCAGAGGCCCTAATCTAAATCTGTGTTCTTTGATCCCATGATACATCCATGGAGGGAATACTGACAATGATAACATCTTTGATGTGTTTTTGAAAAAATGAACTTAAAGGGGGCAGCTAGGTGGCACAGTGGACAGAGCACCGGCCTTGAAGTCAGGAGGACCTGAGTTCAAATCCGGCCTCAGACCAAACACTTGACACTTACTAGTTGTGTGACCCTGGGCAAGTCACTTAACCCCAACTGCCTAAGCAAAAAAAAAAAACAAACAAAAAAACAAAACTTAAAAATCTACTTCCATTGTCCACTATGAATAATTGAATAAGTTTCAGGAGACTTGGTTATTAAAACTTTTTTGCCACTGGGTCTTTGTTACTAATATAAGTTAATACCAGATTTTAAATACAGAATATACAAATATTAGTCATCCTCTCCAATTTTGGTTTCCCTCTAGAAATTCTGTACATAATCAGTTTGTTTATTATACCAGATTTTTTAAAAAAATTACACATTTTTTGAATGGTAAAGATAGCAACTCACTTAACTTCTGTTTGCCTTCATCCAATGGAGAAGGAAGTGGCAAACCACTTCAGTATCTTTGCCAAGAAAACCCCATGGACAGTGTGGTCCATTGGGTCATGAAGAATCAGATACGACTCAACAACTGAACAACAACAAATAGTTAATGAATTCATAAATAAAGTACAGGAGATTTAAAAATTTTTTAAAATTAAGTGAAGCAATGAAATAAAATGATCTAATAAGATAGATAGTAGTTAATGGGAGAACTAGATTTGGAATCAGACCTCCGTCCAAATTCGTGCTCCAATGCCCACCTACCATTCTTTTCCAAATTTTACATCACTCCCCCTTTCTGCACTTTGTGGTCCAGCCCAACTTCCCTTACTATTACTCTATCTCCTTCTCTAGCCTTTTCTATTGCCTGAACTACTGTGTCTAGATAGTAGTCCCACCTCAGTCTTTCTCCTCTTAGAAATCCTTATTTCTTCCAAAGCTCTGCTTAGGTGCCACTTTCTACTTGAAGCTTTTCCTGATCCCTTTACCTGCTAATGGTCCTCTTTACTGGCTATTTTATTTTACGTATGTTTTATATATTCTAATTTATGTCATAATGTTTCCCTCAATAAAATGTAAGTGCCATGAGAGCTGGGCTATTTTCATTTTTGTCTTTGCATCCCTGATGCCCAAGATAGTTGTTGATTGGTTGATATGATCTTGAACAAATCACTACCTCTCTCTGTGGACTCAGTTTTCCTCATCCATTGAATTTAAGTGGTCTCTCAGATCTCTCCCCACTCTAAATCCTGTGATGCTGTGCTAAGAAAGGAGCCGTCTGTTGCTGCTGAAATGAAAATTACTGTCAAAACACTTTAGAAGGTGAACTAATATTGTTCCCAACAATAAAACACTTAGGGTTAGAAGAGAGTTGCATCCTTCTCACTAAGTAAATTATTTGTAACATTGTTCATTCAGAATAAAACAAATGAAAATATGAGAGGCTTTTTTTGTACCATTATTCTTCTTCCCTGGTTTTATTGGTGTGGGCAGACCCTCTATTACTGTAGATTGTGGTCCCCATCTGTTTAGTAGAAGGTCTTTGTGAGTTTCCATGGCCAAAAAATTTGATCGGCTGACTGCCACCATTTTGGTGAAAAGCTTTTCCAGACTTAACTTGGCTCATTCTTGGATGACAGAATCCATTGCTGGGCCTGAACTCAGGGCTGGGCTTGGTTGGTTTTCCCCAAACTTAGGCTTTCCTTGTTTACTTGCACTTACCTCAAGATCATTTCTGTGTACCCCTCCATGGGCCACTGGAGGAGGAAGTTGTCAGTGGAGAACTATTAAGAGACCAGGCAATTAAAAGGAATTCATTAGAAAAGGTTGTACAACAAGAGTTGTGTTAAAGTTTTGTTCAAGTGAAAGTGTCTGCTACTGTAAAAGGTCTTATGTTTGAGTACTAGAACTAGATAATAAGGCCTTGGACTCACGTGGCACCCATACGAATAAAAAAGATGGCACATTGTGAAGAATTTTGATTCTATACCTGCCTTATTGGACAATAACATCTTTGAATATTGTTTCTGAGGTGCCCCACATGAGGGGACTTCCGTTTGAAATGGAGCATGGATATTTCTAAAATGGGGGCTGTTAATCTTTGTTATGGACCCGTTGACAATCTGATGAAGCCTATGGACTCTTCAGAATGTTTTTAAATGCATAAGATTACAAAGGAAGACTATTATGTTGAAATAATTATAAAAAAATCTATATTTAAAAAAAAATCAGACTCTTAAGAACCCTTACTCCAAATGATGCCAGTTAATCATTCATTCATTCAACAAAAATTGAGGGTCTATTGTTTCCATGTACTACTAGGGCAGTAGAAAACTTAGATAAGTAATGGGTCCCTGCTCTCATAGAACTTACAGCCCAGTAAGGAAATTCTGGTCACTATAATATACAGTTGCATTCCAATAGGAAATTGTGAGAAGGGGTTCTTGGGATGAGATGCTATGGAACTCTGAGCTGGGTAGATCTGTAGAGCACTCCTGTTCAGTTCCCATGGCTGTGACTGAAGTATTCACCCTCCACCTTTGGGGATATACTAATGATTAGAAAACAGATTTGAACCCTGGAGTGAGTTTTTCAGACAGCTAGGAATCAACTGAGGTGGCATTGGTTGTCCCCTGAGCCTGGAATGGGTACTTTCAACTACTCTGCCTTTTAATTTCCCTGACTGATCTCACGTTTCACCTTTTCTCGGGAACCTTTGCTGGTCTTCCCAGCTGCTAGTGTTTTCTGTTCTAGAGACTGCCTCCAATTTACCCTGTATATTTCTTCTATATCTCTAGTTAAATGTTATATTCCTCATTAGAATATGAGCTCCTTGAGGGAAGAAACTAGTTTTTTTCCTTTGCATTTCCAGTGCTCAGTAAAGTGCCTGGCATATTATACACTTTATTCATGTTTTTTAATTAATTGATTGGGTGGCTGAGGTGTTAGACGTGGCAGGGAGATGTTGAAAACAGGGAGCAGGAAGACTACCAATTCTTTTGTGTTTTTTGATTTAATTTAATTTTTTGTTATTCTGAACTTGACGGACACCAGCAAGCATGAGTACTTCCATATGCAGAGAACAGAAAAAGAGGATTATATATGATGCTGTGAATCTACCTACATTACCTACTTTTTTAAAAAAGTATATAATCCCATTCAGCAAGTTAGTTCAAAGCTGTCCTGCTTACATTGCCAAGGGGTTAGAGATGAGATTAGGCAGGAAACAGGAGGGTTTTTCAGACTGAGATGGAGCCTGATAAGGAACTAGGAATTTATTAACCAAAACAAAACAAAACAAAACAAAACAAAAAACAATCCACAAACTTCCCTGCCTCCCTTCCCTTCCTAAGTTTCCAGGGGAGTTTAAACTTGTGATATTTATTGACTAGAGCCTCTTGAAGGGGAAATGCTGGGGCAAGGACTGAGGAAAGACTTAGTGGCCAGATAAACATTTATTGATTGCCTGATATGTGTAAGACCCCATGGGGAAGCAAATATCACTCAGTTGGTGGACAAGGTGCCTACTATGTGCCAGGTTCAGTGCTGGGGCTACAAATTCAGTGAATGAAGCAGTCCTTCCTGGTGAGGAATTTATATTCTAATCAGGGACATAAATAAGACAAATGCATACCCATGTGAGAAAAGAATTAACAAATAAGACCAGCTATGGTAAGGGATTGAGAAGTGCCAACCAGTCAGTCAGTTATGTAGGAAATCAGAAATGGAGACATTTTTGTCTTTTGGGGGTGGTTAGGAAAGACTTCTTGGAGGAAGGGGATTTGAATTGGGCTCCAAGGATCTCCTGTTAGGAGTTAATCTACCCCAGTAGTAACTATGGGAGACTCATTGTTGGGAATCCAGATGGAGAGCTCCTTTGGATTTTAAAGGGTTGTTGGGGCTCCTCAGAGTTTTGGGCTGGTGGTGGCCAATTGAAAGAGCATGGGGTGGCAGGGAACTCTCCTCCTGGAAGCAATTTTTCCTGGTAGTCAGTTCTCCAGAATTGGCATGTTAGGAGACTGCCCAGAGAAATTATCAGACCCTATCATCTCACATAAACTCCCAAGAGGCCTGGAGAAAGATTTAAGGACAGTTTCTACAATTCTTAATCTCAAGCTCCAATGTGGCTGACTTGTGTCTACAGCTGAACAGGCCTGATGACTGGGGATACTGCTGAATGAAATCACAGAAATTATTGTTTTTCTTAAATAAATAATTATTTAGACGCAGAGGGGTTAAGATGTCACATTTCTCTAGGACTTCAAAGTTTTCAAAATGTCTTTCTTGGAAATAACCTGTGAGGGGAGTAGTACAAGATTTGTGCCCTGCTTTTACAAGTCAGGAAACCATGATTCAGAGAGAAGTGTCTTGCTTGGGTCCCATAACTATTAAGTGCTAAAATCAGGATTTGAACCCACATCCCTCCTGATAATCAAGTTCAGAGATCTTCCCACTAGTGTTGTGACGATGCCCTAAGGAAGAAGAGGGAATGGATAGATAGCATCATGGAAACAACGAACATGAGCTTGGATAGGTTTCTGGGAGATAGTAGAAGATGGAAGAGCCTGGTGTGCTTTGGTCCATGGGGTCATAAAGAGTTGGACACAACTGAATGAATGAGGAGTTGGACAGGACTGAACACCACCACTATGGTTAAGTACTATAGGCTAGTTAGGAAGGAAAAGGATCAGTGTAGCTCTCCCGGAGACACCTGTAAAGGCTTTTTGGAGTAGGTGAGACTTTAGAGAATCATAGAGACTTAGAGCTGAAAGGGATCTTAGAGGTAATCCAGTCCAGCCTCCTTATTGTACAGATGAGGAAACTGAGGCTCAGAGAGGTTGAGGTCTTCAAGACTGTACAGGTGGTAAGTGATAAGAGTTGGAATTTGAACCTGTCAGCTGACTCCAGTTCAGTACAATTTCTGCTGAATGTTGCTTTGGAAAATGGTTAGGCTGTGTGAATAGAAGTGGAGAGAATGAAGGGAACTGGGGGTATAATAGTAGACAGTATTAGAACTAGAATCCAAGGGCCTCCTACTTCATTTCAATCCTGGCTGAGTTCAACCCATACCCTTTTGCAGTTATATCGTGGAAAGAGGAATCAGGTCCTCTGGAATCAGACGACCTGAGTTTAATCCCACTTTGGCATTTGGAACCTGTGTGGCCTTGGGCAAATCACTTAATTCACTTGGACCTCAGTTTCCCATCTTTTAAATGAGAGGATTAGACTCGATGACCTCCTCTATAGACTCTATGACCTCCATAGCTCCAGGTCTATGATCTTATGGTTTCTTTACACCCCTACTTCTTTGAAGCTCTTTATTGGTAATTCATTAGTCTACTCTTTGCCTACCATGTGCCCCTCCATTGCCCTTTGGGGGATCCCCAACTCAACCATATACTTGCTATCTGTGTCCTTGACGCCATCTTGGTCTCAGTTCCTCCTTGTGTAAAATAAGGTAGATTATGTTTAATATCTGGCCCTCCAAACTGGGGGAAAATGTATGGAGAATGGTTTAGTCTGCATTATTGACATTTTCTCCATCATTTTCTTAAGTTTAGAAATCAACAAAACAATCAAACCTTGATTTCTCCCACTGGCCAATTTCTGAGACTAAATGCTCATACTGACGTTTAACAATCAGCTGCCTGTTGAGATGATTCTAGCACACCTCTGGTTTTACCAGATGATCTCTAAGGTTGGATCCAGCATTTTACAATTCAATTTCAATTCAGTTCAATTCAATAAACATTTATTAAGCACCTTACCCCACAATTTTAAGAGTTTGTCAGTGACATCCTCTGAGAGGGGTGGGCCTTGCTGGGAATAGCATGAAAATTGGAGAAGAGAAATGGGCGTGGTGAGGTGTGTCCAGATTGTTTCACAGTGGATAGAGGGCCTGGCCTGGAGTCAGGAAGACCTGAATTCAAATTTGATCTCAGATACTTAATACCTGTGTGACTCTGGCCAAGTCACTTAACCCTGGTTGCCTCAGTTTCTTCCTTTGTAAAATGAGCTGGAGAAGGAAATGGTAAACCACTCCAGTATCTTTGCCAAGAAAACCCCAAATGGCCCTCAAAGAGTCTGACATGGCAGAAATGATGATTGCAGATGGCATTGAAAACCAACTGAAGTTTTCCACTCCTGGGTTTGCTACCCACAGCTCAATGACCATAAACTCTTAGCTCCTCAGTGTCCTCATCTGTAAAATGGGGCTAATAATACTTTACTGTATTGTTTTGAGGATTAAATGAGATGATGGATAAGAAAGCAAAGTGGGCTACGTAAATGGAAGCTATTATTAGCGGCTTCTACACCCCCTCTTAGCCCCAGCCAGACCTGGGGGCAGATTGGCTTTTTGCTGGGTGAGAACTAAAGGACTGCTTAAAGGAAAACAACAAGAGATTTCTTTTCTTTCTCTGCTTGGAGAAGATTAAGGGAGAGAGAAGGAGCACGGGGGAGTGAACAGAGACAGAGCTGTTTGCCTCTTTCTGGGAAAAGGGAGCTAGTTCAGCTGTACAGACCACTTAATACCCATGAACTTACAATTAAATGCGGAAGTGGGAGACAAGAGAGGGGCTAAAAGGAGATATTGTTCAAGGCTCCGGGGTAGAGGATGCTGGCTGAAACCCCTGGGGAAATGGCCAGGGCCCAAGTCATGAATGCATCCTCAGTTTCCTGGGCTTTGCTGCTGCTGAGCCCAGGAGGGGGGAGGAACTGGGGCCTCCCTCATTTGGCCCCTTTGTGCCTCTCTGCTGGACCCAGCCTCAAAGGCTTGCTTGATTCTGTTTCGAGCCCTTTTCTCAGGGGTTAGAGGGGTTCCTGCTAAGTGCCGCCCTCACTGGGCCCCAACAAGGAACCCTGGGAACAAGGATGTGCTGGAATTTGTTTTAGAAAACCTTTATCTCATCAGAGAATCATAGAGCTGGAAGGATGTAGGGTATCAGGGCTGGAAGGAACCTTAGAACATAGCTGGAAGGGATCTTAGAACATAGGTTGTAGATCTGCACAACTGGAAGAGACTATAGAATACACAGAACATAGGGTGTCAGAGCTGGACCAACTCTCAGGGATCATTTTAGTTCAACCTCCACATTAAAAAAAAAATATTTTTGTTGATACCTTGTGCTTTTATCTCACTTATATTTCCTAACATATTGCTATTCCTTCCCTTCCCAGAGAATTATCCCTTATAATAAAGAGTGAAAAAGTGGGGTGGGAAATTTGGCAAATCTAACCAATATATTTAGTGTTCCACACCCATAGTCCCCCGCCTCTTGGGCGAGGAAGGTATTTTTAATAACTATGGAGTTTGAGGGTTTCTTTGGGGCCAAGCTTGGTAATTACAATTTCATAGTATTTACTTTTGATTGTTTCATTGTTCCAACCCCCCCCCCCCCATTTTATAATGGATGAAAAGGAGAGTCCTGAAGATCAGATCCTAATTGTTTCTTCCTCGGTTTGTCCTCACAATGAAGTTCTTTGTAGGTTAGTCTTTGGGAATATTGAAGGGATAGGTACCTCTGCCCTCCTAGGGCTCTCCTGACATAGTGCCAACAATGTCTAGGGTCCTAGCAGACCCCAAACCAGTTTTCTAGACTCCTGGCTGATTTCATGACTCTCTAAGATCTGACCACGTCCTATTTATCCCACCTTCTCTCCTACTGTTCCTAACTGTATTCTTTTCTTCCCTGCAGTCAGAAAACTTCTTGTCTGCTGGTCTTCCCCTGTGCCTCCCGAAGTATGCAAAGTTTAGAATTTGTGGGGCCTTAGACATCATCTCAGTTGGAATCCCATGAGGCGAATCAGCTTCTTGACTTCCTAGGTGGGGAAGCCTTAAGGGTTGAAGGAGAAGATTTGACCTGCTTTCCCAGAACTGATGCTCCGATAGTATTTTAAGCTCTATGCCTTATTGAATCAGCATCATAGAATTGGAAGGAAATGAGAGATCATTTAAGCTAACCCTCTTTATCTTACAGATGTGAAAACTGATGCCCAAAGAGGGGCATAGCTATTTAGTGGCAGAACTAGTACTCAGAAGTCTTAAGCTTTTGACACAATAACATTCCAGTTTCCATGGTCCTTTAGAGATAGAAATTGCCGGGCTTGGGGAGTGGGGGAGGGGGGGGAGAGAGAGAGAGAGAGAGAGAGAGTTTGTGAAGGAACAATGTCTGAGACAGGCAAGGATTGTTTAGAGGTCAGGCAGAGGGAATTGTCCTTTCTGCTGTGGGATGAGCGTAGGTTTGGGGCCCAGGGTGAGGGACCATCAGTCTCTCAGTTCCTTCCATTGTCTCTGTGTCCATGGTAACCCTGGGCTGATGGGTTGGAAGTGAAAACTCCAGTAGCCCTGGCCTTCTGCCTCACCTTCTCTTTTGCCAGATACAACTCCAATGGGCTCCAGCCTGTCTGAAGGGAACCGTGGCTATGGGTATGACAGGCCCCCTTGAATCTGATCTCCCACCTCCCCGAGAGCAGCTTTTGAGAGTTGTTCTGGGGATTAGTGACCAAGACTGGTACCTCCTGCTGCCGGTTCCCTTAACTTCCGTGCCTTTCTTCCCTCCTCCTTTTCCTTCCTCTGTGTCCTTCCCTCCACCCCCCTTCCTTCACTGTTTTTGTCTCTGTAGAACCAGGAGGTCTCTGTTGAAAGTTTGGGGGTTTTTATAGAACCGTAGAACTTAAAAACTGGAGGGAAATCTCAAAGGTCATGTAATAATAATAACAGCTAACAGCGTTTATATAGGGTTTTAAGCTTTGCAAAGTACTTTACATACTTTATCGCATTTTTCTGGGAGGTATCTGCTCTTAGTATTTCCATTTTACAGGAAACAGGCTGAGAGTAAATGAGTAGCCCAGGATCACTCAGCTACTAAGTCTACAGGCAGGATTTGAGCTCACAGCTTCCTGATTCCAGGGCCACCTTCCTGCAGACTTTTGTTCTCATGGAACATTGATTGGTATTATTCCTTCTCTCTCCTCCCTCTCCTTCCTTTCTTTGTCTCCATTTCCATTTCATTTCTATCCCCTTTCTTTGTGTAATACATTCTCTCCTGTCTCCTTCCCCTTTTCTTTCCCTTTCTGTTCAGGGCCCTACTCCTGAAGAAAGGCCAGCCTACGGATTTAATTGAAATGTCAACAGAGCTTTGAGAAAGGTTGGGGAGTTACCTGCATTTATTAGAAGCACAGTGAGCAAAACATTGGTGTTCGTTAGAAGGCACTTGTGAGACATTCAGGCTTTGAGGCTTTTGCTTTGATGAACTGGAAAGTCACCCAGGCTGGATCTATTGGGGCTGAGCTCTGAGCATCCTGCTTATCTGATGCTTGAACATGCAATCTGAAAGGTTTGGATTTGGAATGGCCCTAAAGGGTTCTTCCTTCCTATTTGTAAGAAGGCCAGTTTCCATAAAGAGGTAATTATTTATTAATATCTATATCTATTTAAAGTCATAGTTGTCTAAGCTGCATAGCTGATAGAGTGCTGTGCTTGGCATTGGGAGATTTGAGTTCAGTTCCTCTCCCATGGCAAACATGAAATCCCTTTGGACCTCAGTTTCTTCATTTGTGATATGGGAATAATAATACTTGTACCACAGGTAGTGGGGAAAAGTATTTGTAATCTTAAAACATATATAAATGGAAGTTTTTAATAATTATTACCCAATATTATATTTCTTGTCTTCTCAATGGATGGCAAAGGGGGTAAAGGGAGAGAATTTGAAACTGAAAATAAAAATTAAAACTTAAAAAAGAATATTAAAAAAACATATTTTAAAAATAAAATGGTAAACAATGATAAAAATGACAGGAATTAAAAAAAATAATTATTACCTAATCTCTCCTTTGCTCCATTTTACATATGAGGAAACTGAGGCTTAGAGAGTCAAAGAGACTTGCTTAAAATCACCTATCAAAGTAGTGAGAAAAATGGAACTAGAACCCAGGTCTTCTGATTCCTGTTACCACACTGAATTGCCTCTAACTTGCAAGAGGGTGGGGTAAGGGTTAGGTACCTTTATCTATATTCCTATTAGGGCCTGTACAAACTGAATGCTATTTGCAGAGCATCTGGCAGCAAACAGAAATAGTGTTCACTGCTAAGGTAGCTGTAGTCCCTTTGGGTACCAATGTGTGTTTCTCTCAGGGAGTGGTGTTAATGTGTGCACGCATGAATATGCATGGTCTGCTTACAGATTCATGGATGGCTATAAGTCATTTATCTTTTTATGGGGAGTAGTGGGAGTGTATATTTACACATTAACACTGTTTTCTGAAATAATAGTTGACATTTATATAGATTTATAGTTAAAAAGTGCCTTATATCCATTAACTCATTTGTTCCTTATAACAACTCTGGGGAGGAAGCTGGTGCAGTACAAGTAATATTATGCAGGTATTGTGGTACTCTAGAGGCAGCCAGGCGGCACAGTGGATAGGGAGAATGGGATGGGTTGGGAAGTCTTCAAGCTTTGGGTACATTTATCATAATGAGAATTACTATTTGGGTATGAGTTAGATTTGGGCAGCTTGGTACCTCAGTGAATAGAGCACTGGGCTTGAACTGAGGAAGAACTGAATTCATATGTGGACTGGAGTCAGTAAAAACCTGAGTTCAGATCCAGCCTCAGATACTTACTAGCTATGTGAGCATGGGCAAGTCACTTAGCCCCATTTGCTTCAGTTTCCTCATTTGTAAAATGAGTTAGAGAAGGAAATGGCAAACCTCTTCAGTATCTTTGTCAAGAAAACCCCAGATATGGTCATGAAGAAACAACGTCATGCTACTCTGCCACTTAGTAGCTTTTGACCATGGGCAAGTCCATTAATCTCTCCAGCCCCTCAGTTTTCTCTTCTGAAAGGTGGGGTTTGTTTATACTACTTATTGGGCTTGTTGTGAGCAAAGTGCTTTGGAAACCATAATCAAGTCCAGTATACATGTGAGCTAGAATTCACACAGACCTTCTTTTTCCCTATAGTGTGGTTTTATTTCTGAAGGAGGAAAACCTCCTGTATTAGGTATGACTTTTTTCAGGTATGACTATTTCTGACTAGCAAGGGTTGATACTTCGTGGGTAGGAAATGCATGCTTTTGTGTACATCTTTCTTGGGGATGCTTTTGTGCCTAAAGGGCCCAGGATCAGATCAGGCAGGGCATTGGATACCTTGGAAGTAAGCCTCTCTTGCCACTCCCATCCTTCTTAATCCTGGGACTGGTGGGTATGTGGTATACACAGGTCGGCACATGTGACTTCTAGAAGTTACTGAGTATGAATCTTGAAAAGCTCTAGAAAGTACACTGCTCTAGACTGGGTGATAAGAATACTTGGGTTTGGTCTTAAACCCTGCTGTCAAGTCTGAATGAACTTGAGGAAGGTGTTTAAATTTTTGTCATCATTTTTCCAGCAGGGAAGGATAAACATTTATTCTTCATACATCTAGAAAACATTAATTTGGGCAAAAAGAACTTCCTAAACCCAGAAGAAAACTGATTGGTGGGATGCTGACACATAAGTCAGACTATTCTAGTAGAAGAAGTATAGGATTTGGAATCAGGAGGCCTATTTTAATTATAAAATGCATTTGGATAAATCTGGATTATATATTAGTGCATGTTGTAAAAGTCAGGTGTTAGTCAAGTGCAGTTGAATTAGAAGAGGGGCACCCTATGTCCTAGAGTCTGGTGTGTGCTCTTGTGGTACATTTGGTGGCTACTGATTCCCCCCCTCCTAGAAGGTGATGGCAGTAGAGGCTAGAGAGGTGGCACTTTGGGAAAGTGGGTACGGGAGGGTCCCCACCAACCCTGCATCCTTAGGAATGGGGTAGAACTAGGAGGGAAGGGTAGGTGGGTAGGGACCAGCATGAGGAAAAACTGTGCTCACTCTACTTTTGATATAGTTCTGAATCAGGGCTCAGCATAGATGAATTAGGACATGATTACTTTAATTACAAAAAGATTATTATTATTTTTAAAGGAAGATTCCTCACTGGACCTTTGCATATTAAATTTCTTGAAGTAATTGCATGGAGGTTTTGTGTTTACCTCACGGGAGTTTCTCCTATTGCAATACTCCTGCCTTGGGTTGAAGGGTGGGCTACCTTCTCAGTCCAGGGAAGGTCACCGTGGATCAAGGCAGGTCTCTAGCTTTTGCCATTTCCCTCTACAACCAAGGGGTTTCTCCAGCTGTTAGTGGAACTGGAGGAGGGGTGGGGGAGGGGGCCTATCTAAGGAGCAAGAAAGCCCACAGTATCAGCAAACAGTTTCCTTTGGCACCAGATCCATCAGCTCCTGAACAGCTGGGGCTCAGCTGGACAAGGCTTCTGGGAGGTCAGTTTAACTTGTGATGGCAAAAGGGTCAAGTGGCAAGTAGATGGGAAGCTCTGATCAGTCTCCCTGACCTCTTGCCCTCCTTATGGCTTTTTGGTTCTGTCAGCAGGTCTCTTCTTTCCTCCTCTCACCCCCCTCCCCCTTCAGCATCCTGCAGCCCCAGGGAGTAGAGTGGCTACTGAAAGGGGATGGGTCAGCCAAGAGCATTGAAACCAAGAGCCCTTTCAGATACAGTCTTGGGAATCAAAGATAGGTTGCCTTAAACTACTAAGAGGTGTAGTAGATAGAGGGGGACTTAGAGTCAGGGTTCAGACACTTACTAGCTTTGGGGGACTGCAAATCCTTCAACTTCTTTAGCCCCAATTTCCTCATCTGTAAAATGGGGGTAATATTAGCTCCTTAGCAGGGTTTTTGTGAGGATCAAATGAGGTAATGTTCTTTGTAAACCTTAAGGCGTTATATAAACGTTAGCTGTTATTATGAATGATAAAAAGAGGTAGGTAAGTGCCTTAAGTTCTAAGACTCTAATTAGTTGTGTGAGTTTTGGTGCTTTATTTCCCCTCCCTAGGCCTTAGTTTTCTCATTTGTAACAGTACCTGTCTTATCTACCTCTTACCTGGATGTAGAAGAGTAGGGACAGTGGGCAGGTAACAATAACTGCTTACATTGCTAGAGCGGTTTTATTCGAATTCTTGCCAGAAGGTCCATGTAACTGATACACATTAAGTTGTCCTGTCAGACTCCTTTAACTTGTATTTGTCAAATTATAAATAAAGCCATTGTTTGTCTACTTTCCATTTATATAACTTCCAGTTACAAAACTGCTTTATACATATATCTTCATATATGTATATATATATGTGTGTGTGTGTATAAAAGCCTCAGTTTCCTCATCTGTAAAATAGGGATAGTATCAATTCTGCATTAGGATTTTTGTGAGGCTCAAATGGTATTGGTTAAATTCTTTGTAAACCTTTAAAGTATTATATAAATGTTGGCTGTGATTATGAATGGCATACACTGTTATGAATGGAATATTTAAGTACATATGTGTGTGTGTGTATATATATATATATATATATATAAAATCTCATTCATTTTAGTATTTTGTCAGGTATTCAGGGTGTGGATTGTGATTTAGATGAGAGGAGTAGCTTATTATAGTAGGAGACCTGACTTTTAGACCGAACTCTATCATATCACTCACTTACTGTGTGACCTTGACTAAGTTATATCCCCTCTCTGAGCTCCAGTTTTAACAACTGTGTAGACTAGGGGGCAGATATGTTTAGATAACCGAGTTCTTTGCTGTCACTATAGTTACGTCCCAAGAGAGGTAAAAATAAACATAAATAATATGAGAGTGCAACCCACTCCACCATTACATCTTTCACTCAGTCACTAAAATGACTTTACTAAAGCCCAGGTCCAACCTTGTTAACCTCCATACTCCATAAACTCCAGTGGCTCCTTGTTACCTCCAGGATCAAATAGAAAATTCTCTGTTTGGCTTTCAAAGCCCTTCATAACTTACATCCTTCCCTCCCTACGACTTTTCTAATCTTCTGGAAAGCCCTTTATAATCTAGCTCCCTTACCGTGTATTCTTCAACCAAGGAGCCCACATAGAGCCCACTGGCTTCTTGGCTGTCCTCCAAGCTTATGCAATACTCTCCCTCCTTGTCTCTATCTCCTGGCTTAGATTGAAATAAAGTTCTGTGAATATTTAAAAACAAAACAAGTTCCTGAGATCTGGTCAGTCTCTGAATTAGATGGTATCTGAAGTTCTTAAATCATTGGTTCTTAGAATGCAAAGGAATCTTGACCTGCATCTTCCAGACCCGAGTCAAGCAGCAGTCATAGTATTACATTTGATTCTGGGTTCCAATGTTTAAGAAAAACATTGATAAGCTCGAGAGTATTTGGAGGACAACCAGGATCTATGACATCCTGGTTGAAGGAACTAGGCTTATTTAGCCTGGAGAAGAGAAGGCTCTAACACTTAGCACAATGCCTAGAATATAGCAGAGGCACTTAATACATGTTTATTGATTGATTCAATCAATCAGCTTTCTTTGAAGTATTTGAAGGCCCATCATGTGGATCAGATTTGTTATCTTAGGCTCCAGAGGGCCGAGCCAGGAGCACTGGGTGGGCATGAGTTGTCTAGAGGTTAGTAAGAGGAGCTGGAATAATAAAAAGTGGGATGGGATGGGTTGGGAGGTAGGGAGTTGTAAGAGTTGAGTCTTCAAGCTTTGGGTAGATGACTGCTTGTTAGGTATGTTATGATGGGGATTACTAAGTGGGCCAGAGTTGGATTAGATGACCTATGATGCTACCTACCATATCATCCTTTGGTGATAGAATCACAGAATAATAGAGCTGAAACCAATAGGACCTTAGAAACCAATTGGTTTAAATTGTTTGTTTCATACCTAAAAATGCTGAGCCTCATAGAAGGCTTTCTCAGAAGAAGACTTGTCTAAGGTCACACAGGTAGCATGTGGGAACTCAGGAGTTCTGTCCCTTCTCCCCAATCGTGAAATATTAGAGCTGGGAAAGGACTTTAGAGATCATCTTATCCCAGTTTCTCCATGAAGAAACTGAGGCCAGAAGAAGCCAGGGGCGAGGTCACATAGGTAGAGGGTGGCAGGGCTTGAGAGTGGGTCTCCAGGTTTGGAGTCTTAGCAGCCTTTCCTCTTTCCACTGTAACCTTACCCCTGAGACATGATTCCTGTGGCTTCTCTAAAGGAAGAGAAAAAATTAACATGTCAATACAAGGTGGTTAATAGTGCTGGTGATAAATGAATGAATTATGCGCTATTCCTATCTATGGAAGCTCCCTTTAAATCAAAGGTTTCTCTTGGTTTAGGTTGCTCTAATGGGAGGGGCAGGGGCTGATTTATTGGAGTGGGAGTGGAGAGAAGGAGCTGGTGATGGCTGGTGAAGGGAGAAGGATGATTCATTTCAAGCACAGCCCCCTGAGGAGTTTGAGAACAGGGGCAGCTGTCTGGGATTGCTGCTAGAATGTTTTTATTTAAAAAAAAAACCACACACACACACACACACCCACACACACCCCCACACACACACCCCCACACACACACCCAGGGGTGATTAGGCTTGGGGTCAGAGTGGGAGAAGGTGGACTGGATGACTGAAAGAGTGTTAGGAGATTTATAACCAAAAGAGACCTTAGGTATTATCTAGGGCAGCCCCTCATTCTTAATCAATTAATCATTGATTTTTGGGGCCTGTGTCTTCCCTGAAAGAGGAAGGTGAGATAGGATAGCTTCTCTCCCAAAGCTGGCCTGGCAAACCCCCATTGGGCAGAGCATTCGGGGTCTCTGACCACTGGCATCTTCACTTGGACCCAGAGACTTTGGGACCCAGCTCAGCCTTGGGCCAAACCCTCTTCAGAGAGGCCAGGACATTGTCTGACTGCAGAGTCTTTCTGGGGCTCTTCTCAGGATGGGTGTGGTCCTTGCATTGGATCTAGATTTGACTTTATGGGAAACAACATAGACTACGGTAACTACAAATTCTCTTGAATTGTGAAAGACATCATTTCATTGAGGAGGATATTACCTAGGAGAATACCTTGCTGTTGCAGGATCCTGGTATATGTTACAGGGACACCCAGGCTCTGGAGCTTGAGAACCTGGGAAAGGTTTCAGGAACAGATAATCTCTAGAAGGTTGGGTTTGGCCTAGGACAATTGGAACTGGATTGTTAGGTCCTATTGGTGAATTCCTCCATCTCTTGAGAGGACCCAGGCACATCTAGCCTTCATTCTCCTCTGGTCTGTGCTTCTGATTTTTGGGGACTTTGATTCCTTCATTTTCCATTCTCTCCCTTTTAGCTCCCTCTTTTGTGTTAATTATCGTAGTAATAGTAGCATTTATAAATTAACAAATCACTTTACAACAACCCAGTGAGGTAAGGATCCAGGGAAAGGGAAGCAAGGAAGAAGGGAATATGCCTTCTTTGTTCCAGGCACTGTATAAAGCAGATGCTATTATTATTCCCATTTTATAGATAAGGAAACTAAGTCTGAGAGCTATTAAGTGACTTGCTCAGTAAGCTAGTAAGTGTTTGAGGCTGGATTTGACAATCCACTGTAGAGGGATACTAGCTGCTTAAAGAAAACATCCAGTGAATATGGAGTCAAAAGATTTGTCCAATCTCTCAGACATTAGCCTCGGTGACTTTGGACTGGTCATTATGCCTGGGTGAGCCTCAGTTTCCTGCTTGTAAAATAAGGATAATATTGCCCAAGCTTCCTCCCAGGGTTGTTTTGAGGATAAAATAAGTCTTTGTGTAATGGGATTTGTAAGACATCAGGTGTTAAATGAATGTCAGTGCTCTGCTTGTTACCCAGATGGGCATACTTCTGAACTCACAGGGGGTGTGTGAAGTTCAAATGAGATTGTTGTGGGTGTATTTTGTGATAGTAAAAACCTATATGAATGAGAGTGGCTCTTAGCATTAAATGAAGCCTATTTGTACACATGCCAAATGACAACACCAGGTAACCTAGCACTTAGCAGGCTAAATGAACCTCATATTCAGTGAGTGGGGTAGATCTAACACTGCTTTGCAGGAGTCATAATCCGTTTGTACAGGGCATACAGTGACATTCACAAAACACTTATGTGCTTTCAGTAGTATGAGTACATGTACTACACTTATTTAACTCATTTAACAGATGAGGTTCAGAGAAATGTTAGAGAAAGTGTTAGAGCTAGGATTTGAATGGAGTCCAATTTTCTTTTTACAACTTTGCTTTACTGTTGCAGAGAAAAAGACTCATCTAAACTTTGGTGATGCCATTGTAGGAAATGCCCTGGCCCCATACCTTTCTAGGACAGTAATGGCCAATACCTGTGGATTGCTTCCTTGTCCGTAGCTGCACCTTAAGGGGAATTACTTAAATAAATAGACACAAGAAAAATCTCTCAGCAGAGGGCCTGGGAAGCGTGGTCACATGTTGATAGGGAACCCAGAATCCTGGGCAGACGCAGAGCTTAGGGCTGTGGAGGAAAGGGAAGAGTGGGTCCTCCGGAGGGAGAGATGGAAGGAGTGAGGCTGGCTTTCCTAGAAATCCAATATGAGAAACTGTTGGTTCTGCTGTTAACAGACCTCACTGACAGCTGCTTCCCTTCTGGTCTTTTTGTTGAGCTGGCAGCCTCTGCTCTTTCTTCAGCTTTGGAGGAATCAGCTTCACTGATTGATCTGCCAGAAACCCTCAACTCTGAGAGGGTTTGGGGTGCTGATGGTGGTGAGGGGAAGCAGGAACAGATGGCCTTGTCTGCTGCCCAGTGGGAAGGATGCTGAAGGCTTCATGCCCAAGGCTGCAGTCGGTGGGAGTTGGCTTGTGGCCTGCACTGGATTAAAAAAAAAAACCCAATAAATAATAGCTTCCATATTCTGACTTGGTGTCAGAAGTTCTGACTGTCACTAGCTGTGTGATAATTTGGTAGAGTCTGTTTATATGTAGTTAGGTAGTATCATGGATAGAATGGTGCACTTAGAGCCATAAAAGGACCTAATTGAGAATCCTGCCTCAGTCACTCACACGCTAACAGTGTGACCCTAGACAAGTCACTTTAACCCCATCTATAAAATGGGGATAATAATAGCACCTACTAAACAGGATTTTTTGCGAGAATAAAATGAGATAAAATGTAAAGTGCTGCATAAGTGCTAGCTGTTGTTGTTGTTATAGCAGAGACAGGATTCAATTCTATATCATTTAAGCTCCAAATCCAATGCTCTTGCTACTATACTGTGCTGACTTGTCGCTGTTTGGTCATTTTTCAGTCATGTCTGACTCTCTGTGACCTCGTTTGGAGTTTTCTTAGCAAAGATACTGGAGTGGTTTGCCATTTCCTTCTCCAGTTCATTCTAGAGATGAGGAAACTGAGGCATACGGGGTTAAGTGATTTTCCCTTAAGTATTTGAGGCCAAATTTGAACTCAGGAAGAGGAGTCTTCTTGACTCCAGGCCCATCACTCTATCCACTGGGCCTCTTAGCTGCTAATCAGATGATTAGCCATTTGTGTATCTTAAAGCACTATGTAAATGCAAGCAGTATTAATGTGTAAAATAGGAGTTGGATTAAAATATATTTAGGTCATTTAGAGATGTCAGACCTTAGTTAAGCTTCTAGTTAAACCCTCTCATTTTCTAGTTGAGGAAACTGAGTCTCAGAAAGGTACTTGACTGTCAGAGCATTGAAGCATTTTTTGACTTGAATTTACGATTTTATGCGTGTGTGCAACTCCTTAACAATACAGATCAGTGACTGTTCTGAAGTATATAGTCCTGAGAGTTGACATGGGGCACTGGAAGGTGGGTTGATTTATCCAGGATCTTACATCCACTGTGTGTCAAAGGCAGCATTTGAACTCAGGTTCTCCTGATCTAGAGTGGTTCAGGAAGTGGAGTACTGCTCCATTACGATCATGTCAAGTTAGTGGCAGAGCCAGCACCAGGTCCAGCCATTCTGTAGGTGTGTAACCACTATCCTCTCCAGTAATCCTTACGTGTAAGGTATTTCTTATTTTTTCAAGGGTTTTTTTTTTCCAGTAATAACTAGTTTATTTAAGCCCCTCAACAGTTCTGTGAATCGGATGTTACACAGGTATCGTTCTTCTCGTTTTATGGATAGGGAAACTGGAGGCCCCAGAGGGTCACTCAAGCTAGTGGGAGAGTCTGGTCTAGATCATTTCCCATGCCTCTTGCCTCCCCACTCCAGTTGTCTGTGCCTCAGTGTTTGGACCACACACATGCACAAATTGATTTCATACCGTGACAGACTATTGGGTGATTAAATGGAAGATGGGGCACATGTCTCTCCCCCAAACAAACATACACACAAACAAACAAACAAACAAATCCTCAACCCCAAACAAAAAAAAATCCCTAAATTACAAGTATCTTTGAAACTGTGGCTGGCTGGGTTTCTGGCTCTGGCAGTGTGGGAATGGGGAGAGGTTGTGTGGCCGTGTGGTTAGGGTGAACCTCAGGCGTGCTGCTAACATCAGTTGGCTGGTGAGAGAGGCAGTGCTATTCTTAGGGGTCTTGCCTAGGAAGGATTGAGCAGAATGGGGGAGGAGAGGCACTGTCCGGATTTCAGGGGCCCCTCTCCCCTTTCTTGCCTCATGTGCTCAGAGGCTTTATAAAAAGTATTAGCCTCTTTCACCCCTTTGGAAACAGCTGTCTCCAATAGACCCTTTCCCATCGCCTGCTTTGTATGTGTTGGCCTTTTCTTCTGTGCCGGGGCAGGGGATTGGATTGATTTGTGTCCCTGTCCATGGAAGCCTGGACAAGCTGGGCTTCAAGACCTCAGGGCTCTGACAATAAGTGGAGCCAGTTCTAGCGGAGTGGAGGGAATCTGGTCACAGGAGCAGCCCTGTTTTGTCCTAGGGACTGGCATTAGTCTTCTTTCTGGTCAAGTCTTGTCTGCTTACCCTGTGTTTCTTTACAAAGTCATTAAATACCTGAAGAAAATCCTAGATGTTATTGGAAGTTTGGAGTACACAGTGAAAGGGGGTGATAGTCCCACTTCTCTTTTCCTTATCAGACTCCCTCTGTGTCGGACCCCCTTCCATCGTACGAAGTATATTAAAAAGCAGGGATACATCCAGAAGGGGTGAACAAGATGGTAGGGGCATTTGTAGAATGAACTGGGAATTTTTAGCTTGGAAAAGACATTTAGGGGAGACACAGGATTGCAGATACTGGACCTGGGAGGGATTACAGAGGCCAGTGTAGTCCAGCCCTCTGATTTTACAGATGAGGAAACAGGCCGTGGGAGTTTAAGTGACTTGTCCAAGGGCAGTCAGTAAGTGCAGGGCAGGATTGGATCCCAGGTCCTCTTGACTGCATAACAAGTGTGTTCTTTCCATTGTATCGATATCTTCAAAAATCTGAATCCAAATTGTTCTGATTCTGGAGGGTAGAACTAGGACCTATTACAGTGAAGTTTGACTGCTTATTAGAACTGCTTATCAATGGAATGAGCTACCATGGGGGATAGGGGGATAGGTTCCCTATCACTGGAGTATTTACAGAGTCATAAATTTCAGACTTGAAAGGGGCCTAAAACAGCCATTTAGTCTAATCAATATCTGAAAAAGGGGGAAGAGAAGGGGGTATTATGGAGAGAATACATGCAGCAGAAAATAGGAGTTAGAAGAGATGACCCTACAGGTTCCTTGAACACACAAGTTTCTGTGACAATCAAGTCTTTCTAGCCAGTAGGACTTAGGAGAAAATAGCAATGTGACTTACTTAGGCAGCATTGTGAGGTAGAGAAATACAGGTCTTTTATATCCAGGAAACTTTTAGTATTGGGCAGGGGAGAGAGGTGGGTAATAGAAGCTGCTCCTCCCCAAACCTGGGCTGTTGGAGATTATACTTTCATGCTTTTCAAAGTACTTTCACTGCCATTATCATAATGATAATGAGAGACAGTGTGATACAGTAGAAAGAACATTAATAATTAATGACATTAATATAGTGTTTAAAATTTTAAAAAATATTTTATATATTATCTCATTTGAACCTCATAACCGTCTTCTCAGATTGTTACCGTAATAATAGTAATTATTCAAGTTTTATTGATACATTTTTATTTTTGTTGTATCACCTTTATTTCCCAACACGACCCTTCCTTTTTTTTTCCATCCCTCATAACAAAGAATTTTTAAAAAATCCAGTTCAGTAAAAGTAACCACCACATCAGTCAAGTCTGACAACATCTGCAGTGTTCTGCACCCACAAGGGTGCCCCTCTTCTCCTCATTTCCCCTCCCTCCACTCCCATGCACACACTTCTGTAAAGAAGGGAGGAAGGTGCATTCTCATCCACTCTGAATTTGGTTGTTACAATTTAACAGCATTCAGTTTTGATTTTTTTTTCCTTTTCCATTTATATTATTATAATCAACACATATGGTTTTCCTGGTTCTCCTCACTTCACTTTTTCAGCAGTTCATATAAGTCACATTATTTGTTTCTTATGGTTCAGTAAGGTTCCATTACATTAAATTAATATGATTATATTTAATTAAAATGACATTACATAAAATAACATACATTAATATATTATTACAATTAGTTATTACCCCAATTTTAACAAATGGGGATAACTTCACCCACTATTTTCTGTGTTAAGGAAGGAGAATTGAATTTGGAGTCAGAAGCTAGACAATTTCCAAAGTTTCTTCTAGTCCTAAATCTTTACAGGGATATTATCAGAGTCAAATGAGATAATTAAGTACATCATAACTTATGCAATATTTGTACTATATTTGTGACTTCATTTGGAATTTTCTTGTCTAAGATACTGGAGTGATTTGCTATTTCCTTCCCCAATTCATTTTATAGATGAGAAACTGAGGCAAATAAGGGTTAAGTGACTTGCACAAGGTCTCACAGCTAGCAAATGTCTGAGGCTGAATTTGAACTCAGGTCTTCCTGACTACAGGCCCAGCACTTTATCCATTGAGCAACTGAGCTGCCTCCAGAGTAGTGTAGTACATACTCCAGAGTAGTATAGTGGAATGAATGCTTAAGTTGGGATCACATGATCTTGGTTTGAATCCTAATCTGCTATTTCCTAACTGGATGACTTGGGCAGGCTTCTTTATCTGTAAAATGAGGAGATTGTCCTAGATGAGATGATTACTATAAAGTACCTTCCAGCTCTAGATTTTTGCTCCTATGATTTATTTCTGATTTGACCCAGCTTTGTGAGATATGTTTTTGCCAAATTAGAAAATAAGACCCTGAATGGTTAGGCCACTCAGTGGGCTTAATTTCTTATTAGAGCTGTCTATCAATGGAATGGCTATTGGGTTTAGTGGCATAGAAAGGTAAAGACCTAGGTGTAGGTGCTCCTTCCAGGGTACCACGTTGGCTATTCCTGTTCCTTTGATGGCTGAGAACGTGAGCTAGATCTGGCTTATCCAGTTGGTCCAGATTTTGGAGACCTTTGGTACCTAGAATTTTCAAGGACATTGCGGCAGCATCCTCAGAAGTCAGCCTAGGTTTCCTTAAGCTTTGTTTCCTAATAGCTAAGCTATCATAAAAGCCATGTTGGGACAAAGGTAACGCTTGCTTGAATCATAGAACGTGGAATACATAAGTTGTAAGAGACCGTATATAGCACAAAAAGGGAAGGAAACTGGAAGGTTAGTAGATGAGCAACTACTTAATTTTACAGAAGTTGAAATTGAGGCCCAGAAGGGTTAAGTCACCTGCTCATGGTTACACAGTTAGGTTCAGGGTTTTGTTCTGAGTTTATGGGAATACAATTTGGCAGTCTATGTAATGAGAGCCTGTTAGGGTTCGTCTGTACCTCCTTGGTCTTCCTCGCATCTTAGTGACTGAGGTTGGAGCTTTGGTGAATGAGGGTAGGAAGAAAAGAAACAGACTTACCTTGAATTGTTGCTTCGAAATTGTGGGAGCTTTTTTTTTTTTATACTAGGATGAGTGTGGAATTTGTGTTCAAATACTTTGATTCATGCCTGACTCTGTAACTTGGCTTTATGACTGTAAATTACTCTGCTCTTTGGGGCTCAGTTTACCCATTTGCAAAATGGGGCTAATATGTGCTTTTTTATAGTTTTGTTGATAGGAAAGCACTTTAAGTTATGAAAGTCCATTATAAATGCACTCTCTCATATATTGAATGCAAGAGAACTGTTGTCTTCCTTTCCATATTTCCCACTTCCCCCTTCCCCCGCTTTAGCTTTTACAGTCTCTTGGGGTGGCCCAGTGGGTTGCCATGGTGGTGTCCTGGCATCCAAGAGCCTGTTGCTAGGCTGGTGTCAGGATGCCAGAAAGGGGCCCCCTTTGACACCTGAGTAATCAGTCCCACCCTGGTTAATAATCCTTTCTCTGTCACATGACTTTGAATGAGGGGGCCCTGTGCTTTTTGAGGGATGGGCAGAAGAGGACCTTGAGGTCCCTGAGGCATCCCATGGAAATCATTTCCAGGGGGAGGAGTTGAAACATCTTTGGTTACCTCCACATCACACACTTGGTGGGAAATAAAGAAAGTGTCAACATCTGTGAAGGCTGGGCATGACTCAGGGAGGGGAAACAAAAAAACAGAGAGCTCTTCCTCCTCCTGAACATTTCATCAGAGACTGGTTGTTGGGTCATACATCTAGAGTTGGAAGGGACCTCAGTTAGTCCAACCCCCTCATTTTACAGATGATGAAACTGGTACCCAGAGAGGCTTACTTTTCTATCCAAGGTCACACAGGTACTAAGAGGGGCCTGGGTTTGAACTCAGGTTCTCTGATTCCAAAACCAGTGTTCTTTCTAATGCACTATGCTGTACAACCCTTTCATTTTACATTTGGGGAAACTACAAGGGTCACAGAGTAGGTACTAGAACCCAGATTCCTGACTTAAGGTCCGGAACTGAGTGCTTAATCAATGTTTGTTGAATTGAATGGACTCTACCTCATTGCTGCCAATCAGAAGGCTTAATGATAGCAGATTTGTAATAAATGACCTGAAAATTATCACTAGTGTAGGAAACAGTAGGATGTGGCCAGGAGGGCTGCACGTTTGTATGGTCAAGACAGAGCACAGGGCTTCAGGATGGAAGGAGCAGGGCAAAGATGGACAATGTGCGTCTAGTCTGCCACCCATCCCTGTGTCCCTGATTTTGCTGTTGTGACTTTGTGACTCTTTGTGACTCTTTGTGACCCCTGTGGGATTTCCTTGGCAAAGATACTGGAGTGATTTTCCATTTCCTTTTCCAGCTCATTTTACAGATGAGGAAACTGAGGCAAACAGGGTAAAGTGACTTGTCTAGGGTCACACAGCTAGTAAGTGTCAGAGACATGATTTGAATTCAGATCTTTTTGACTTTATGCCCAGCGGTCTCTCCTCTGTGCCACCTAGCTGATCCCAAGTTAGTCATATTTGTTAGGACACTGTAATAGATGGTTCTACCAGCCTGAGGAAGCCTTGATTAATAGATTTCCCACTGGTCAATATCCTTAGTACCACCCTGTTTGCCATTGCCAACCATTTCAACCCCCCATCCCCCTCCAACACCAAGGGCAAAGAAGTCCACATAAGAGCCCCTGTGGACCACAAAGGTGAGTTGCAAGCGGCTAATTCTTCAGTATAACTTTAGGTAGGAGTTGGGTGGGAAGAGGGGGCTGCCCAGAAACTGAGATTTCAGGAGCCACAGCTCCTGGCTTGTTGTGAGGCTAGGGGAAGGGGGGAAGGAGGAAAGGAGTTTTTAGTGAACACCGCTGCATCTCAGGAAGTATAAATAAAGTGAGTGAATGACAGCCAAGGAACAGGTTGTATATTGCCCTTCCGAGACCATTACGAAAAGGCAGGGTGGTATAGGGGGTTTAAATGATGGACTTGGAGGTGTCAGGACCTGGATTCAAATCCTGTCTCATACATACACTTAGTAGCTGTGTGACTCTGGGCAAATCACTTAACATCTCTGAAGTTTCCTCACCTGTAGAGTAAGAGGAGGTAGATCCAATGAGGTGATGCCCTTTGAGGTCACAATGATTTTAGGGATCCAGCCCCCAGTTCCCTGACCCCTGAGGGGATAATTCTGATAGTGAGCAGATTGACAGAAGATAATTCCCTCCAAAATATGGCAGACCACCCACACACCCTTCTCCCCGATTCTCTCTCTGGCAAAGGTACAGTCAGTCACTTAACGCTTTCCCACGGGGCAGGTGGCCACTGGGCTGGGGAATGAGTACAGGCCACCCCCGAAGCCCAGAATAACTCCTTCCCTCAGTGCTGCTCCTATGAAGTGGGTTCTTATTTCTGTGGGGGAGACGTTGCCAAAGAGACAAGACATTCTCCAGCATCCCAAGGATATCCACACAAGGCTTTCTCTGCTGAACCATCCGGGGCCTCAGAGGAGAAAGGGAGGTACAGAGAGGGCCACTTTAGGACTGAGCTGAGGTTCGTAGGAAAAAAAAGGAAAGGTTGAGTAGATTTGGGAATGTGAACAGAGAACCTCTCTGCTACAGAGGCTCTGATGCCTTTGAAAAAGATTGTCAGTGATTCAGGGACACAAAATGTTAGAGCTTATGAAGAACCTTGGAGATCCTGCAGTCCAACTCTTTTTTATAGTTTCTTAGGGAAGTGAAACTACTTGTCTAAGGTCACCCTGCTAATAAGTAGCCTGTGGTCAGTTGTTTAGCATAGAGCCTAAGCATTATATTGGGAGAGAAGATAGGGATGGGAATGGAGGTGTTCCATTTTATACAGGGCTTTAAGGTTTCCGGGTCATTTCCCTCTTCTAATAGCCTCATAACATGAGATATAGGTGTTAGGTAGTACAAGTGTACCCATTTTATAGGTTTGAAAACTGAGGATCTGTAGAGTAGGAGCAAAGTCCAAGCTTGAAGCGGAGAGTTCATACTAGATAACAATAGAGGGTGAAAATAATAACAACAATAATTAAATCAAAGCTGTATATAACACTTTGTAATCTTTCTTTTTAATCAACCCGGGCATAGTAAGATATGATGAAGAAACTGAGATTCTGAGAGATTGTTATTTACCTTTGATCTCACACCTGGGGGGTGACTGAGGTGGGATTTGAATTCAGGTTTCTTGACCTTCGCTCTGTCGTGCTGACTGTCAGGTATTTCATGAGGACATATAAAGGCAGTATTGTACGTCCCAGTAGGATGGCTGTGTCTCTCAGTCTCTCTCTGAGTATTGCCCCAGTGTTGTATGTGGTACAACATTCCTGCACTCCCATGCCACATACACAGGTGTGCTGGAGGGAGCTCATGTCAGCTCTGGATTCTTAAAGTTTCATTGTGAGCGTTAACACCTTGGAAATCAGCAATTGCTACAACTTAGGGCTTGAGTACACAACCTGCCTAATGTGTGCATCCTGAATCTAGCTTAGGGCTAGACTTACTGTTCTTCCTCAGAACAAATGGCCAGTTCCTCATTCTTTTGGGGGAGCTTCCCCAAGTGACAAGTGAAAAGGAAGTCAGAAAGCCAAGGAAAGGATTGTTGACAGCCGCACACACACACATCATTTCAGGTCTGGTAATCTTGGGGTGGGGGTGGGGGTAGGGAAGGGAAGAGGACCAGGGCCAAGAGGAAGGTGACTGGAGAAGACTTGGGTTTCTCTTTGTTTGGGGAGCCTGGGCATCATACCGTAAGCAAGCCTGTACTGCATGTGCTTTGGAACTGGCCATCTTAAAATGATTTTGGGGATCTGAGGGAATCTGAGAATTCTGCAGTCTCAGAGTTCTAGAGCTGGAAGAAAACTCATTTAGTCCTACCCTGTGCTTTCTCCCTTTCTGCCCTCTTGCCTCTTCACATATTACTTGTTCCTCAAAGCTCAGTCCTATCTCCTCCAGGAAAAGTCTGTTGCAGACTGCTCCACTAACTTGTGCACAGAGTCTTAGAATGCAAGAGTTGGAAGGGACTTCAGCTGCCGTCCAAATCTATGGAATTCCTAATTTAACACACCTGACAAGGCATTATTCCATCTCTGCTAGAAGACCAAGGAGCGGGAAACCCCCCACCTCTTGGGGAATTCCACTTTGGGACACAGTTCTAATTGCTGGAAGGTTTTTCCAGACAACAAGCCTGAAATGGCCTCTTTATTGCTCTCTCTGCCCCTCCTCCTTTCTGCTTCAGAGGGTCAAACAGAACAGGTCGAATTCCCTCCTCCATATAACGTTTCTCCAGATACTTGAAGACAGTTGTCATGCCTCTGGGAGTCTTTTCTTCTCCAGGTTAAACAGTCCTAGTTTCTCTATCTATGTCCTGGCATCAAGGAACCTTAACAATTTTTTTTTTTAGGTAATTGGGGTTAAGTGACTTGCCCAGTGTCACACAGCTAGTAACCTTCCCAGTTTTTTTGCCCTCCCCCTGGATACTTTCCACTTTATCAGAGTGCATCATGGCTTCCAGAACTGATCACCATAATCCAAAGAGGTCTGATGATGGCATCTCTTTATTTCTGGAAGTGATGCCTCTCTTAAGGCCTCCCAAGATTGCATTATCTCTTTTGAGTACTATATCACACACATAAACAGGCACTGTGCTAAATCCTGGGAATACAAAGAGGCAAAAGGCAGTCCTTCCCCTCAAGGAGCTTGTAGTCTAATGGGGGAGAATATACAAGCAAATATATACAAAGCAGCTATATGTAGGATAAATAAGAAAATAGAGGGCCTTTAAGCACTAGAATTAAGAGGGATAGGGGAAGGCTTTCCCAGATGAAGGTGGGATTTTAGTTGGAACTTAACTCATGTTGAGCTTGGACTCCATTAAAACCTCTGGATCTTTTTCATAATGACTATGCTATCTATGCCTTTCCCATCTTATACTTGCAAAACTGATTTTTTTTTTTGAGATGTAGATGTAAGACTTTTAACGTTTATCCCTGTTGGGTTTCATCCTACTAGATTCAACCCCATACTTTAGCAGGACCTTTTGGACCCTGGCTCTGTCATCCTTCCCAGCTTGGTATCATTTGCAAACTTGACATGAATACTTTCTATGCCTTTATCCGAGTTATTGATAAAAATATCCTAGAGTCCTCCTGCCAAATTGACATTGAACCATCAACAACTATTCTTTGAGGCTCAACATCTAACCAGCTCTGAGTCCCGCTGATGGTATGATAATCTAATGCATAACCATCTTTTCCACAAGAATAGCATGGGATACTTTATCAAAAGCTTTGATAAAATCCTAGTAAACTCTATCCGTAGCATATCCCCCTCCTCTCCTAGTCTAGCAATCCTCTCCAAAAAGGAGATGTTCATCTGGCAGGACCTGTTCTTGGTGAAGCCGTGTTGGCTCCTGGCACTTACTCCTCAGATTCTTTCCTGCATGAGAGCCATCTGTACAACAAATGAGCTTCCTGAGGAAGGAGTCTTATCCTGTTCTGTCTGCCCCATAGTGCTTAATAATAATAACTTAACATTTCTGGAGGGATTTAAATTTTACAGAAGAGTTTTATTATAATAACCTGTGAAGTGGCTACTGTAAGGATTATTATTCCCATTTTACAGAGCGAGAAACTCAAGTGTAGAGAAACTAAATATAACTTGCCCAGGGGTTATAGCTAGGAATCATCAAAACTGGGATTTGGATGCATCTCTCCTGACACTTTCCTGAAACTTTCTATTAACTTAGCGAGGGGCTGGGTATAGAGGAAGGATTTAGGGTAGAATTGTTGTATAACTAATAGAAGTAGGAACCTTGTGCACATTCATTCCCCCTTGCATTTCAGGAAGATTCGTAATCTATCTTTCTCAAAGTACTGCCTAGTGGTCTATGTGGTGCAAGATTCCCATAGTCTCACGCCATATACATAGGTGTGCTGGAGGGAGCTCAGAGCAGCTCATGATTGCTAAATTTTCAATGTGAGCATTAACACTTGGAAATCAGAATTGCTACAACTTGGGCCTCTAGTTATTGTTTTCTTGATTGTCTAGACTTAAAAAAATGGTGGAGAAAAAGTTAATAATGTAGTTTAAACTTAAAAATATATATTGGGTATGTTTTTTCCCCCCAGAAAGCTGTTGGTCCAGCCACCACTTCCCATGACTATAGTATAGATTCAGCAGAAATATGGCGGTGCTTCTGGTGGAGGGATTGTCAGGCTCTGTCTCAGTTTCTCTCTTTCCATGTATCTCTCTCTTTCTCTCAAAAATACACACGTACATAAAACAGCCAAGCTGGGTTCTTGTGGGTGTTCTGATGGACAAACGGCTCCCATAAAGACTTTAAAAAACACAAAGGATCACAAATACTGTTTCTAATCTTGGGTTGAAGAAACTCTGTAATTAAAAAGGGCAAAATTTTATAGTCCTTTTGATGAGTTAACAGATTGCTTTAACAGTGGTGATGTTCACAGCAGCCCCTCCTCATGGTCTTCTCCAGCTTTTATTCTTAGAGGTTCCTTTTCAAGAGGAGGAGGCAGTGTTGCCTAGTAGAAAGAGCCTTGGGCTACCAGGGCAGAAACCTTGGTTTTCTAGTACCAGCCTGTTCTCTTTCTCCTCTGGTCCTTGTTTTGTTTAAAAAAAAAAATCTGTAAAATGACAGTCGGACTAGATCTCTAAGGGTCCCTCCATCTCTGATATTTGATGTTCTGCTATTACTGCCAGCTCTGACATTCTGTGTTCTAAGACTGTCTTCAGACTCTGTCATTTAGTATTCTAGGAATCAAATGCTTGTGAGTTTTAATTAATCTTAGTGGTGTGCACCTACTGATATAATCATGATTTTTATTTGTTGTTGGTGTCATTGATATGGTCATTTATAGTGATAGTTGTCTTAATATTGAACCAGACTTTCTTCTGTTCTTTATTTTTATTGTTTTATTTGTGTTTTCTTTTGCAATATGGCTAATATGTAAATTTGTTTTGCATGACCTTATATGTATAATCAACATCAAATTGTTTGCCTTCTCAAGGAGAGGGGAGGGACAAGAGGGAGGGGGGAATTTGGAACTCGAAATTTTAAAAAACATTATTAAATATTTTTACATGTAATTGGGAAATATTTAATTAAATCAAAATAATTTTTAAAAAATCTAGTGGGGTGTGTGTGGGAGAGAATGATGAGGCAAAATGACTAGAAGGTTCCCCCCCTCCCCCCCGCCTTATTCTACTTCTCACTTTTGCACTGACCATCAGCCTTTAAGTAAAGCCTGACCTTTAGGTCTAAGATAGTGAGCCTGATGTGGTTTCTTTTCATGTCTTTTTGCACTGTTAGGTACCTCAGCCCTCTGCTACCTTCTCTCTTTTCTTCCTTGGAGGCCCCCCCTCCCTGTTTAGGCCTGCTTGGCCTCTCTCACTTTTGTGTGTCCACCCCCCACTCCCACCCCCTTGCCTGACAAAGTGATTGTGTCAGCAGTGCCTGGAGGCTTTCTTGGTCTCTCAGATATTTTCAGGACCCTTGGAAGGAAGATTTCAGAGCCTCTAACGACTAAGTGTTTGCCCAGAAGAAAGCGCAGCTGTGGGAAGTCTGTTGTGCAGAGTTGGACTTTAGTCATTTCCCCCCACTGACTCCTGGTCTTAGAATTCAGTGTAATCAACCCCAGAAGGAAAAAGGGGAAAAAGCCATATGGAGTCTGTGGTTCTGTATAAATGAAGCTGAGGCTGGAGGGCCCCACATGACCTGTTAGGCTGGAGGACCCCAATTACTGGTCTCTCCCTCCCTCAGTATAAGCATAGCCCTGAGGATGGAGTGACAGGGTAGGTAAGGGCCTGCTTGATGAAGGTTTAGGTTGGAATAGTGAACAGAGCCCTGATCCTGAAATCACAAAACCCAACCATTTTAGGATTTAGGCTGAGCTGGACTTCAGCCATCATCTAGTACACTACCCTTATTTTACAGGTCAGGGAAACAGAAGAAAAGATCCTCAGCTTCGCAAGGTCACATGGCTGTTAAATAGCTCAGCTGGGGTTTGAACTGGTTTTTTGAACCCTGGATTGGCCATTGACTTAACCACCCTGACTTTTTATCTGTCTCTTATATTACTCCTATGCTTCTGACAAACCAGACTGTTCTTTTCTCCTTCTTTACCTATTCTTTCTAACCCCAAGTAGACTGTATTCTCCCATCTCTTTGCTTTTGCTTTAGCTGTACCCTATGCCTATCCCTAGAATGTGCTTTCATTGCCCAGACTTTGTAAGCTGAATTCCCAACTCAAAAGTCACCTCCTAGGAAGCTTTCCCGGTTGGTAACAGCCTTCCTCTTTAAGCCTCACTTAAGCATTCTTTATTTCTGTAATGCATTTCTTATGTAATATTGCACATTATTGTTATCTGTGTTTGTATTTTATCCTGTTTACAATGTAACTTTATGAGGACAGGGAAAATGGCTCATTTAAATTTCATATTCCACCCTCCCCCCTGCAGCACTATGCTTTGCTTACAGTAGTCACTTAGGAAATGTTTATTGTCCTGTTGACTTTTGATTTCTTGGGCCTCAGTTTCATCATCTGCAGAATGGAGATAATGTTCCCTGCAGTAGCTGCCTAATTTTGTGTGTGTATATGTGGGAAGCTTTGTAAATTGTGTGTTCATTATTATTGGGATCTGGGACTGAGGAGAAGGAGGAAAAGGCACCAACTCAGTCATTTGGAGGGAAGAAGGAAATGGACTAGATTGAAGAGAGGGCACACCAGGGAAAGAGGAAGGAAGAGTGTTGCTGAAAGCTAAGGGGACTGCAGAAAGGTCTTATGTGAGCCAGGGTTGTGAGCACTTATGACTCAATGTCTGAGTCATCTTCCCTTTGTGTGTGCCCTATTGAACACTATCAGGACTCCGGTCCTACCTCATGGCTTAAATTTCTTTGACCTTCCAGGACTAGGAGTCTATGGCTCTTTGCCCTTTTATAATCTTCTCAACTTCTGCATAGTGTGGTGGAAATGACACTGTTAGACATAAGTAGGTTTTGAATACACTTCAGAGCCTTGGGGCTTCTCTAGTCTTTTTTACCCAGTTGATAGGAAAACAGGTTCAGAGAAGTTAATTGGAATGTTGTATGTGTGTGTGTGTGTGTGTGTGTGAGAGAGAGAGAGAGTGTTTGAGTGTATTTGTGTATGCCTCCGCATATGTGTGGACACACACATATATTTTTGGACATGGCCAATATTAGACCCTGGTAGAGATGTAGCCTGGTAGCAGCTCCTGTAGATGTCGTTTGATAGAGAGATAAAGTTTTTGTTTTTCTTGGTTTCTTATTAGGGGTAGGGGAGGGAGATGTGTCAGATTGAGGTAACCTCCGATCTTGTATCTCCAACTGCCTCCCAGACTTGGATGTCTAGCTTATGCTATTGCTGTTCAGTTGTTTCAGTCCTGTCCCCATTTGGAGTTTTCTTGGGAGAGTTACTAGAGTAGTTTACCATTTCCTTCCCTAGCTCATTTTACAAATGAGGAAACTGAGGCAAACAGGATTAAGTGTCATGCCCAGGATCGTACAGCTAGTAAATGTCTGAGGCCTTTTTTGAACCCAGGACTTCCTGACTCCACAAGCAACGTCCACTGTGCCACCTACCTGTCCCTGAGTTAGCCGTGGCTAATAGCTGCCAAAAATACTTATTAGTGGAAAAAAAAATTAAAATTTAACATAAAAATTTAAGAAACAGAGGGTGTTGGCAGAAGCAATGATTAAGTTTAACTAAGTCATTTATCTATAGGAAAAAATTAATTAGCTTGCTGGTTTTCACACTGCTAGTCATTTCAGTACAACGTAAAGGACATTGGCTTTGAAATCACAAGGATTAGGTTGAAATCCCTGCTCTATTCCTTACAGCCTGTGTGAACATGGGCAAGTTGCTTAACCTTTCTGTCCCTCATAGCTCCTCATATATAAATGAGGAGGTAGGACTAGAGAACCTCTAAGGTCCCTTTGAGCTTTCAGGCTTTGATCCCTTGATCCTGTAACTTTTGAACAAAGAATCCCAAACTCCCCATCATAATCTGGCGTCTCAAAAGAACCCTGGTTTGGGAGGAAGCAGACCTGGCGTTGTCATTTACCTGCCTATATGACGTTGGGCAGGCCTGTGGCATGAGGCTCCGGGATGTCATCTGTAGAGGGAAGGCTAATCTTTACTCTGTCTATCTCAGAGGGTTGTTAAAATCAAATAAAACAATATACTTTGACAATGTTTGCCCCTGTAACACTTTGAAGTTATTTTTAATCTCAGCATCATCTCATGTTTACTCAGCTCCTCCTTAACCAAAAGCCTTTCTCCTTGGTTTTGAATTTTTCCGCAGGTAATCCATGATCCCTTTCCACACATCTGCTCCCAAGCTGTGAGGTTCAGAAATTCCTATTAGGTTTTCCCCTCTCCCCTCCCTTACATGGTCTTTCCTCACTGGAGGAGAGAGAGGAAGTAGAAATGGGCTTTAAGTGTCCATTAATTTTCTTGTCTTTGCTGTCAGTGACCTGAGATGGATTCTCTGGCTGGGGTTGTGATTTTCATATCAAGGGAAGGTACTAATGGATGGCATAATACCTCTACAGTTTGGGAGATGAGAAAGGTTAGTTCAGGCTAATTGAAACCTAACAATACATGATGATTTGCTCAAATCTTTACCCACTTTTTTTTTTTTTTTTGGTATTCAGGTAACTGTATGTACAAAGATCTTGGAGAGATATAAAGTTGAGATAAGACAATTCCTCTCTTTTTGGAGCAGAAGATCCTGTGGGACGAAGAGGGTGAATTAGACACACAGAGATTATTGTAATGTGCAGCATTATATGAGATATGCATTGGACAGGGTCAGAACAAAACTAAAAGTTCCAGAGAGAACATCACAGAGGAGGCTGCATTTGAGGTCAAGGCTTAAAGGATTTAAGAGTTTAGGAGGGCAAATACAGAGATGGATGGTACCTTTCTATCATTTTACAAATAAGGAAACTGAGATCTGGGGAGGTTATCTTGACAAAATCAAATAATGATGGGAATGAGGGAAAGGAGAAAAGGGGAAGGAGAAGGGGACAAGTTAAGCACCCGCTGTGTGCCAAACACTGTGTTGGACCCTTTACAAATATTTGGTAATAAAAGGAGGACATGGTCATGTAGGGTGTTTTAATGAGCCTTTTGGGGTGGGAGTGGGGAAGAATCAACAAGTAGTTATTACATTTTATTAATTAATTTCTTGTGAAGAAGGGTCACACTCTCCTCATCACCACCAGCAACAGCTGCTGGCTAAGTGTTATCATCAGGCGGTAAAGCACAGGAGGCGGGCCAGTCCACCACCATCACTACCACTGCTTTGACCACCGTCTCCCCTCAGATCTTGATGGAGCCAGCCCAGAACCCTGAACCCAAGAGCCTTGGGAATGGCAGTGCTTTCAATCCTGGGAAGTAGAGATGAAGCCTGGTAGCTGCTCCTGGAGATGTCATAGCCATAGTCATTGGACAAAGAGATAAAAAAACATAACTGGGGCTGTAAAGACAAAAATGAGAACCCTTTCCTGATGATCCTATTTGTTAATATTCCTTCTCTTCAAATCATCATATCTGTGCTTTCACATTTGCATGTTGTGTTTCCTCAGTAGAATGTAAGTTACTTGAGGGCAGGGGATGTTTTTTGTATCCTTAAAGCCTTGTACAGGATGTACCTTGCAACTGGAAGGCAATTTATTCAATGCTCTTGAATTGTACTGGTTGCTTCTTTTCTGGTGAGCATCAGAACCACAGAACCAGAAGCATGTGGGTAGCGACAGTGGGTACATCAAGAAAGGGGCAGACGTGTGATTGAGAAAATTTGATAATTGATTGGATAAGAGAAGGAAGAAAGAGTCAAAGCTAAACCCAGAGGTTCAGACATGGGAGCAAGGATGGATGGTGAAACCACAGGCAGAAATAGTGAAGTCCGGAAGAGGAAGAGATTCTGGGCAAAAGAGAAAACTTAGAATATCAAAACTAAAGAGACCTTTACTTAAAAGGTAGAACTTAAAGTGTTAGTTCATGAGCAGTAGATATTATAGAGTCAGGATTTATAACCAGAAGGGACTTTATTTTATTTTTATTTTTGGTGAGGCAGTTGGAGTTAAGTGACTTGCCCAGGGTCACCCAGCTAGTAAGTGTCAAATGTCTGAGGCCAAATTTGAATTCAGGTCCTCCCAATTCCAATGCCGGAGATCTATCCACTGTACCACCTACTTACCCCTTGGAAGAGGCTTTAGAGATCATTTAGTCCAAGGTGGTGGGAGAGAAGAATATTTTCAGAAGCTCCAGGAGCACAAAAAAAATAACATGCACCATTGCTGAAAGCTGGAGTTCTTAATCCTTTCTGGGTCATGGACCCCTAAAGCAACGAACAGTATGGACCCTATCTCAGAATAATGGTTTTGAAATGCACCAACTAAAATATATAAGATTACAAAGGAAACCAATGGTATTGAAATAGTTATCAAACTATTTTCAGAAATGTTTGTAGATCCCAGGTAAGTCTAATGCCACCTCATTTTACACTGGAGAATAGAGCCAAGAGAATTGTAAATGACTTACTTAAGGCTACAGAGCGAAGACTTAAAAACCCAGGGAAGCCTTAGTTTAACAGGTCTGCTTTGGGTGGTATTTCTAATAGGATGAGCATATTCTGAACCCATTTAAAAAAAAAATCAAAAACTGAACAAAGTGGTTTCTTGGCTGCGGGAGGTAAGGAGCGAGGAAAGGGCTGGGCCTGTGGGTTGGCTGCGCTGGGGTCCCTTTGGCGGATAGCACCCGGACAATGAGTGGAATGTGAGGCAGGAACAATGGAATCTGACACTTGACGTCTGAAGACAATAACTTCCAAGTTGTTTTTGTTTTTCTTAGGTGGGAGAGTTTTTTTTCTCCTTTCTCCCCAAACAATTGTTTCTGGGCTAGAGAGTGAGTAATCCCTCCTGGGCAGCAGGGGAGTGTGCTCTCTGGCCTGCAAACAATACACAAATGGGAGAGAATGTAAAAATAGTGTAACTCTGTTCTGGGATCCCACTGGAGTTTCCTTTCTGATTTTCCCAAAACCCAGCCCAGGCCCTGGCCTGGGAGCTGGGGCTTGGGATATTTTCAGGAATGGAAACAGGAAAGAAAGGATAGGTTCTTGTGTTAGGGGATATCTCCAGCCTCCACAATGTTCAATTCATGAAAGACCCTCTTCTTGTCCCTCTCCTTTTGGGGATTGAAGAAGGGGTCAGGTTGTGAGAAGGAGTGGAGCATGGGTCTGGTGGGAGAGCATTAGACAGCAGTACTGGGTTCAAATCCTAGCTCTTAGATTAGCTTACTGTGTGACCTTGGGTAAATTACCCTTTGATCCTCTGTTTTCTTTTCTATAAAATGAATTTGTTCGATATTATTTCTTAAGGTCTTTTTCAGCTCTTACATTCTATAGGGTCTATGGAGTTGGGACTCTTGAGTTTACTCTTACTTTTTTCTCACTCTCTTTTTCTTTTTTTCTTTCTTTCTTATCACATCAATTCTTACGTATTCATCTCTATGCAGATGACCTCCAAATCTAGCCCCCTACCTTTTCTCCAAAACACTAGTTCTGTCACCAACTGGCCAGTGGGCATTTCCAAATGAAATTGTGTGTCTTCCCCATTAGAATGTAAGCTCCTTGAGAGCAGGTACTCAGTGAGTAGCACAGTGCTTTGCCCATAAGGGCTTCTTTCTTTCCTTCCTTCATTTATTCATTCATGTTCCTAGGCATCTCAATCCCAACAAATCCAAAGCAGAACTCAGTATCCTCCCCCTCTACCTAACTTCTTTATTTCTGTTGAGGTTCAGTTCAGTTCAGTCAACTAGCATTTATTAAACACCTACTGTGTAGGTGTTGAACTGACAGTTAGGTATTGGACCTAAAGTGGAAGAGAATTTCCTAAGGTCACACAGTCAGAGGAAGAGCTGAGACTAGAATCCAGTCCAGTGCTTTATTCCCTGCATGCACTGGTCTTGAATCTCTGAGAGGAAAGCTTTTATTTGTGGAGTTTTTGAGGAGTTTTGTGACAGCCTTCACGACTTCCTGGGGCTCACAGCCTCATTAGGGGTAAAAGACAAAGCAGCAATTATAGAGACCCATGCAATATCTGTAGATATGTAGTAGATACATTAGGAAGTCATGGAAAGAAGAGATCAGCAGTGGGTAGGTCTTGAGCTGGGCTTTGACTGATGTAGGAAACAGCAGTTGTGAAGCTGCAGCCATCCTTTGTGGAGGAGGAAAGGGAAAACCAATTGTGGTTTATATTAAGCAGTTATTAATGGCCATCTGTGCAAGACCTGGGTGCTAAGCGGGGAAAGGGGTAAACAAAGATGAAAAATGACATAGATCCTGTTCTCAGGGAGCTTACCTCTTACTCTCTGCTTCTGGGATATGATAATGTACTCAATCAGTGATAGGAGTGAGGGAGAGATCCAGACAAAGGGTTCTAGAGGAAAGAATTAAACTGGAAGGGATTAAGGGATTTAGGATATTCCTGGGAGGGAGGGGGATTATCCACCCTCCTTTTGTCTTCCCCCCCTCCCCACATGGTTGCTGCAGCCATGCTCACAGTAACTTGTTTATAATGTGATTTTTGCTTCACTTCCTGCATTGGAGGAGGATGAGGAGGGCACCTCATGTTAATCTCCAACCTTCTTGTTCCCCCAGTCCCCCAACCTTGTGGGAAGCAACATGGCACATTGGAAACAAGAGAGTACTATGAGGCAGTACTAGGTGGGGTGCTTCCCTGTTTGAACACAAATCACCCTGCCTCTGTAAAGTGTGGAGATTGACCCTCCTCCCTAGCACCACAATCTTTCTCCATGGATACAAAAAGTCTTGCTAACCTTGGAGGTACTTTTTGGTTCTAGAATACTTTGATTTGATGGTCCTCAGTGTCCCTCCCTAAAACTTTGTGTCTTTAAAAGTGCTGATGTTGAAAGGAGTTATGATAAAACAGTTAGGAGGCATTCATCCCATGGTTTCTGACCTTGAAGTCAGGAGAAATCTGACTTTGACTCTAAACTTCTGACATTTATTTACTAGCTGTGTGACCAGGGGTTGAATCACTTTCCCATCCTGAGCCCTACTTTCTTTGTTTGTAAAATTTGGTACCTCTATTCTGCCCAACAACTTTCCTTTAGAATCCTCAAAATTGTGTTGACTATCACAAGAACCTCCTCCATGTAACCTGGTGTGTAGTCCAGCTGCTGTGCTCAGCTTTGTTTCATGAGTATTCTTTCTGCGTCCTCCCATGAGAGATGTGATTTTAGAGGCCAAAATGTACTGTTTCTATTGCTGTTGATAAAAGAGTGGTTGTTGTCATTGTTTTAAATAGAAGCCTTAACAGTCTTTTCTGTTTTTAAAGTCAGTTTATCTTTTTTCTTGTTTCACTGTTAAATATCCATGAGATATATGGCTTAGAATGGGACTGAAGTTTCTACAAGTTCTTTTTTCCTCCTACTTCTTTCTATTTTATGAGGCAGTACTGCCCGTAATTTTCCATCCTCTTCTGTAAGATTTTGGAAATGAGCTTATATTCTAAACTGGTGGTGTTCTCTGCTTGGCAGGGGTTTGCTGGCTGAGGTGTTTTCTAGGCTTTTTTTGTTGGGGTAATTATTGATCTGTATCAGGTAAACTTTCCCAGGAAATGGTCATAATCTGCATTAATCACAATTTTATACCTTTCCAATTTTTCAACATTAATAGCTTGTTTAAATAGATCCTATTGTAATTATCTGAATTGAATGCTTTATCTTTAGTACAGTTTTTATTACCCTCTCCTATGTCTACTTTTGCATTGAAGTCATTAATGTAATCAATGCTGATTTCCTTGGAAGGTCCTCATTATATAGAAAATTAAATGATCATTGGCAGCAGATAGTATAGAGAATAGGAGTTACGAGGAGAGATTGTTGTTGTTCAGTTGTTTCAGTCCTGTTTGATTTTTCATGATCCCATTTGGGGTTTTCTTGGCAAAGATACTGGAGTGGTTTGCCACTTGCTTCTCCAGCTCATTTTACAGTTGAGGAAACTGAGACAAACAGGGTTATAGTGACTTTCCCAGGGTCACACAGGTAGTAAATGTCTTAGGACCTAACTTGAACTCAGGTCTTCAGGTATTCTAGGTACTATGTCATCTAGCTGCCTTTCTAAGGAGAGATTACTTGCATTGTAATGTAAGACCCTGTGATTTAGAGTTGGAAGGAAACTTTGAGGTCATTTTCCAGAAGAAAAAGTTGATACTTAGAGAGGAACTGAGATGGGGTTCCAAATTTAATGATCTTTCAAGTACACCACGCTGACTCCAGGATTAGGGAAGGCTAATTGGAGGAGATTTGAATTAGCCCTAAAAAACATTGTGCACATGTTCCTAATGGAACTATTAAGAGTCTTAGTGTGAAAACAGCCATGTTTATCTTAGACTGGTCTGCATGAGGCTCATTTTATTTCTGACTCCTTAATAAAAAAACATTTGATCTTGTTGTCTAGATAGATAGATAACAGGCATTTATGTGCCAAGTAACAGGCTAATGACAACAGCTAACAAAGGATGAGGTGAAGTGATTTGCCCAGTGTCACATAACTAGTAAGTGCCTGAGGCTGGATTTGAACTCAGTACTTTATCTACTGTGCCACCTAACTGGTAAGTGCTTTACAAATTTTATCTCAGTTGATCTTCATAACAATTTTGGGAGATAGGTGTGATTACCATCTCCCTTTTCTGAGGCAGGCAGAAGTCAAGTGACTTGCTCAGGGTCACGTAGTAAGTAGCTCAGTCAAATTTGAATACAAGTCTGGGGCTCTATCAATTGCACCATCTACCTACCTATAAAACTTTTTGTCATTGGTAAGGATGGCACGCTCACATTGGCAGTGGGGTATACTGAAAAGAGCGTTGGACTTGTTTGTGTAATTTTGTAGTTAATCTCTTCATTTTACTGTGCCTCATTTTTTCATCCTTAAAGAAGGGGGCATTATGATAATTATCCTGCTCATCTCACATGCTTCTGTGAGGATCCTGTAGGATAATATGTAAAACTCTTTGTCATTATAATGCTACATAAATGCTGCATAAATGACTGAACAACAACAACAGTTGTTGTCAAGTAGTCTGACAAAGTGGAAAGAAATACTGGAATAGAAGTCAGAAGAGTTTTTGGTCCTCATTTTCCTACTAGCTTGCTGAGTGACCTTGAGTAAGTAATATGTCCTCTTCTTGGGCTTGTTTCCTCAGAAACAGACCAGATGATCTCTAAGGCCCCTTTCAATGCTGACAATACAGTAAAACAGACTCTTACTACCACTGTGGTGTGCAGGTAGTACTATGCTGGGTGGTAGGGGAAGTAGAAAATTTAGGCATGATAGGATCTCTGCCCTCACACACCTTATATTTTAATAATTTATGGTCTAAGTAGTGTTGTGGGGAGCCATTTTCATTTTGTTAGGCTGGGGATGGGGGCAAAACTGAGTCACCTTCAGGAGGTGATGAAATGAGAGAACTAGAGGGTTGTGTTAGGAGTGTGGAAAGGGGACAGCCCGTTGGAAATACAGGTATTTGTAGCATATTAAAGTAACATTTGTATTAGGAGAGATCAGCTTTTCCTGTGTCTGACTGATGGGATCCTACCCCAAAGAGAACTTGGCTGGTACTTTAGTAATTCTGAAACTAATTTTTAAAGGGCATTGCATGAGGAGGCAGGGAAGGACTTAGATCAGGGTAGAAGAAAGAATCTAGGAAAGAAAATAACAGTCACTTAAACCTCCTTGATCTGCAATTTCCTCAGCTGTATTGTTGATGGGGATTAGATTCTAAGGTAATTTTTAGCTCTAAAATCCTGTGACATTCTAGGAAGGATGAGTTTTAAAAAGCATAAAGCTCTCAGTGTGACCTTTGGCAAGTTCCCTTCTCTTGTCTCAGTTTCTCCAGGTACAAAATGAGGGAATCTAAAGTCCCTTCTGTCTCTTTAAGTTCCTGTGAAATGCATGTATTTGAATTGATAGCAAGACTAAAATTCTGCAACCCCAGGAGTGACAAGTTTTATCTGCCAGAAAAGTTGGATGGCTTTGAGCTAGGAAGATTTAGCATTTCATATTGACAAAGGGAGAATAGGTCTGGAGTTCTGGCCTGGGACTGAGGACACAGGGCTGTGGAACAGAGAGAGGTAAGCAGACCTATTCCCCGAGGACTCTGTGGTTTGCAGAGTAAATAAGGAGGGAGCAGGCCCACCTGGAGCCTCCCCCTACATCCTGAAATCTTTCTAACTAGCTGTTCGCTTTGTCTGGGCTCCCAATCTCGGGCAGCCATGATTCCCTCTCAACTGAAGACACACACGATTGAGAGGTGGGTGGCCTGTGGCTTACTGACCTGGTGTCTGCTTAGGCGTGACTGGCATTATTAAGAACACCATCCTGGCTTTCCCCCTCTGCTTCAGTTCCTCTGTTTACTTTCCTCAGAACGGTGACTGTATGACTGGTTGACTGAGTCATAGAGTCCCTGCCTCCATCCTGTGGCAAAGAATTTTAGACTGATAGAACGTCAGAGGGAGAAGGAACCTCTAGTATACAGAGTATATATATCAGAGCTGGAAGGGATTTCAGAACACAGAGTGTTAGAGCTGGAAGGGACTTTAGAAATATGGATATATGAAAGGCCTCTTGCTCCCCACCTCAGTTTTTCCTCACTTTTCAGTCTAAGAAGAAAGTAGCCAAGCCTTACATTTGGATAGGAGGAAAATGGAAATTCCCTCTGCGGATTGCATTGACCAGTGAGTTCTCCTTGAACTTGGGTGAATAATTTGTAACATCCCCTTCAGATTTCTTGTTCTAGGAATATTACGTGTGTGTATGTGTCCACGTATATCTATGTGAGGCTCTGTGGGTATGCACGCAGCAAGGGCCTGTGGTCTCTTAGTGACCTATCCACCTAATGCTGTCATTTGAGTTTGTCAGTTGTTTCTGTTGGCATTGTTCTCTTGGTTTGAGGATCTAAGCAAGAGTGAGTACCTTGGATCCCCAGAACCCGTCCAGCCTTCAACGGAAAGAGAAGCAGAGGACAGAGAGCAGTGGAGGAGGGGAACCTCTGATTCACCTGTGGACAGCATTTATGATGTCACTTGACAAAGATAGACCAGACTTGTTCTCTTGGCCCGTTCTTGGGGAAGGCCCCACTCTCCCACACTGTCTGTAAAACAACACCAGCTCAATCTCTCTCTCTCTCTTTCTCTCTTTCTTTCTCTCCCTCTCCCTCTCTCTCTCCTCCTTCATGTTCAGCCCAAGACTCTTGCCAAGCCAGCTTTTCTAAGGCCTGTGATAAGAGATGAAATTTTCTCAAGTCACTTTTCTCTCCTCAAACTTGGCTTCAGGAAGTGTGCCTAGCTTCATTCAGTGAAGGAACGTGGGGGTCTTGGTCACTGGCAGAGACAGAAGGTTTCAGTAATAGGAGACCCACACCCTGTCTGTGCAAGATTGACCTTTAAAGGTCAGCTGGTAAAGGTCAGTCGGTAACCAGTTCACTGGTGGGTGAGCTGGCCAGACAGCCTTGCTTTTGTTTCTGCTTGGGGAAGGGTTTTCAGACGTTGAGCTGGCTTCAGTGAAAACAATGGAGACCCAGAGACTCACAGATTGTCTGAATTGGAAGGAATCTTAGAACACAGAATGTTGGGGCTAGAAGAACCTTAGAACACAGAATGTCAGAGCTGAAAGGTACCTTAGAACTTAAAATGCTGGAGTTGGTAAGAGGGACCTTAAGGCTGGGTCTGCTGTAAGCACCGCTGCAGTGGTCTTTATGTTCAGCTGGTGAATTCCATTATCCCTGGCTGATCACCTGTCTTCACTTCGGTTGCAGCCTGGGAAATCCCCATGCTCAGCCTTATTGGGGTGGCTTGAACTAGGGAAAGTAGTAGGACATTGGTACTGAGGCATGGCATTTCCCCAGTGCCCCCTCAAGGGAGTTGCTGGTATTTTTCATGGGTCATGGGATCCTACCTCCAGAGCTGGAAGGAACTTTTGTGGCCATATTATATTCATCTCTCTCCTTTTATAGATGAACAACTGGAGAACCAGAGAAATTAAGGGATTAGAGCAGGTTCACACAGATAGAATGTGACAGAGTTACAATTCAAACCTAGCTCCCCTGACTTCAGATCTGACTCTCTTTCCACTGTATCATGTTGCCTCTCAGTGTAATTGAGTCATAGGTGGTGAACTGTATAGTACATTTTAGTTTTCAAAGTATTTTAATAATCATGTCTTTGAATTCTCTCAACAGCCTTGAGAGGTGAATGGAAGGAAGGGAAGGAAGCAAGCATTTATTAAGTGCCTACTGTGTGCCAGGCTAAGTAAAATGCTAAGCATTTTACTCATTTTATTCTCACAACAGTTCTGGGAGGTACTATTGTTATTCCAGTTGAGGGAACTGAGGTAGGTAGAGGTTAAGTGATTTGCCCAGGGTCAAATAGCTAATAACATCTGTCTGAGACTGGATTTAAACTCAGGTGTTCCTGATTCTAAGTATCTGCTGTGCCATCAGCTAACCTCTCAGTACAGAGAAGGTGGTGTTGATTTATCATCACCATTTGAGAGATGAGAAAACTGAAATCTTGAGATGCTCCAAGGTCATGCTAGTAAGTTAGGGACAAAACTGTGACTGAAGCTCAAGGGTTTTGATTTCCAGTCTGTTGTTCCTTCCAATATATCACATACAGTGAAAAAACCACTGGGACAGGTCGTGGGAAACTGGAGTCTAATTCTGAGTGTAACCTTGGGTGAAACTCAGTTTCTTGATCTGTAAAAAGACAGGCATTGCATGATCTGTTAGTCCCTTCCTGCTCAATCATTCTTTGTTCTTTGGATTCCTTCTGGCCCTGGAATTCCAATTCCAAAGGCTTTTCTAGTTCTGACATTCTTTGTTCTATATTCCAAGGGTCCTTCCAGCTAGGTGGGTAGAACCTTGGATCTGGAGTCAAGATGACTTGAGTTCAAATCCAGTGTCAGACATTAGCTGTATGACTCTGGGGAAGTGATCTCTGTCTGCCTCAATTTCTTCAATTATAATAGGGGGGCTAACAAAAGCACTTACCTTCCAGGGGTGAATCAAATGGGATAATACTTGGAAACTGCTTAGCATAGTGCCTGGCACTGTTTTCCATCCTTCTTCTAAGACTATATACTCTAAGGACCCTTGTAGCTTAAACAGCCTTTAGTACTAAGCTATTTGTCCTGCTCTAGAATTTTTTTTTTCCACTTTGGCATATTTCTTCTTTCTTGACTTTGGATTTTAATGACCCGACCCATCACTTATCAGATATTCTTTAACGACCAGACAATATCTTCTATTGCAGTAGCCTGCTAGTGGATCTGCCTGCCTTAAGTCTCTCCCCATTGCAACCCATCTTCCATTTATCTGTCAGAGTGATTTTCCTAAATTCGACCACGTCACACCTCTACTCTGTAAACTCCACTGGTTCCTTATCATCCCCAGTATCAGATATAAAAATCCTCTGGCTCAAAGCCTTTTATAACCTCTTTTCTCCCCCCTTCCACTCTAAGGCTTTTATGAAGCCTACAATCCAATGACACCTGCATCCTTACTGTTTCTGCTTTCTTTGGCTTCCTTCAGGATTCAGCTCAAACTTCTCCTTCTACTGAAGACCTTTCATGGGCCTCACCCCCTCCATATCCCCCCATCTACTAACATAGGCCTGCACAACATACGGCCCACCATGTCATGAGGGATTTCGTGACCCTCGGCAACCAGCCGTCACCAGCCTTATGTTATGCAGGTCTGTACTAGTGCCTTCCCCCTGAGAAATGCACTGGAGGTAATTGTTTGGACATGGGTGGGGAAGGAGAGTGAGGAGATGGTGATCCCCCTTGACAGAAATAGTCTAATGCTGCCTCTGAAACTTACACACACTGCTTTTAGTTCTGCCTTCAGAGGCCGGCAAGAATTGAGCTGTCAACATAATGCCCTTCAAATACTTGATGAGAGCTAGGACCTCTCCTAAGCTCCTAGGATCTTCTCCAGGCTTCACATCCCTGTTTTTTTCAGCTGACTGTCATGGTATCCAGGCTTCTCAAGATACTAGTTGTCTTTCACCTTTTCTATCTTTACAATGCTTTTCCTAAAACGTGGTGCCTAGAACTGAACGTAATGTAATATACTGGGTTTAGTCTGATGAAGACAGAGTACGATAGGACCATCATCTCCCATGTTCTGGTCACTGTGCTCCTATTACAAAAGATCACATAGAAGACCAGGTCTGTGAGACCACATTAGCTTTCTTTGGTTGCCATAGTAAACTTGAAGTCCACTAAGACATATAAATCCTCTCCAGAAAAACGACAACAACAAACTGCTGTCTAGCCATGCCTCCTCCAGCTTGTACTTGCAAAATTGATTTTTTTTCCAGTTCAGGGGTAGGACTTGATTAGCTTCAGCCCCTCACCTTAGTCTTCTTGTTGTTCAGTCACGAACAACGTGTTTTAGTCTAGTGAAGTGTCTGAGGATGAATTTGAACTCAGACCTTCCTGACTCCAGGCCTGGTATTTACTCTCTACACTGCACCACCTAGGTGGCCATCTTAGTGTATGGATGTATTTTTGGATTTTGACTGTCATTGTTAGGTATTCTTTCAGGTTTTTGTCTTCTGCAGATTTTGTAAGCATGTCTTTATCTAAGTCATTGGTAAAAATTTTAAACAACCTAGGACAAGGGGCAGATCATAGGAGCAGTCCACTAGAGACATCTTTCAAGGTTTACATTTATCCTTTAATGACTACTCATTCAGTGAGCTCTCTAGCTCACATCTCTAGCCTGTCAGTGAGGATGGTGTGGGAGATTTTGTCAGAATTTTTGCTGAAATTGAGGTAGATTATATCTGCTGTATCTGCAGTGTTCTCCTGTCAGAAAAGGAAATGAGGTTGATTAGTCTGGTCTGACCTTTTCCTATCATCTCTACTTCTGTTTCTATCCCTTTAAAAATAAATTCTAGAATTTTTCCAGGAATTATAGTTAAGCTCACCAGTTTATAAGTTATTCCCTCATACCTGCGATGTACTCACTTCATCTTTTCCTGTCTTTGCTTTTTTTCCCCCTCCTTTTCAGCTCATGTACTGCCTTCTCTGATCTGTCCTGATGAAGGTGTTCTCTCCTGTGTTAAGTCTTTCTAATGTTGCAGGTAACACTGTGCTTTAACATTTGCAAAGTGAATCACAAATATTATTTCATTTGATTCTCATGTCAGCCTAGGAGAGTAGATACTTTTATAGTCTTCATTTTACAGAGGAAAAAACTGAGGCAGATAGTGATTGAAGTGTCCAGGTCACAAGAAGCTGGATTTGAACTCACCTTTTCCTGACTTCAACCCTGGAGTTCTATCCAGTATACACCACCAAGTGTCTCTCTAATGCTGTCTGGGTTTCTTCCTTGCTTCCATTTTATTCTCACTTGTATTTATTTGTGCAAGTTGTGTTTCTTGAATAAACTTCCTCATCCTTGGGGGCAAGAACTGGGTCCACTTTCATCTTTGTATTCCCTAGCATCTAGCACAGAATAGATATTTGGATATTTATTGAATTGCACTGAATTGATCAGAAAATACTTTATGCACTTTATTAAACGCTTAGTTTTTATAATTAGCCTCAGTACCTACAATGAGCAGAATAACAAGTGAGACTGTATTATTGTGCCCATTTAACAGAGGGAGAAACTGAAGACAACTGAGGTGATTTGTCCATGATGACATGAGGGGATGTAAGTGGTAGAGCCTAGAATGGAAGGGAGGGTGTGGATGGGGGGTGTAGTGTGGTGTGGTGGAGGCATGGGACAGGAACTCTTCTAGACAGAATTTTCTAATCATCCTAAATTGGGAGGGGAGACTGGTGTCCAGTGGAAAGAGCATTGGATTTGTAGTGGAAATACCTGGGTTTTCATTATGATCTTATGCAATCCTATGCAAATCCCTCAACTTCCCTCAGTTAAGTGGCTCAATGAATAGAGCGCCGGGCCTACTAGAGTCAGGAAGACTCACCTTCACAAGTTCATTTCTGGCTTCAGACATTTATTATCTGCGTCACTTAATCCTGTTTGCCTCGTCTATAAAATGAGCTAGAGAAAGAAATGACAAATCACTCCAATATCTTTGCCAAGAAAACCCCAAATGGGGTCACGAATAGTCAGACCTGGCTGAAGTAACTGAACAACAACAAAAACACATAGAAAAGAAAACCCCAAATGGGTCACGGAGAGTTGGACACAACATGACCAAAACAGGTTGCTCATGACTGAACAACAACAATAGAAGGTATAGAGGATCTGAGGGATTCCTGGGTGTGGTCCTGGAGGGCAGGGACTGTCTATTTTATTAATTGTATCCCCAGTGCTTTACATTGTGCCTGGCAGTCATAGGCATTTAGATTGGATCAGGTGAGTTTTGAGGTGAGCTTTAATGGAAAGGTTGGGTTTATAGAGAGGTAAGGAGAGCTTGGTGGGTTGGCCTTCAGTCAGCAAACATTTATGAAGCCCTTACTATGTGCCGGGCACTGTGCTAAGCAAAAAAGACAGTGTCAGGCCTCAAGGATCTTGTATTCTGAGACAACAAGAGGGAAGACAGCACATGGGAGCTGAACAAGAGGAGGCGAACAGGGAGAGCACTGTGGCTAGGTCTAGAGGATGAGTCTGGGCCCTTCCCCAAAGTGGAGGTTGTGGGAAGGACTCAGCAGGGAGTCCATACTGTGTGGCGTTCTGTGGTGTGTGTGTGGCATTCTGTGTAGTGGTGCTGTAGTGTGGTATCATGGGAAGTCCGTTAGGCTTGGATTCAGAGGACATGGTGAATCTTAGCTCTGTCCATTAATGAGTTTTGCCCACTTCTGTAGGGTTCAAATTCTCATTACTTGCACTGCCTGTGTCTTGGGATTGTGGTGGGACAGGTGCTTTGTAAGCCTTAAAATGCTACAGAAATATACGTTACTGAGATATTTATCTTCTGTGGGAGATCCCTACCTGCTGGAGCCTTCTCCTGTAAGGCTACTTCCATTTACTTATATGTAGTACTCACTTATTTACATGCTCACCACCCCATTAGAATGGAAGCTTCTTGAGGGCAGGGACTGTTTTTGTTTTGCTTTGTATTTTTAGCACTTAGAACATAGTAAGCACTGCTTGTTGATTTATATTTATTTAGTATATACTTATGTCTGCCAACTTCTCACCTGTCTATAGTAGACCCTTAAATGCTTCTTGATAGATTATTACCAAAGGTAAATGAACCTTTCTGACTTCCTGTCAGCAGCTTACTGCTTAGTAGGTGGATAAATACAATAAAATTTAGAGTACAAATGCCATGAGATCAAATGAGGGAGAGATCTCTTTTCCCTAAGGGTAAGGGCAGAGAAGGCTTCATGGAGAAAGTGGTATGTGAACAGAACCATAAAGGGATGAGTTAAGATGCTGAGACATTGAGCTGTCAGAGGGAAGGGGAACAGAACAGTTTTGTGACCTTGGTAAAGTCTTTTTGGCAGAGGTGAGAGCCACTGTGATGGTAGATAGGTCCCTGTCTAGCCTTGTTCAGGATCATCCGCACCAGGTGTGGAGTAGGAATGGGGCTGAGCACTTTTCTATTAACTTACACTGCAGGGTGTGGGCCACAGCTATAGAAAAAAGATCTATAGAAAAAAGCATTCTGGTGTTGGCTAACATAGAATGCTTGGAGGTGACTCTGGCCACCTCTTCTTGCAGGGCCCACAGCTGGCAGCCTGGGCTACCCATTGTCTCCTCACAATTGCCTCGTAAAGGAGCAGGCAAGAGCCCTGGGATGTGCAAAGCCCCACAACCAATTTTCAGAAAATGGGGACAGGAAACCAGAATCTAGGACAGCAAGTGGGTTACACAACTTCCTGTCCCTTTGTGTCCCTTAGACAGCTTTGGTTTAGTGTTGACAAACAGTTTAAGCATGGCCAGTTTCCTTAAGTACTCTTCTCCCTCCACACTTTCACTCCCAAAGGTCCCCAAATGTCCTCATCAGCATTGGTATCACTCGCCACAGGATTGTTTTGAAGCTTTGGAATTTTAAGGCAATGATAGAGTTGGAATAATCCTTAGAGTGTAGAATAGTTGATTTAGGAAGTACCTTCTTAAGCACATAGAATTGCAGAGCTGGAGGAGAATAGAACAGAGAATGTCGAAACTGGAAGTACTCTTAGCATTAAAAAATTGCACCTCAAAAGATAGAAAGACCATAAAACAGAACATAGCATTTGAGTACTGAAAAGGGTCTCAGGTCATAGACTATAAGAGACTACAGAACATATAATACAGAATTTGAGTAATGGAAGACTTTTTTTTTTTGTGAGGCAATTGGGATTAAGTGACTTGCCCAAAGTCACACAGCTAGTGAGTGTTATGTGTCTGAGGTCAAATTTGAACTCGGGTCCTCCTGGCTGCAGGGCCTGTGCTGTATTCGCTGTGCCACCTAGCTGCCCCAAGACATTCTTTAAAATGTAGAATGTCAGAGTTGGAAGGAATTCACATGGAATAGATGAATTGTGGAATCATAGGATTTAGATATGAAAGGCACCTTGGAGATCATTTAGGTCAAACTCTCATTTTGCAGAGGCCCAGAGAAATTAAGTGACTTGCCCAATGTTGCACAGCGGACCTAGGACATTTAATACTCCCTACTTCCTCATTATACCTCTTTGAACAGAGGACATAGACTATTAGAGCTGTGAGGGACCTTACAACATAGACCTCAGAATGTTAGCATTTGAAAGGATTTCATAATTCTTGGCCAACTCTCACTTCCCATTGTAGCCAGTCTTCCAGTGGAAATCGAGGACCAGATCACTCAGGGTCACATAGCAAACTGTGAAAGAGATGGGACTAGAGCTCAGATTTTTATCTTCCGACTTCCTCTGTTCTCGTCCCTCAGCACTCTGATTCCTTGATTAATCTTAACATTAACCAGGCTTGTGAAGGTGGCCTTTAGCTGGACAACAGAGCTTTGGATGCCGTGTGCACAGTGCCTGGTACATAATAGGTACCTAATTGATTAATTGCTACGTTTATTCAGCAAGGAGCAGGGCCCTAAGAGTTGCTTCCTTTTTTTCTAACTTCAGTTTTGTCCAGGGCTAGGGGTTGGAGGAAATTTGTAGGGAGCTGATGCCTTTACCATTTCCATTACCTGGGAGTGTTCCCAGCCAGTCTCATGGTTCTGAAAATCATTTGCCAGGAATTCAGGGCCCCCAAACCTTCTCTTAATGTGCGTGACAATGAGCAGTGACAGCTGAGGGGCTCTCCTTGATAGCCATAGAAAAACCTGCGAGGACATTGGAACAGATTTGACAACTTGTCTGGGAAACCGTCTCACTTCCCCCTTCCCTTCCCCTCCTCTCTCTCTCTCTCTCTCTCTCTCTCTCTCTCTCTCTCTCTCTCTCTCTCTGTCTTTCTCTGTCTCTCTCCCTCCCTCTCCTTTTCCCTCCTCCTTCCCTCCCTCACACATTCCCTCCCTGTTCCTTTTCCCTGCTGTTCTCTTTCACTGAGAGTCTCTCTTTGTCTCCCTCCCTCCCTCTGACACACAGTGATCTCCCCAGACAGGCGTCAGGAGAGAAACTGGTTTTTAAATTAACACATGGGCTCAGCTCTCTGATGGAATTGACTGTGCCAGCTAATGCGATCTGCACATCTCGCTACGGGCCTGTTGCTATTATTAGATATGACACGCATGGTGACTAAAATGCCGGTAAATTTTAGTCAGCAGCCTTCAAGCTGCTGATTGTGCCCATCAATTAAAATAATATTAATAATGATAGCTGACATTTATACAGTGCTTGCTGGCTTACAAAGGGCTTTGCATACATTATTTCATTTGTTCTTGCAACAACTCTGTTAGGTGCACAGTGCAAGTATTATCTCCCCTTTACAAAGGAAGAAGCAAGCACAGATAAGACATCAGCTCTTAGCTTCAGAGCTTGAAAGGACATAGAGACCATCTAATCCAATCTCCTCATTTTATAGAAGAAGAACTGAGGCCAGAGTTTCCTAAGGTCATATGGTATGTAGCAGAGCTGGGCTTTAAACCTGGTTAGGGCATTTGGCCTTGGTCACAAAGCTAGGAAGTGGATGAACCTGGATTTCAACTCAGATCGTCTGATTCAAAATTCAATGTTCTCTTCACATCTCTGTCTCCCTCTTTCTCTGTCTTCTTTCCCCTTCCTCCCTCTCTCTTTCCTTCCCCCCTTTCTCCTCTTTCTCTGCACCCCACACGTAACAATTACATAACATAATTATTCCCGTTAGCCCACAACTAAGATCTTAAGGCTTTTACAGCTAGAAGGACAATTTAGTAAAAAGCTGGAGCCCAGAAAGGGTTAATGACTTTCCCAAGGTTAATCAGCTAATTAGTGGCAAGGGAGAATCCAGGTTTTCATCTCCCAGTTAACTGATATTTCTGCTACACAGTGCTTCTTTTGTAGTCAACCCTTATTTTCCATCCTAAGGCAAATTCCTCCTTGCCTCTTTTTCTCTCTCCCTTTATCCAGAGTTCCTCCTTTGAGGCGGTGACTAGGGCTGTACACCTGGAGTCAGTAAGACTGTGTGACCCCTGGCTGATCACTTGCTACTGCATGCCTTAATCTCACCTGTAAAATGGACATAGTACTAGTACTTACCTCCAAGGCTGTTGTGAGGATCAATTGAGATGGTATTCGTAAGACATTTAACATAATGCCCAGCACATAGTGGGTACTTAATAAATACTCGCCCTCTCCCTTCTACCTCGTCACTGAATTACCCAGCTCATCCCTCTTGACCTTGCAGATACTAAAGGAGCTAGCATTTTCTGAGCCGGAGTCCTGGGGTGCCTTAGCTGGTTTCGGAGTAGGGTTTCTCTGTTGTGGTCCCATTCATCAAGTTATCTTTCTCTCTACCTCAGCCCTCCCTGAGTCCCTTGGGGTAGGATTAGGAACAGCTGGCTCTCTCCCAGCCAGAAGGGAGGGATCTGGAGGTGTCCCAGAGGAGAAATAAATTACCTCCCTATGATCTAGTTGAAAGATTCACTAGGGCTCTGAAGGATAAGTTTCCTTAGGCTCTGCCCCTTTGTAATGACTTAATACACTTCAATGCATACATTTGGGGGCAACTTGGGGTGAGAAGTGGTTATTTTCTGACTTGGGACATTCTGCCGTATCAGGGATGGGAAAGAAGGATGCTGGAACAGTTTGAATTAATACAGACACCAGGAGTCTTGTTACATTTACCTAGAAAGAGCAACCAACTCGGGCAAGTGTGAACATTTGAGCGCTAACTGTCTTTTTGTTTCCTTTCCCTTATGCCCTAGGCTTTTTTGCATCGCATCCGGCAGAATGTGGCCGATTCAGCAGACAAGTGCATTACTGAGGAGAATGTCAAGGTTTGTATGTCTCAGTCCTGGGCAGGGAGAATAGTGGGTGCTGAGACAGGGGAGGGAGGCAAGAATGCTTTTAGCCTGCTTCCTCATGAGGGGAGGAGGTCGAAGGAATGAGCCAGGGATGAACTGAGGCCACCTTCCCACCTGAAGGAGCTCTTCCACCTTATGCTTATGGACACCTATGTCAGTCCATCAGCACCCACTGGACATCCTTCCTTCCTCCTTCTACCCAGTAAGAACACCCACATTTACTTTGTGGCACTCATTGGTCTGGACTGAACCAGAGTATTTTGCCATCTGTGGTGCCTCAAGTAAACAAAGGAAGAACACACAGTTCGTAGTTGGAAAACCTGTTTTCAAATCCTGATTTTGCTGTTTTCCCAGTTGGAGTGACATTGGGCCATCACTTCTCTCTGTGTTTTGATTTCCTTGTCTATAAAATGAGGTTAGCTTAGATCAGAGGTATCAAACTATAATAGAATAGGGGGCTACTGTCCTTGCAGGCTCACACTGGCTTAGAAAACCACATATTAACACGATGTATGTTGTCTTGTGTTTTTATTTTGTTAAATATCATCCAGTTATGTTTTAATCTGGTTGGGCCACAGTTTTGTGGCCTCATGCAGCCCGAGGGCCATGCGGTGACACTTCTGGCATAGATAATCACTGAGGTCCATCCGATCTCCTTAGCTCTAAGTCTGTTATCCTATGAATGAAGTGCTAGTCATTACAGCCCAAGTCCGCTCAGTATCTCTCCTAAGATGCTGCCTGTTTTATGCCAAGATTCCTCCCTCCAGCTCCCAGACAAACAAAAAGCCCTGGACGATGCAGCCTCCACTGCCATCATCATTTCACGTGGGGTCAGATTCTGTGTCTGGCTTCTCTCTAATCTCCTTCTGAGTGTGTGCTTGCGTGCGCATGAGTGAAGGCACAGATGAATATCCAGGCCTCAGTCGGTCCTCAGGGGCTTTGACCTGTGGAGTTTCTGGAAGGAATCAATAATCCCTCCATGTGGACAGAAGGCAGCTTGGATTTTGCCCCTGCCTCCTTGGGGAATGGAGTAGTATCCAGCTCTGGGCTAGATGAGGGGAGCCAAGGGGTTTTTTCCCAGCTCCTGCCTGACCCCTGGCTTGCATAATTCTGAGCACTAGCCTTGGGCTCCTTTTTCAGTATGATTCCAGTTCATTTAAATTGATCAGTATTTAAATAATTTTTTTAATTACAATTTTTTGTTGCTATCTTTTGTTCTTATATTACCCATATGTCCAAATAAATGTCTCTTCCTGCCAGAGAGCCATCATTTGTTACAGCGAAAGGTGGGAAGCAGTCCTGTGAAACTAGTTGTTAAATCTACCAACTCTTGACAGTATATGCCATGTTCCATATTTATATTTCCCCAGTTCTGCCAAGAAGGCAGGGAGGTACATTTTCTTTCTTCTTTGAGGCCTAAACTTGGTTATTGTAGTTACACAGTATTGAGTTTCTTCCTTTTCCCCTCCCTTTCCTTTTTCCTTCTTCTCCTCCCTCCTTTCTCCTTTCCCAGTGTTATAGGCGTTTACATGTTGTTCTTTGGATCCTGCTTACTTCATTTTTGCATCACTTCACGTAATTCTTTCTGTCAGCAAATGTTTATTAAATATCTCATGAGTACTATACTAAGTGCTGGGGGAGATACAAAGTTTAGCTAGATTGAGTCTGCCTTCATGGAGCTCATGGTACTGTGACACATATGCATATAAATAAAATATAGAACAACACAATATCAACTGGAGTTTTCTTTTTTTAACACTTTCAGTTTATAAAGTTCTTTCCTTAAAAATCCTATTGTGAGATAGTACAAATGTTATTTTCATTTTCCAGATGAGGAAACTAAGGTCCATTTAGAAAAAAGATGTTTTCCCAATTACATGTAAAGACTATTGTTAACATTGATTTTTTTTAAAATTCCAAGTTCTAAATTTGGAAACAGGTTCGTAAAGGTTAATGACAACTAGTAGATAGTAGATCTTCAATTCCACTAGATTACTCTGGCTCTCTACAAAGAGCTAGGTGAGATTTCGGGGGAGGAATGGTTATTGCCAATTTGGGGGCAGGAAATTAGGGAAGAAGTAGCCCTTGAGTTAAAATGCTATAAAAGCTGGCCTTGGGCTAGGTGGATATTCCAGGCCTAGGGAATAAAATGATCAAGGCTTGCAGATAGCAGAGCATAAGCAATGTGTGGGGATGGCAGGCATAGAGTGAGAGGAGGGGGAGATGGATGTGAGAGAGCTCGATTGTGCCAGGATGTGGAATGCCGGGCTAAGGAGTTTGAACTTTCTTTATAAAATAATTAGGAACTTTAAGGGTTTTAAGTAGAGAGGATTGACATGACCAGATCTGTAGATGAGAAAAATTCATCTGGTATAAATGAAGGATAGTTTATTATAGAGTGACAGTGAAGGAAGGGAGAGATGGTTAGGAGGCTGATGGAGGGAGAAGACTAGGAGTATGGTAAGGAAGGTCTGACCTAGGGTGGTGGCTGTGGGGATAGAGAGGAAGGGGGATGCAAGCCCATCCCCTCCTACCAGAGACTCTCTCCTTCAGATTCAGCTATAATCTCCTGTGTGTTTGCCTCTCTTAGAATTTCCTTTCCTGGTTCTTTGTCTTCCTAGCCTTTTAGTTCTGTGTTACCCAGGGCTCTGTCCTTGGCCTCTTCTCTCTTTCTTTTTCTCTCTTTCTATTTCTCTGACTTTGTTTTTCTCTATCTCTCTTTGCTCTTTCTCTCTGCTTGTGTCTCTCTCTCCCTATCCCCCTTATTCCCTTTCCTGGCCATCTCATTTTCCCCCTTGTCTTCAATGACCACTTTAATGCAGGATTCCTGGATCTACAATTCTAGCCCCGACCTTTCTTCTGAACTCCATTTAGATTGCTGAAGGAACAAATGAATGAACAAAAAAAGCATTTACTAAGCACTTAACATGTGCTAAGCACTATGTTCAGAAAAAGAGTCCCTGCCATCAGGAAGCTAACATTCCAAAAGGGAGAGATCACATTAGGCCAAATGTTGGCCGGGGAGAAGTTGTGAAATGTAGTGGCCTGGTGGAAGGGTCCATTAGGGAGGTGATTTGTGTACCCCTTCCAGGAATGATAGCAGGGCTGCTCTGATCAAGATTACAGAACTGGAAGGGGGAGAATAAGGGAGATAGTGAAGTTACCAAGAAGATGGCCAGAGAGTAGAAAGTAAATGGAAGCATTAAATGCTGGGTCAGGTGAGGCAGTTACCAATAAAGGAATTGGGAATCCAAGGGTTGAAAGTTCAGGAGATAGTAGCTCAAACTTAGTGTGCTCCAAACTAAGTTTGTTACCATTCCCTCTAAACTCCCTTCTCTGAATTTCTGTCTTTGGCATCATTGTCTACTCTGTCTTCCATGTTTGCAACCTTTGTGCCATCATTAACCCTTTCATCTTCCTCACCTCTCGTATATTCAGTTAATTACCAAATTCTGTAGCTTCCAACATCTAGCATCTCTTGCTTCTCTCATCTTGTCTCTATTCCTACACTCAACACCCTAGAACAGACCCTCATTATTTTTTAAATTTATTTTTAGTTTTCAGCATTCACTTCCATAAGCTTTTGAGTTTTAAATTTTTTCCCCCTCCCTTCCCGCCTCCCTCCCCAAGATAGCATGCAATCTGATATAGGTTCTGCATATACATTCCTTTTAAACATATTTTTATATTAGTCATGTTGTAAAGAGGAATTAGAACCAATAGGAGGAACCACAAGAAAAAAGAAACAAAAGAAAACAGAAGAAAAAAAAAGAGCAAATGATATGCTTCAATTTGCATTCAAACTCCATAGTTCTTTCTCTGAATGTGGATAGCATTTTCCATCATGAGACTTTTGGAGAGCTAAGGCTATCAAAGTTAGTCATAGCGCAACGTGGCTGTTACTGTGTACAATGTTTTCCTGAGTCTGCTCACTTCATTCAGCATCAGTCCATACAAGTCTTTCCAGGTTTTTCTGAAGTCTGCTTGCTCATCATTTCTTTTTTTTTTTAATTAAAAAAATTTTTTTTTATTAATTTATTTTGATTTATCAATAATCACTTCCATATGCTTTTGAGTTTAAAATTTTTCTCCCCTTTCCTCCCTACCACCCTCCCCAAGACGGCGCACAGTCTGATATAGGCTATACATTTACATTCATATTAAACATATTTTCACATTAGTGATGTTGTAAGTAGAAATTAAAACCAATAGGAGGAACCATCAGAAAGAGAAAACAAAACTCAACAGAAGAGAAAAAAAATAACAATGAGGCTTCCATAGTTGTTTCTTTGGGTATAGATAGCATTTTCCATCACAAGGCGTCTGGAGATGTCTTAGATCCTGTATTGCCAGGAAGGGTTAAGTTTATCAATATTAGTCATCACACAACGTGGCTGTTATCGTGTACAACATTCTCTTGGTTCTGTTCACTTCACTCAGCATCAGACCATACAAGTCTTTCCAGGTTTTTCTGAAGTCAGCCTGTTCATCATTTCTGATAGTGCAATAGTATTCCATCACATTCACATACCACAACTTGCTCAGCCATTCCCCAATTGATGGGCATCTTCTCAATTTCCAATTCTTTGCCACCACAAAAAGAGCTGCTATGAATATTTTTGTACATGTGGGTCCTTTTCCCATTTGTGTGATCTCTTTGGGATATAGCCCTAGAAGTGCTATTGCTGGGTCAAAGGGTATGCACATTTTTATAGCCCTTTGGGCATAGTTCCAAATTGCTCTCCAAAATGGTTGGATCATTTCACAACTCCACCAACAATGCATTAGTGTTCCAGTTTTCCCACATCTTCTCCAACATTTATCATTTTCCTGTTTTGTCATGTTAGTCAACCTGAGAGATGTGATGTGGTACCTCAAAGTTGTTCTGATTTGCATTTCTCTAATCAATAGTGATTTAGAGCATTTTTCCATTATGGCTATAGATAGCTTTAATTTCGTCATCTGAAAACTGCCTGTTCATATCCTTTGACTATCAATTGGGGAATGACTTGTATTCTTAGTTCTTAGTTCTCCGTATATTTTTCTTAGTTCTCTATATGTTTTAGAAATGAGCAGGCCCTCATTATTTTTTTCTGTTCTGTTGCAGCAACCTTTTATGGGCCTCATTGTTTCTTGTCTCCCTTCTAATTCATGTTTTCTGCTGCTGCTGGAATAATGTTTCTTATGCACGATCTGGTTATGTACTTCTTTGATAAAAACCAGTTGCTCTTCACTGCTTACTGAGTAAAACCTCTTCAATCTAGAATTCAGACCCTCCCCTATTTGACCACCATGGTGTCAAGTGAGATACCCTCTTACTTTTCCAGATTAATGTCATATTATTTGCCCTACATGAACTTTCACACTTTAGCCAAATTGTTCGCTCTGTACCGCCCCACCTCCCACACACATTGTGCTCATACCCTTGCATACGTTTGCTCACTTTGTTCCTTATGCTTCAAATATCCCTTCTTCCCCATCCCTTTTTAACGTTGTCCCTGCCTGTCATTTAAAGTCCAACTCAAATGACCCTTTCCTTACCTTTCCTACCTTATTGTCTTGTTTTGCACTTTTCTCATTGTAATATTGCATCTTTAGATGTCTAGGTTTATGCTTTTTTTCCTTACCCAGATAGTATGGTCCACGAGGGCTAGAACCAAGACTTGTCTAAACTTTTTACTTAGTTCAACATCCTTATTTTAAAATTAAAAAGGGGGGGGGGAACTAGTTCTCCAAAGATGCTATAGCTTGCTCAAATTCACACTAACTCCAGCTCTCTTGATTTGCATTTGGAAGCATTTGGATTTGGGAGTCCAGGGTCTTTAACTAGAAATGTCTCTATGGCTTAGTACCTGTGATCTTGGGTGTGAGGCTTAGGAAATATTTGGGGATATATTTGGATTTGGACCTCTACTCTTTTTGACCCCAACTAATATGAAATTTCTGTGTCCCTGCAGATTCTCTTTTCCAACATTGAAGATATCCTGGAGGTTCATAAGGAATTCCTGAATGCCTTGGAATTTTGTTTACAACCTGAGCCTCAGTCTCAGCACGAACTTGGAAATGTATTCTTAAAATTTGTGAGTAAAGTTCAATGGCTGGTTGGCTTGTAGCTTCCTTTCCGTGCCCCCCACCCTTCTGCAGCTCAGCTGCCCTTTTCTTCTACTCCAAGGGCAGGCAAGCAAGCCTTATCTTTTTTTAGGGATTAGAAAGGTCTGGGGAAAAAGGGGGGCAGAGACTCTGGAACAATAGAGGGGCCCTCAAGTCCACCTCAGCAAAGATGTATTTTTAGAAAGTCTACCCTTTTCCCTTGTATGCAGAGAGCCTGCTCTCTTTCTCTAAAGGTACTTTACTGAGTGCCAGCTTCCTGGGTTGACTCAGAAAAGACTGGGATCTGATTATCAAACAAAGACTTGTGGTGCCCTATCTCCAGGGAACATGGTTATCTTTAGGCTCTAGGGAAATGTCCAGACATGGCCACTGCCCTCAAGGAGCAAGAGAAGTCAAATGGAACTCTTAACCTGACTCCTTGCTACTTTAGTCATTTGCTGAGACTTGGCAATCCCATCTCCACAAAAACTCTTCCCTTTTTTCTGTTCATATAGTCACCACCCCACGCTTTTATCACTTATCTCCCTAATTGTCTCCACTCAGCTGCCAGAGTGATATTATTTAATCACTTTCCTTTTTTTGGGGGGGGGGGTCAATTGGGGTTAAATGACTTGCCCAGGGTCACACAGCTAATAAATTTCAAGTGTTTGGTCTGAGGTCGGATTTGAACTCAGGTCCTCCTGACTTGAGGGCTGGTGCTCTATCCATTGCGCCACCTAGCTGCTCCCCAGAGTGATATTCTTAAAGCACAGGTCTGACTATACAGCCTTATTATACATTAATTCCTCTACAATCTAGCTAAACCGATCTTATAAATTTTCCTTACATATAACATCTTATCTTCATTCCATTCTACAGATTGCCCCTTGTACAAAAATGTATTTCTACTTTATCTCCATTTCTTAGAATCCCTAATTTCACTGTATTTCAGGCATTATGCTAAGCCCTGTGTTTAAAGAACTTACATTCTGATGGAAGACAGGACATATAAAGAAATAGGTATATATAAGATTATACAGGATAGATGCAAAGCAATCTGAGAGGGGAAGGCACCGGCAGAGATGGGGACTAAGAAAAGCCTGCACAAAGTAGGGTTTGAGCTGAGTCTGGAAAGCGACTGAGAGGAGGAGTCGAAGGAGGGCATTCCAGACATAGGAGATAGCCAGGACAGAGGCTTAGAGATGGAGATGGCGTTTAATTTTTGAGGAACTGCAAAAAGGCCAGTGCTGTTTGAACAGCAGACTAGAAAATTAGGTATGGGGTCTCAGGTTATGAAAAACTTTAAATGTCCAACGGAGGATTCTGTAGTTGATTCTGGAGGTCACAGGGGGTCCATTGAGTATTTGGAAGTGTGACCTGGTCAGACCTAACTTTAGAAAAGTCACTTTGGCAGCCAAGTGCAGGATGGATTGGAGTGGGGTGAAGCCTGAGGCAAGGAGACAAGCTGTATTGATCCCAGCTGATGAAGGACTCTGATCAGGGTGGTAGCTGTTCCAATTGAGAAGAAAGGGGAGGTGAACGGAGGGGAGAGTTGTATGAGAAATGTGAAGGTAGAAACAAGGCTTGGGAACAGCTTCTATATTTGAGGTGATACCAGAATTAGAGGCCTGGATGGAACTGGGAAGGTGATAGCGCCCTTAATAGTAATAAGTTAGTTTGCAAGGGGGAAATGTTTTTGGGGAACGATTTTGATTTCCTTTTTGGATATGGAAGGTACGTCCTATGGGAGATACTTACAGGAGTATTTTGTTTGAGATTGCCAAAGGCAGTTGGTGATATGGGGCTGCATCTGAGGAGAGTGGTTGAGATTGGATATATTGTATTTATTTCGTACATCTTTCTGTGTGTAAAAGTTGTCTACTCTGACAGAATGTAAGCTGTTGGAGGGCAGGGACAATTACATTTTTCTCTGTATCTTCAGTGTCTGGTACGTAGTAGGCACTTTAAATATTTGTTGGTTAATTGATTTGAGCTGAGGTAGGATCATTGATTTAGAATTGTAAGGGACCTTAGAGGTCATCCAGCTCAGTGGTGTCAAACTTAAATATAAATGGATCCCTGCTGGCCACATTGACTTAGAAAACCACAAATTAACATTATCTATATTGTGTTATTTTTTTTGGGTGCTCTTGGGGAGTTTTTCTGGTGAGTATAACACTTCTGATCTAGTCCAAGAACCTCTCCCCCAATTTTATAGATAATGAAATTGAGGCTCAGAGAAGTTATTTTACTTGCCCAAGGCTAGGTCATGCAGGCAGAGCTGCAATTTAAAAACTCCTCCAAATCCACTGCTCTATCTGTGGAATCCTCCTGGTCACTCCCAGCTTTGACATCCTATGTCCTTCCAGTTTTGACATTCCTTATTTGAAGGACCTTTCCAGTTTTGAAAATTCTGTGTTCAAAAGTCCCTTCCAGTTTGATCCTTTCAGCTCTGATGATCCCTGTTGGCTTGCTGAATTACCTTTTGCTGGAGCCTGGAAACGTTGGGCATGATAATGGCCCTTGGGCCTTTTCTTAGTGCCCTGAATCCTTTCCTGAGTCCCTTCTTAGGCAACTTGTCAGGTTAGATCAGTGCATTAGCTAGAGAAAAGGCATGTGCTTCAGTCAGCTCTTTGATGCCTTGACCACACAGTCAAGTGGTCTTCCTCAGACCTCATTTGCCCATCAGACTTCTCCGTTCTGCTCCTTGTGTCTCTTGATGCATCCCTTCATCTTACCCCAGCCTGGCAGGAACATCATCGTGGGTCATCCACAGGGAGAAAGGAGAGTAGAGTCAAAGCTTCCAGGTTTATTCTTAGGTTCTCTACCTCTTCCTTCTTAGAGAAAGAATTCTAGGGCTGACTAGCACCTTAGACACCAGCTGATTCCAACTGTCTCGTTTTATAGATATTGAAGCAGATCCAGAGAGGAAAACTAATTTGTCCAAAGCCACAAGGTGCCATTATTTTCTCTGCTTTGAATACCATTTTGCTGGGTTAGCTTGGGCAAAGTCATAGAGAAGGGGGATGCATTGATGGAAAATGTTGAGAGGGGTGGAGGGCAGAAGAGGCATTGGGGCAGTGTGGGGGAGGAGAGGATGTAGTTTCCTTCCTTTATCTCTTTTGATAAGATCTAGTTTTGCTTTTGCTTTGTCTGAGATCAGGATTGCTACCCCTGCTTTTTTTACTTCAGCTGAAGCATTATATGTTTTGCTCCAGCCTTTTACCTTTACCCTGTATGTGTCACTCTTTTTCAAATGTGTTTCCTGTAAACAACATATTGTAGGATTGTGGTTTTTAATCCACTCTGCTATAAGCTTCCGTTTTTGGGAGAGATCATCCCATTCACATTCACGGTTATGATTACTATCTGTATCTTTTTCTCCATCCTTTTTTCCCCCGTTTATGCTTTTCTTTCTCCTTTCCCCTTCCCCCCCCACTAGTGTTTTGCTTTTGACCAGCGCCTCCTATGGTCCCACCTCCCTTCTATTATCCCTTTTCCTTTTCTTCCTCTTTAGCCTTATTGCTTGTTCCCTCCCTTCTATCCCCCCTCCCTTTTCTTTCCCCTTTTGCCTCCTACTGCCTATAGTGCAAGTTAGATTTCTGTACCTAACTGATTATGTTATTCCCTTCTTGACCCAAATCTGATGAGAGTAAGGTTCAAACAATGCTTCTCCCCCTCCCTTCTTTACCTCTGCTCTAACAGGTTTTTGTGTCTTTTCCTGTAATGTAATTTACCCTTGTCTGCCTCCTCCTTTCTCAGTACATTTTCTTAGTTGGTGCAGAGACCCAGAGGTAGGAGAGACAAAAATACATCCACATGGACCCTCCAAGGAGGGAGTCCATGACTGTTTAGTTATGCCTCCATGAGTAACATCCAGAGACTGGCCTATATTCTGAGAGGGTGGTCTGGCGGGTACAGAAAGAGGAGGGAGTGGATAAAAGGGGACTCTATTCCTCTAGATTCTGTGTGTCCTGTGCTATGGCAGCTGCTTCTGAATATGTCTGTACCAGGCCCTTCATGTCCTGAGCAAGACCAGGCCTCACTCTTCCCCACAGCTGTCCCTCATCAGCAGCTGCAGCCTCTTCTGCTCATCTCCCTTATTTTTAATTTTTATTTTTTTTAGGCCCAGCCTCCTTTCCCAACCCCCATGACCGACATCTGTCATTATGTAACTGCTAGTTTCCTCATGAGGGGAAAAAAGAGAAAACAACAAAGACCCATGCAGGGTTCCAGGGAGGAAATTAAACACTTGAGACACTCAGCCGTCAAGAGCATAGTTTTCATATTTGTGGGGGTCTCGTGCATGAAAAACAGTTGGAGAACACTCAGTAAAAGAGCAGCGGAATGTACATAATTATTGTGTTGCGTTGGGTTTAGCAGAGGGCATGTTGTCAGGTGATAAATATAACTTTCTTGAGTCTCAGAAACATTGGTTCCTAGTATCCCAGGTCCTGAAATGGGGGCAATATGATTTCATAGGATATCAAAGGTGGAAGGAACATTGGAACTTGGAATATTAGAGCTGAAAGAAGCCTTAAAATTTGGAATATAAGAGCTGGAAGGGACCTCAAAACCTGGATTATCAGGTTTTCAGAGCTGGTTCTAGTGCTTTTGGACCAATAAGAATGTTAGAAATGAAAGGGACCTTAGAACAAAGTTCAGAGGTTCTTTATTAGTATTGTCATAATAGATGTGAGAGCTGGAAGGTGACCATTAGAGAGACACCCCTCATTTTATAAAGAAAACTGGAAAGGGGAAAGGACTTGGCTAGGGTCTCACATTTAGATAGGAGAACATTTCACTGTGTTATTTTCTTTTTTTCTTTGGTGAGGCAGTTGGAGTTAAGTGACTTGCCCAGGGTCACATAGCTAGTAAGTGTCAAGTGTCTAAGGCCAAATTTGAACTCAGGTCCTCCTGACTCCAGGGCTAGTACCACCTAACTGCCCCACCATGTTTATTTTCAAAGCCATTTGAAAGGAGGGAGTGCCCTTTCTTCCTTTCCCCCAGTCTCCTGTGGAGCCCTTTCCTCTTCTCTTGTGTGTGTGTGTGTGTGTGTGTGTGTGTGTGTGTGTGTGTGTGTCTCTGTCTCTCTGTCTCTCTGTCTCTCTGTCTCTCTGTCTCTCTGTCTCTCTGTGTCTGTGTGTCTGTGTGTGTACGTATATAAAGCTGCCAGGGGAAGGACCAGGAAACAACTCTGACAGTTGGGCTTATCTTGTCCTCTTTGGGGGCTCAACAGCTTCCAGAAGAGCTGGTGGATAGAAGGCGAGGTGGCTGGAGGTAGGGTGGGAAAGGGGGCTGAGGATAAGGTATGTGTCTTCTGATTTCAGGGACTCTTTAGAAGTAATGGTTGTTTCTGAGTTGGCAGCCTCGTCTGTGCCTTTGGGGGAGCGGGCATCAGAAAAGGAAGTCTTGCCTTAGGTTTTGAAGGTAGCTCAGTTCTGCACCCTCTTTCCTTTTTTTTCCCCTCCAAGCTCTCTATTGTGTATTATCTTTCCCAGTCGGAATGTAAGCTCCCTGAGGACCGGGACTGAGTTTCTTTTTGTATTTGTATCCCCAGTGCTTAGCACAGGGCCTGGCATACTTTGTTGTTGTTGTTGAGATGATTTGGCATTTTTCTTCCTCTCCAGTCTGTGTATTGTCAGTATCAGCATTCAAGGTGGCATCATGGGTTGTTGTTTAGTTGTTTCAGTGTTATCCAACTCTTTGTCACCCCATTAGGGTTTTTTTTGGCAAAGATACTGGAGTCGTTTTTCATTTCTTTCTCCAGCTCATTTTACAGATGAGAAAACTGAGGCAATGAGGTTAAGTAACTTGCCCAGGGTCACAGAGCTAGCAAGTGTCTGAGGCTAGATTTGAACTCAGGTCTTCCTGACTGCCGGTCCTATGCCACCTAGCTGCCCCTATCTATGAAATGAAGGTGTGGGCGCTCTATCCACTCTATTACCTAGCTGCCCATTATAGTGAGCATTTAATAAATATTTGTTGTTAAGTTGTCCATTTTTTGTCTCCCTCAAGCCTTGTAGCCTTCAGATACAGGAAATCCTTTGTGCTACTCTGGTCTGTCTACTATTAACTCACTGCTTTTTCCTCCCCAGTCTATGCTAGACTCAATAACTACAACAACAACAACAATAATGAAAATTTAGGTATGTGCCAAGCACTGTGCTAAGCTCCTTACCACTTACTCTCATAACAACCCTGGGAAGTAGGTGCTATTATCCTCATTTTACAGATGGACAAACTGAGGCAGAAGGATTGAGTGACTTGCCTGCAATCACCCAGATAGTGTCAGAGGCCAGATTTGAACTGGTCTTCTTGACTTTAGGCCCTAAGCTTTGTCTGCTGCACCAGCTAGCTGGCCATGCCCAAGCCTCCTGCACTCCTGTCCCTTGAAGTGTATAGTGCAGTGTGTTGTAGTGGAAGGAGACCTGGATTAGAAGTCTGAAGAGCTGGATTCAAGTCCTGGCTGCTACTTACTACTCTCTGACCTTCAGCTTATCATTTCCCTTTCCCCTGGTCCTCAATTTCCTTTTTCATAAAATTAGAATAATGATACTTCACCAGAGTCTTTGTGCTGAGTAAATGGATGTAAAGTACCCAAGAATAGGGTAGAAATGTAACCTTTCATTAGTCTTCCCTTTTCCATCCCACTGGTCCCTGGCTCTAGCCCCTCAGGGATAAGCAAGCTAATCCTCTATCATTGGTAATAGGATTTAGAGCTGGTAGGCCTTTAGAGCTGGACTCCAGTCCCTTTATTTTCTAGCTGAGGAAACCGGCCCAGAGAGGTTAAGTGATTTTGTCAAGGTCACTTAGTGGATAGTAGACTCTCCTGTAAAGAGAACCTGGATCCTCTGACTTGAAATGCAGTGTTTTGTTCTCCTGCCTCGTAGAATCATGGGATTTTATAGACAGAAGACTCTTTCACATCATTCATCCAATCACCTCATTCTGTGGATGGGTTAAGGGACTAAAGTGAGGGGCAGAGCCAGGATTTGAACCCAGATCTCGTTTACACAACCGTACCTTGTCATTCCTTTGATAACCAATTCAGTGTTAAGGCATGGCCTGGTAAAGCTGCATGTGTAATTGAATTTTTTCATGGTGGTTTTCAGGACTGACCAATGGTGGGGATTTAAGGCATTCAGGCAGGTGTGTGTGTGTGGGGGAATTTTGAGGCAACTGGAGCCATCACATACGTTCTGTGATAGGTATCTGTTTATAGATCTAACCTGGTGAGATTTTTAGAAGCTGAAAATCTCCTTACTTTAACCTTTGGGTTCCATGTTGATAGCATCTGGACCTGCCTCATCCAAGATACTGCCTTCTCGATTGATGTCTTGATTCTATACTTCTCTCTCGCCTGAAGGTCTCTCATGCTGTTTTCCCTTTCGGTTCTCTTGTCACACGTATCTCTCCCAAATTATAGGCCATCATCCTGACCTTTTTTCAGCCTCTCTACAGTGCACTGATCATTAGGAGAAGCCTTGCTGCTGCAGATCCAGATGTGGCAGGAAGACATGCATAACTTCCAACATCTGGTGGCTGATTTCGCCCTTTGTACCTTGGCCAGCCTTGCATGGGGTTGCCCAGGTCCAGCTCCAAGTCCTTCCTTTCTTCCTGCTTCCTCCCTATGGGCCATGCTTGTGTTAGGGGAGATCAGATTGACTCCTTGATCTTGGCTTCTGTTCAGAATATGTTGGTGAAAGGAGATTAGATTTGTAGTCAGATTTAGGTTAAAGAAGGGTGATTGACCTGGAGGTTAGTTGATGAGTGGACAGAGTCCCAAAGATGTATGATGTGGAGAAATGAAGTTGCTGGTTAATGACAGCAGAGGGTCTTGGGATGTTCCATAGTGGAATCAGTCTCTTCTTTCTCCAAACATTAAAAAAGGAATTGATGTCTATACATGTATGTATGTATGTATGTATGTATGTATAAATGTAGTAAGTATATATGTATTTGTGTATGTATATGTATGTGTATATATCTCTATCTATCTAAATCTCTCTCTCTATAAATACATCCAAACTTAATTGTAGCCTTCTGAGGGAGGAGGGGGGAGGAAGCAGGAAGAAAGGAACAAAGTAAAAACTGCACGGCAGAGAACAAAAGAGAACTTACAAGGAAGCAAAGAAAAGATGGACAGCTCTCAGTACAGTGTGTAGTATTTATTATATAGGCTTTCTTGAAATGAAAATTTACTGCTGTATATTTTGAATCCTCTCATGTTCTGTTGTGCACGTGGCGGTGGTTTTTTTTTTTTTTCTTTTCCTATTTTACATTATTTTAGTTTTAGTATTTAAGTTTGTTTATTTTTTCTTTTCTTATTTTGTATGTAAGTTTAAAATAGAAAAAAGGAGTTGAGCAAACAAAGATTGGGTGGGATATTTGATTCAATAATATACTCGATGATTAGGGACTGAGTGGGTCTCAAACACTTATGCTTGCGTGATCATGCCTGCCAGCCATAGAAGGTGGGGGATAACATGCATCCAGGATCTTGTACTTTACTCCAGATGTAACCTGATCTAGTCTCAGGCTCTGAGGGTCCTAGGCGAGGTGTTGGTGAGAGACTTGGTGTCTGAGGCACTGATCCTATAAAAGATCACGGTTGGGAGGCCTGAAGTCTGACTTATGGAAGGCTGAATTGGTGGTACTTTACACACTTGTTTATTATAACAGGGTGTAAATAATAATCTCGACATGTGGTGGCTAGGTTTAGAGGTAAGGAGGAGTACAAATCTAGTTGTTGCTGGGTTTGGAGGAGCTGGGATGGAGGTCCCAGTCTAGTAATGGTGAAGGTAATAGCAGGAGCTGGGGCATCCTCCACCTACTTGGATGCTTGGTGGTCGTTGAGAGTTGAAGCATTATTTTCTGAGACTAATGGCAGATACAAGGTAGGGTAGATTCTACCTTCATATGTGGCTGCCCACTGCCACCTCTCTGGCCCCGGGCAAGTTGATGGGAACAGAAGACTTGAGGCTTGATCATTTTCTCAGATTTTGTGACATGGGACAGAGTAGGAACCATCTTTACACATGGCAGTAGATTCAGGACACAAGAGAACTCCTCATCCAGTCTCTGAGGATGATTGAAGCGAGTATCCTATTTTCTGGGTGCAGAAATAGCATAGAGAGGACAAGGTACTAGGGCAGAGCCTGGTATCAGAGGTAGCCCTGTTGGACCCAGAACTTGATTATCTTTCCACCTTTGGCTGTTGCTACTACCTCTTGGTACCTAATTCAAACATCTGTAAATGTTAACAGCTTTCATATGTCATTTCTTACTCTTGTTTCTGAATACTCTAAACCAAAAAAAAGTCTAAATTTTACAAACAGTTCATAACAGTTGTATGAGATACAGTGTACCATCTTTATCTCTATCTGTTGGTCTGTTTATTTTACTTTTTAAAAATAAATTTTGTTGCTGCCTTTTGTTTTTATACCATAGTCAATTCCAGATTGCCTCCCCTCTCCCAATCTGCTTACTTTTCCCCTCGATAACCCAATTTTCTTTTATTTTCAGTTCTGAATTCTCTTCCTCTCCAACACCCTTCCAGCCATTGGGAAGGCAAGAAAAAAACAACCCATTACAAATATGTATAGTCATGCAAAATAAATTCCCACATTAGCTGTGTCCAAAAAAAGAAAGAGCGAGAAGAAAATATGCTTCAGTCTGCACTTTTTGAGTCCATTGTTTCTCTGTATGGCGATGGGTAGCATGTTCTATTATGAGTCCTTTGGAATTGTGGTTTAGTTATTGTGTTGATCAGAGGTCCTAAGTCTTTTAAAGTTGATTATCTGTACAGTATTATTGTTGTATATAAATTGTTCTCATCATTTTCCTCACTTTGCATCAGTTCATAGAAGTCTTTTCAGGTTTTTCTGAAACCATCCCCTCCATCATTTCTTACAGCATGATAGTATTCTATCATATTCCTATACCTTAACTTGTTTAGCCATTTCCCAATTAATGGCATTGTGCCTTTTTAGAAAGCTCAGAGAGGTTAAATGATTTGTCTGAGGTCACACAGCTGGTAAATGTCAATCGGAATTTGAATCCAGTTCTTTCCACGCTGTTTATTCGTAAGAGATGATGAATATTCAACGAGGAAAGGTCATTGGAAATATGGAAAAAAGAAAACTGCCTTGTCTCAGAATTTTCAGCTGGTTTGTATAGCTACTGTGTTTTAGACCTAGTTTGGCCAATCCTTATTTAAGCCTTTATCTAGGCTGAAGTCTTTGGGTTCCTTAAGGCCTCCAGAAAGATTAGAAAATTTGGGTTCATATGTTACCTTTACCACTGTTTGTGAAAGGCTCTTTCTCCCTCTGGATATTCTTTCTCATCTATAAAATGAAGAGGTTAGAATAGGTGATTTCTGATTACTCTTTCCAGCTCCAGATTCTGTATCTTCTCTTCTTACCAGATGATTTTTGAATTTGCCCTCTGGCATACTCAAAGGTCAATTTTACACAATACCAGGCTCATTATCAGCTAATCGTTAAGCTCTTATGACTACATGATGGGTATTTGATGTTCTTCCCTTCAAATGGGGGTACAAAAAAGAAGAAGAATGAATAGGTGCATATCATCTCTGCTCAGCTACTATCTGGGCCTCAGTTTCCCCTCTGTAAAATGAAGAGTTTGAACTAGATGATCTTTAAAGTCTTTTCTGTCTCTGGATCCTATTAACCTTTTATCTTCCCAAATCAGTGTAATCCATTCTGACTCAGAGGCCATCCCCAAAGGTTACCCTCCCCTTTTCTTACAGGAGTGTATTGTTTTCTTACAGAAGGACAAATTCTGTGTGTATGAGGAATATTGCAGCAATCATGAGAAGGCTTTGAGACTCCTGATGGAACTGAACAAGATACCTGCCATCCGAGCCTTTCTCTTGGTATGTAAACTTGTGCTTTGCTCCCTTTTCCCTCACCCTAATGGGGACCCCTTGACCCTTGACCCTGGGTGGGATGGGATTTGTCTTGTTCTTGTATCTGGATAGACTCCATATGGTAGGGTAGGCAGGTCTCCAAGGGTAGGCCATAAAAGGGCAAGTTGAAGGAGTGTATAAATCTCTAGAATATAAGCTCTCGGAGAGCAAGTACTTTCATTTTTGTCTTTATATCCCTAGTCTCTAATACAGTACCTGGCACGTAGGAACTCCTGAATAAATGCTTTTCATTAATCAAGTGATTGATTGCACTGATGATAGCTCCCTTCAGATATTTGAAGGGCTTTCACATGAAAGAATAATTAAATGTGTTCTACTTGGCCCCAGAAGGCAGAACTCAGACGATTTTGTAGAAGATTTCATTTAATATTATGAAGATTGTCTGAATAAATAGAGCTGTTCAACAGTGGAATGGCCAACCTTGAGAGCTTCCCATTACTGGAAGTATTAGAACAGAAATTGCTTGATCAAATAAGGATATTGTAGACAGGTTTCCTGCTTATATAGGGCTTGGGCATCTGAGGTTCTTTTAAATTCTGAAATTTGTTTTTATTTTTTTCTCTGAATATCTTCCTTTTTTTCTCCTCCCATCAGTGAGGACAGTGAGGCCTAAAAAAGTAATCTGGATTTTTGGGTCCTTATCAAGAGTGGAATTGGGAGGGGCAATAGTGTCTTATTCTTTCCCTTCCTTTCTACACTCTTCCTCATGACCTGTCATTCCTGAGCATTGACTTGGCTCATTTTGGGGAGGTTACTTACCCCTTCAGGCCAAGCACTCTAGAGTAGTCCAAGAATGGACACCTAGCGCATTTTAGACAAGAATAGAGTGAGGTCCACATGACTCAGGATTTAAGGAGCATTTATTGTAGAGCTTGGTTGGACTCCTGCCTGAAAGATCTCCTTTAGTGAAGTAGGGGCCCCATGGGACAGTGTGGGGTCTGTTTTTCTTGTGGCCTCCTGCCAAGGGTCATGATTCTGTGAGGCACTGTTGGCCCCCTTTTTCTTTCCCTTGGGAATCCGGATGTTGGTTGGGATCATGTCCATGTGGGAGGGGAACAGTGCTAGCTTCACAGCTCTCTTTACTTTGCCTCTCCCCTTGAGGCTCCCATGCCAGCCCTCACTGCCATTTGCCAAGTGGCAGCTTGGGGCAGATGACTGAAGGCGGCAAAGGGGGGAGCTGGGGGAGGTTGTGCATCCTCAGCCCAAGCCATCTGTTGAGTCTTCACAGGCCTCCTGGCTTCCCTGCTACCTCTTCCTGTAACTTGATGCACTGAGAGAACCCTGGATTTGAAGTCAGAAGATCTGGGTTGGAATCCTGGCTTTGCTACTTACTATTTGAGTGACCATGGCTGACCCTCAAATTTTCTAACCTGAAAAATAAGGCAGATGAACTATATGATGTTTATGGACCTTTCTGATTCTCAGTTTTGAGGGTTATCGTAGCTTTAATGGCATAAAATGGAATTACAACTCAAAAGGCAGGGTAATCCTATGTGGCTTTTGGGGCAAGATTCCCTGAATTTTTTTAAGCTAGGAAGGTCCCCTCTCTGCCCAGCTCCTCTGTGGCTGCTGCAACATCCTCTCTGATTCTCCTCACTCCTTCCTACCCTGCTTTGAGCTGACATCATATGAGCCATTTAGAAACAAGTGTTATCCCATGAGCGCAAAGCCCTTGCTGTCCAGCCAGGGTCTGCCCCAGCATTCCACAGCTGCTGTAACCTCAAGGGCAGGGTGCCCTGGATCCGAGGGGACCAGAGGGTCCTTATTGGGTGATGTAATTTGGAATGTTGGCTAGGAATTGATTCAAGTTCAAAACTAGGTCCAGTAGAATGGCTGGTGAGACCCAGAACCTAATACAGCAGACTTAGACTATCAGATCTGGTAGGGACCTAACAGCAGAATATAAAATGTCAGTGCTGGATGGGTTCTTAGAAAATAGAAAGTCAGAACTGGAAATGACTGTAGAACACACAATATTTGAGCAGGAAGGGACCTTAGAATATGCAATGTTGGAGCTGTGTCCTGGTTACCTTAGAAAGAGCATTGTCTCTGGAGTAGATGAAATCCCAGTTTTGATTTGTACAAAAATATTTATAGCAGCTCTTTTTGTGGTGGCCAAGAAATTGATTGGGATAGAAGAATTGAAGGGATGCACGTCAACTGTGGAATGGCTGAATAAGTTATGTTATGTGATTGTGATGGAAAACTATTGTGCTATAAGAAATGACAAGCAGGATGGTTTCAGAAAAAGCTGGGAAGGCTTATATGAACTGACGCAAAGTGAAGTGAGCAGAACCAGGAGAACATTGTATACAGTAACAGCAACATTGCGTGATGATCAACTGTGAATGACTTAGCTATTCTCAGCAGCACAGTGATCCAAGATAATTGCAAAGGATGTATGATGAAAAATGCTATCCGCCTCCAGAGAAAGAACTGGTGGAGTCTGAATGTAGATAAAAACATACTATTGAAATTTTCTTTATTTTTCTTATTTGTTTTTGGTCTGTGTTCTGTTTTTCAATATGACTAATATGGAAATATGTTTTGCATGATTGCATGGGTATAATCTATATCAAGGTACTTGTCTTCTTGAGGAGGGGGAAAAGAACTTGGAAATCAAAATTTATTAAAAAAATGTTAAAAATTGTTTCTACATGAATTGAGAAAATTTAAAATAAAAGCATCCTTTAAAAAAAATTAAAAAATGAGGGGATTGGGACTAGATAACCTCAAAGATCCTTTCCATTTGTACATCTGTGATTCTTGAAGGGACCTTAGAGTACACAGTGTTAGAGAGGGAAAGAGCATTGAACGCAGATTGTAAGAGCTGGAAAGGGATATTAGAATCTTAGGACAGAGTGAGCATCATTGGGGAATGGAGGAATATAGAAAGAGTGGTAGGAAGAACTTGAAAACCTAGGACATGATGTTTATCTTTTTATCTGGTTGCAGAGCTGTATGCTTTTAGGTGGCCGAAAGACTACAGACATCCCCCTGGAGGGCTACCTGCTGACCCCGATTCAGAGGATTTGCAAGTACCCTCTGCTCCTCAAGGTAGTGTGCTCTTTCTTTGTCCTAATTCACAGACCTTCCCAGTCCCCGCTACCTGGAGCACCATGGGGGTGCGTTATAGACTGAAGCAGTGTAACCAACTGGACAGGGGCTGGGGGTGGGGGGAGCAAACATGGCAGTGGGAATTGGCTTGAGAGGAATGATCAAGTCATCGCTGTCCCTTAGACTCAGTGTCTTTTCCTTGTCTGATTGTCCATGGGGACATCTCTGTGCATGGAGGGGATTGCGTCTTGTTGACCTAGGATCATTAGGCTCTTCCCCCATTTCTGGAATGAATTTCTTTCCCACCTCTACCTCTTGGAATCCTTAGTTTTTCCTTCAAAGCTGTTCAAGTGCCACTGCATATGAGGCCTTTCCTCATTCCTCTAACTGCTCGTGTTAGATATGTTGTGTATACACTTTTATGCAGGGATGTTCTGGAAGTGGCTTGTACTGGCTAGCAAGAGATGATTGATCTGTAAATGCTGCAGATCAGAGCTTGATTTATTATTGTTTCATTGATTGCTGAGACTTTAGAAAGTGATGGGAAAATGTGAATAATGCAGATTAAACTTAGATGTGTGGCCTGGACAGTTTTTTCTTTTTTCATAGAGCTGGTTGTTAAACATTTACCAGCACAACCCTGCTTCTACATGTCCCTGTTGTTTCCCTCAGTGGAATGTAAGCTACTTGACGGCAGCATATCCCTAGAGCCTAGCAGCATTCTGGCACATAGTAGGTGCTTAATAAATCACTGTTGATGATTGATGATGCACAGAGTATTCCTATTCAGGTAGGAATTGAGCTAGCTGTTGCCTGAGGGCTCTTTCAGCCCTGCCATTCTGATATTCTGAGTGATTATGAGAGCCTGAGAACTGCCTGGCAGGAGGGTTGGGCAAACAGCCCACAGGAAGCAGCGATTAAGCCTTGGGGTCGGTTTGCATTCTTGACAAAGAGCCTCCTCGATGTTTATAGTGTCCGGCTTCCCCTCAGTTGCTGCTTCCTTGATTTCTCAGCCTCCAGCTGTGTTTATTGAAGACCATAGAGGGCCAGGCATCGTGCCCTGGACGCCAGGGAGAACCTTGGGGAGACATGGTGTTCTCCACTCTGGATGGATCTGCTCAGGGCGCCCCTGCTTCTGGCTCTCACATGCAGAGCTGTTGAATGAGGGAACTGTTGGCGCTATGGGGGATTTCATCTTTTTAAAATTCTTGGTCTTTTTTGTAACATTTTCCAATTGTGGTTCAAAGGCCATTCCTTCAGCTTGGATCAGCAAAGCCCAAAGTACGTTTATGAGGTAGCTGGAGGTCAGGGGACCTACCCCTTTATTCACTAGCTGTGTGACCTTGGGGAAGTCGGTTTCCTACTCTGAGTCTCAGTTTCCTCCTTTGTAAATTGAGGAAGTTGGGTTAGATGATTTTGAAATGTTTTTCTAGCTCTGACATTCTCTGATTCCTTCACCTGCTTCCCCCACTCTTTCTTTCCAGTGGATTGCTAGTCTGATTCCTCTTCTCCAAGTCTCGTTTTATTTATCTGTACACTTGGGCCTCAGTTTCCTTACATAAAAAATGAGAGCTGGGGTTAGGGGAGACGATCCCTTCCAGCCCAGCCCACGGCCTCTTCATTCTTGGCCCTTCTTGTCTAATGCAGGCAGCCAAGGTCGAGGAGAGTGGGTGGCTGAGAGGGAACAGACAAAGCAAAAAATGGAGAAATGACAGCCTTCTGGGGAAAAGCCAGAAAGTCTTCACTTTCATATTGCCCAAGAATAGACTGTGTGGTCTATTTTGGCTGGATAATCCAGGGTTTCTGTAGTAGGGGATCAATATTTTCTCACTCTTCTGAAGGCTCCATCTACTCTTCAAATCCAATTCCTCAGGTTAGGTGTTTATTTGTCTGTTCCCATGGTAGGAAGATCACATCAGCACCAACCTAGGCAGGTCATGTAAGTGACTATTAGAGTAGGAATGAGCTTTAGTGCATCGAATGGCAGGGCTGAAGGAGACCTTAAAACAAGGAACGCAGAACAGTAGAGCTGGAAGAGACCTTGGAACACACAGTCTTAGAGCTGAATGGAAACTTAGAATTTAGAATGTCTGGAATGGAAGGATCTCTAGAATAAATAACATAGCATGTTAGAGCTGGAAGGGACTTTCAACCACAGAATGTTAGAGTAAATGGCATCTCTAAGCTGAAGAGGCAGCTAGGTATTATAATGAATAGAATACTAGACCTGGAGTCAGAAAGAAATGAATTCAAATCCATCCTCAGATACTCAATAACTCTCTGACCCTAGACAAGTCATTTCAACTCTTTCTGCCTCAGTTTCCACATCTGTGAAATGACAGTTAATAATAGCACCTACCTCTTAGGGATGCCATAAAGATAACATGTAAAGTACTTTGCAAACCCCAAAGTGATATAAATGCTAGCTATCATTGTTACCTGAATGGGACTTTAGAACATAGAACAGAACTGCATAGAGTCAACTAGATTACTAGCTTGTCACTCTGGGCAAACTTTAGCTTTCTCACCTGTAAAATGAGGATAATAATTGCACTTATCTCACAGGGTTTTGGCAGGGTCAAAGAAGATAAGATTTGTGAAGTTCTTAGCAAGTATTAGATGGTTAATCGATGCTTGTTTCTTTCCTTCCTTCCTTCCTCATCCTGTGTGATTCTTGTCCCTTTCTTTCTTCAGATCTTTCACCAAGAATGTCAGATGAGCCTAAGGCCTAACTCTTCTATTATCTATACCTGTGTGACACTTGGGTTGTTGACTCATTAGATTGTGAACAGGGACAGTTTTTTACCTTTCTTTGTATCCCTACTCCCTACCACGAAGCCTGGCAAATAGTAGGTGCTTAATAAATGCTTGTTGACTTGTTTCTTTACCCTCTGTACTTGACTGACTATCTGCTTTACCTATTATAATTTTGCTGATGATGTATTTTTCACCACTTTTTACACTTCTACTTCTTACACTTCCACTGCTAGTGTAATAGGAGCAAAATAGGCTTTTGATTGCTTATTCCTTCCATAAGTCTTTCTATTGCTCTTGGATCACCTGAAATTTACATTCTTCTGAGGCTGTGGTATTTTATGATTTGAAGCCAAATAGTACACTCTTGGAATATTGGAGTTAAAGAAATGGAGTTTTGCTCTGGGGAACAGCTTGAGATCATTGGACATACTGTGCAATTTCCCAAATATGATCAAATCTTTCCTGGTCTCATCTTCTTCCTGAACTCCGTATTCATCGCATTAGTCATCAGCAACCCCTATCCAAAATATGCATGCTGATGGATTAGGCTTTCCATTTGACTGAATTACATAATCTAATTATCTGCATTTTTCACTCACTTTATTTCTTCAATGTGATTTCTGAACTGATTTTCTTTGCATGATCTAGAGTTTCATTAAAAGATTGTAGTGTTTTGGTACAGTGTTGAGTACATAGAAGGCACATAGGCATTTATAAATTGTTATCAATTCTCGGTGAATTCTGCTTAAAGTCCTAGGCAGACAAGAGCGTATGGACAGTCTCACCATCCATGAAGAATCCTTCTTATATTTGAAATTTTAATTATGTGTAGGATGTTCTCCATGACATTGACTTAAAGTAGTATTGGTTATTGATTCAAGTTACCTTTTTATGTGGGAAATACTTTATTTGAAGGAAGCATTTATGACTATATTTTCTTCCAGTGAGTCAGTTTTTTTTTAAATCAACCAATCACAGATACAGTAGGATGTTATAATTTCTATACCTCTTAGTCAACTGTGTAATTATGAAGACCTGGTCTGGTTTAGGAAATTGAATATGAAAGCCGATATATTTCATTCTTGTGTTTTCCTTCAAAGATATCAGTAACTGCAGAGAGCATTTTCTTAAGAATTTATAGTGAAGAGAAAGCAGGCATATATATAGTAACTAATGTCTTTTCATTTGCCTTAAATTTGCTAATATTGCTATTTGTTCAAAAGTACAAAGTCTATGTGTCTTGGCCAGATAGCATTTCATCTGAAAAAGATCTTGATGTGATATAGTAGTCAGAAAAGCTAATGTGATGACAGGCTGCGCGTGAAGAGAGAAGGGTGGTATTCTCACTAAGCATGGGGCCTGGCAATGGTGACTGCTTGCTAAATACCTGTTGATTGAACAACTGACTGACTGACTGAGGAGATGATAGTACAATTAAAAATTGTACTCTTCCTGGTTATCTAGGATATTGTATTCAGTTCTGGGTACTACATTTTAGGAAGGCCATTTTTGAGCTGGAAAGCATACAAAGGGTGAGTTGGACAGTTAAAATCGTTCCATAAAAGGATCTGTTAAAAGGATTGGAGAGATTTGGCTTGGAGAAGTTAGTGGGTGACGTGAGCATTGACTTCATGTATTTGAAGGACCGCCATGGGGAAGAGAGATTGGGCTTGTTTTGCTTGGATCCAAAAGGTATATCTTGGATCTTGAAGTAGTAGGTAGATGTGGAGGCCAATGTAAGCTTGATGTTTAATATAAAAACAAACAAAAAAAACTTCTTAAAATTAGAGCTATCCAAAAAGTGAAATGAGTTAGATTAGATGGGAAGTATGATCCCCTTTACTGTAGGTCTTGAAACAAAAGCTGAGTGATCACTTGTTGGGTTTGTTATGAAGGGATTCTTGTTCAGATGTGGTTTAGAGTTGATGGCATCTGAAACCTCTTATGTGTTTATATGGTCTTTCTTTTCTTTTGGAATCTTCTTTTTGAAAAATTGATCCCTGATAACTTTTGAAATTGTGTTGCTTCCAGCACAGATTTCTTTTGTATGTAATTAGTTAGGTCTAGCCATTCTTCTTGAATTTCTTTTGTTAATTGCCATTGTCATATCCTCATTTAGTACATCAGGAATGATGTTGGTTCATTCTAAATGTCCATTGACCTCCCTGATGAGAATAGATGACTGTAAAGACACCAGCAGATGTGTTCCATTTCACACTTATTTGTTCTCCTAGTTTCATCTCAGGATTATCTGGCTTAACTACATCTGTCTGCAAATTCTCTGCAGGCTCAATAACTTTATTGTTCCTTGATGCTACCAATACATAGTCTTCTAAAATTTTTCTCCCCAGTTTTGTAAGTGAACTTATTTATACCAGAGTTGAGTATTGCCCTTGGCTGCTCTATTTCCCCTCTTGTGAAGGATATTAAGTATTTTCATTCTAATGGTTTAGGACCTTGGGTCACTTTACTGTGAGCCACAAAAATTGGAGCAGAAGCCCTCTTTGAATTCCCACTGTTCAGTTTTTTAGTTTAGTGCTTTGTAGTATATACTATAGAGCTTTAGAGGGAGAGAGAGAGAGAGAGAGAGAGAGAGAGAGAGAGAGAGAGAGAG